>NC_084765.1:0-306730 GCF_028858725.1 Colius striatus | reverse complement strand
CCTGGCTGCGGCGAGGGAGCAGGTGCTGCACTGAGCCCTGGCCCTGGCTCCCTCTGCCCCAGCACGGCTGGGGGTGACCCATCCTCACCTCTGGTGACGGGGTTGTGGCTGCTGTGTGGAGGGACCCCAGCCCCTGGCTGCATCCTCAGCGCCACAGGTGACGGGGGTCAGACCCCCCAGCGCCGCTCTGACCCCCAGCCAGCGCTGTGGGGCACCGGGGCTTTGGCTGCCCAAGCAGCAGTGCTGGGTGCCCGGTGCTGGAGGAGCTGGAGAGGAGCCTTGTTCTGCAGCCGTGGGCAGCAGGTGCCAGCTGGGAGCCTGACCTCGCCTGGGCAGACAGGCTGGAGCTGGTGTGGGACTCGGTGAACTCTGTAAGGAGGCAGCCTGTGGGACGCGCCTGTGTTTGCTCCCGTGGGGCTGGGGGAGCGTCTCCTGCTGGTTCAGTGCCTGGGGCTCCAGTGAAGTGTTTCCTTCTCAGCAGTTCTGAAGGTTTGTGCCACTTGTTTCTCTGCTGCAGCCTCTCTCCTCCCTGTCACATTTGGGTTTGTCGTTCCCTTTCTGTTGCCCAGAGGATTTTGCTTCCCTCTGCCAGCCTCTCGCTCCTTCCCTGGCTCTCACTGAGCGCCTTTCCCCCCCCCAAATGGAAGCAAACGAGCCTCTCACCTCCTTGCCCCCTCCCACAAGGGGAGTTTTAACTCGGGCAGAGCCCTGTAGCTTGGGCAGGACTTTGTCCAGAGTGTGGAAAAGCCTCCCCAGAACCAAAGTGGGGGCACTTTGTGATGTATCTCTGAACCTTGTTTCTCTTCCCTGCTGGAAGTTGCAGCCTGTGTCTGACTTTTCTCTGAAGCCAGCCCAGATGAAAACCCCTTCCCAGGTGTTTCCTTTTATCCCTGGCCACTGATGACCGTGTCCTGAGGAAGCTTTTGGCCAAGCAGCAAGGGAGAGGGAGAAGGAGCAGTCGCCTCTCCCAGCAGCTGCCTCATTTCTGGTGTCAGGTGTTGGTCTGGTGGGGAAGGAGCCAGGAGCAGACCCCCAGGAGCTGAGGGCTGGAGGCGAGAGACGCGGAGCAGGAGCCGGCCCCGAGGAGAGCACGACACAGCTGCTTTGGGTGAGAGCTCTGGGGGCAAAACTGAGGGATGGGGACACTGAATCCTCCTGGCTGGGACCCTGGAGGGGTTGGTAAGGCTGAGGCAGGGATGAGCTGGTGGCCCTGAAGCCCTGCAGGGAGCTGGGGAAGGCAGGACAGCAAACCAACACGAAAGCTGGCTGGGTTTTGGCAGTGGATGAGCAGGAGGAATGAGCCCCATCCCCTCAGGCTGCAGCACTGGCACCTGGGGCATCTGCTGCTGCTGTGGTGGCACACAAAGCCCTTCACAGCACTCTGTTTTGGGCGTGTCAAGGGCTGGGACACAGCCTGGAGGGAGCTGATGCTTCTTGCAGGAAGGAGACGGAGGATCCCTTTGGCACAGGAAAGGGCTGAGGGTGAAGAGGCATCAAGCACGTGCCCAAGAGCCCTCCCCAGGGTGGTTCTGACAGAGCCAGATCAAAGGAATCCCTTCTGAGGAGGGAGAGGTACGTCCCTTGGAGCCCCAGTGCCAGCTGGGCAGGGAGTGCCCCAGCCCACATCATCCCTTCCCGTGTCAGTGTCACTGCATGAGGCTCCTTCACTGCTCAAACCAAGCGAAGGGGGAAGGGCTGGATGAGAAAGGAGGTGCCCAAGGGGTGCCCAGCCCAGCCCGAGGGGTCCCTGCACCCCTCAGCTGTTCTCCCAGCTCTTCTGCACTGGGATCAGAACTTTCTCCTTCTGCAGCCACTTCCTTCTGGGGCTTTGGCTCTGCAAGTGGAGCTGTTAAACATCTCCAGGCTCTAGACCTGGCAGAAGGTGGTTGCTGTGGAAATAGTGGAAGTTGCACCATGAAGTTGCAACGTCTCTTCAGCCCCCCTCAAAGCACTGGGGGTGCATTTCAAGCCCCCTTGCACCCAGCACGTGGGGATCAGGGGCTGGGGAATGTGCAAGGTCACGTTTCTCTCTGCTGGGGAGCATCAGGTGAGGAAGAAAATGGGGATGGCAAAGCAGCAAGGGGCAGAGGGGCAGCTGACACCAGCCCTGTGAGTCAGACCTGCTGGGCTGTGGCTGTGTTTAAAGCAGAGATGATCCCTCCCCGTTGGCTCTCGGCTGCCAGCTGCCAGGCTGTGGCACACCAGTTCCTTCCCAGCGGCTCCCAGGAGACACACACACACACACACAGCCCCAGGGCTCAGCAGTCTCCCAGCCCCGGGGGCTGCTGGCAGGCAGCAATCTGGCAGACAGCCTGCTGAGAGGAGACTTCATGTCTCAGAGCCACTGAACCATTTAATTGCCAAGAAACACGGCCCACGTGTGAGTCATTACGGAGGAGCAGGAACTGTGTGGTCTTGGGCAAAGGGAAGGAGCTGGAAGCCTGAAACCTGCTTGTGGCAGGGGTGTGAGTGGCCATCTCTTGCTCCCAGGGGAGGAAGGGGCAGCAGTTACCTGCCTGGTGTCTCCTGGCATTGCTCTGGGTGGCCCAGGGCAGGGACAGTCCCTGCAGGGGTAGGAGGGGACAGGGTAAAGCTTCAAACTTTATCCAGCTGCCAGCTCTTTGCCCAGACTTTGGTTGCAGCCCAGTGTGACCACTGCAAGACCCTTTCCCTTGCCATGTTTGGGGGCATTAAGGAGCTGCAGGGATCTCAGCTTGAGACTTTGTCCCTTTGTCAGCATCAGCCCCAGGCTGCCAGCAAATCCCAGCCCTGCAGAGCCCTTCAGACCCTGCAGCCATCCCTCAGCCCCTTCTCTGGAACACCAGGCTTTCCCTTAAAGCAGCTTTATGCCTCATGGATTCCATCTCAGTTGGACATGAGATGATGCAGGAGGCTTTTCTCCCTTTGCCTCTTCATCCTTTATCTCCCATGAGGCCTTGACCTTGGGCTGAGCCCCAGCAGGTCTCTTTCCTGTGCAGCTGAGCCATTAGCAGGCTCTTAACCCAGACAGGGATAAAACACTCACCTGAAGCCTTTTTGCCTGTCCAAGGGTACAAACCACAGGGTTACACAGAGGCAATCATCTCATCTCTGCCTACGGCTTCCAGCAGGGGATGAATAAACCCAGTTCCTCGCGGGTTCTCGGTGGAGATGGGATTCATGTGCTGTGACCTGTGCTGGCTTTGCTGTGCTGGGCTTCTGAGCACCTCCTGCAGCTCCCTCTGGGTTAGAGAAGCAGAAGAGAACAGTTGAGTGCTGAGGTTTGCACGTGATGGCAGTTGGTCAGCCCCGAGTTACTTCACTGGCTGATGTGGAAGGTGTTTTCCTGAGCCCCTGGAAGGTGTTGCCTGCTCTGGATTCTCCCAAGGCCCCTTCCCTCTGCATCCCCAGCTCTGTGGGTGATGAGGTACCGAGGGTTGACAGGCTGAGCTGTGATACTGCTGAGGAGGAGATGACCCTGATACTATTGATGGAGGGAACAGTGAGGCTGGATGTGGGGAAGGGAGCTGTGCCAGCGTGGATTTGCCATGTGTGTTGCTCGGGCTGCAGCTCGTTCCTGCTCACCCTGAGGTGTCCTGGGGGACTAAAGCTGGATTGTGCTGTCACAGCTCTGGTATTTAACAGCCAGCTCAAGAGAACCTGCCTCAGGAGCAGCAGGGCAGCTGCAGAGGATGGGGACAGTCACTGATCCCTGCCATTCACCCCCCTGCGTGGCTGTTCCACAGCTGGGCACTGGGACAGCATCTCCTCATTCAATTAACCCAGAGCTGATGCTTGGAGGAGACAAAGCAGAGGGCCAGGCCAGGAGAGTGGGGAACACCAACCCAGGCAGCTGTGTGTGTGTGTGTGTGCTTTGGGGCTGGCAGGGAGCTCAGCACCCAGCAGAGGTGTGATGCTGAGCAGTGGGGAGGCAGCTGGGGCTGCCAGAGGTGGGGTGGCAGCCTGTGCTCAGCTTGACCCTGCCAGCAGCCTCCAACAAAGAGAAGGGCTCGTTCTCTCCCCCCACCAAGGTAAATTGCCTCTTGTTTCTGCAGGAGCAGGAGCACTCTGCTCTGCCAAGTGCCACAAGGTCTGGCAGGGAGCAAGTTGCTGGAAGAGGAGCTCGACAGTGGGAGATGGTTCAAAGCCAGTTTGGCTGGCAATGTCAGCTAAGCAGAAATGGGGCCAACTGCCTTCTTTGGGAGTGACCTCCTGGAAACTCCAGCCCTTTTGCCAGCTGAGCCTCTTGCTGAGGACCCTCAGCAGCCTCAGGGACAGTGCACTGCATCCCCTGCTCCAGCTCACCCACTGGCTTTTGGCATCCAAGACAGCATCCCAGCACAGCTCTGTGCCATCCCTGGCCACAGCCCCAGGCCAAGGGCATTGCCAGCAGCACCAGAGAACATGCAGCATGTTGCAGGATTGCTTCGGTCTGGTGCCTGGCACATAGGTGGGGATCCCAGCTGCCTGCCCCAGGCCTCCTCAGGGGCTCTGCTGGGTGAGGAGCCTTTGCCTGTCCCCTCACAGCTCGGAGCAGAGCCCTGCAGTGATTTGCTCAGCACTCCTGCTTCGTAAGAAGGTCAAACCAGAGCTGGGAAGAGCCTTTATGATAAGGCAACAGCTAATCAGACAGACATCAGCAGAGAAGGCTTAGGCAGGAGAGGGAAGGATCAGCAGGTCTGTCTGCAAACACACTCATTCAGCCACTGGCTATGAGCCAGACTTCAGGGGAAGGAGAGGGGAGGGTGTTGCAACCCAGGCTTCAGAGGGGCCAGCCACCCTTCAGCCTCTCCATTCCCAGCAGAAGCTGCTTGGCAAGCCCCGTCCAGGAAACCAGGAGAAGGGGATCCCCAGCTAGAGTCACAATATGGACAAGCCAGGGAACAGTGATAAACCAACAGAGCATTTCCCAGCCCAGCCCCTGCAGGGAGGGATCTGTGTGAGCCTGGTGCAGCTCAGGAGGCTTCTCCTCCGTCGCCTGTTTTGTGAACGGGACTCAGAGCCAGCGCTGAAGACATCAACGGGCAGAACAAGCACAGCAGGTTGTTCCTGACCTCGCCAGTGTCTGTGGAGCAGGGGCTGAGGCTGTCTCTGGAGCTGCGTTTCCCGGCAGGACTCTGGGCTCTCAGCTCCCTCTGCACAAGTTTCCCCATGTCCTGCCCATCCTCTGGGGAGCTGAGCAATAAACATCTGCAGGGAACCTGCCCTGGGGCGTTTGTTCTGCTGCTGCTCAGCCACTGTGAAGCCTCATTTAGTCTGGGAAGATGGGAGAGGAAACCTCACACCCTCTGTGGATCAGCTGTCAAGGGCTGAGATGTGTGTTTGTATTTAATGAAGTGTTAATTGGTTCAGGTGATGGGAAGGGAGGGGGGTGAGTCTCCCCTTTCACAGCCACCCACTTCATCCCATTAGTGCCTCTGAGCCTGGGGGGGGGGGAGGGGAAAAAGGACAAGAAGAGGGATTCAGGGCAATTTAAGGGGGTTTAATTAAGACTGAAGTAATAGAGCTTGTGATGAGAGGAAAGGGAGAGAGAAGCCTTGGATGCTGTGGTTGCCCCCAGAGACTTTGGCCTGAGGGAGGACTCACAGCCCAAAGGCAGCTGTACAAAACACCATCCTCTCAGGTCAGCTGGGGCTAAGGCAGAGAAAACAGTAGGCAGGGGAATAAACCCTGTGTGAGTGAAGGGCCAGGACGCTGCTCCTTGCACTCTCCAGGCTCTGAGGATCAAACCTATGTCTGCCCACAGCCATGAACGTTGTGGTAAATCCCAGGATTTACCATGTTTAAGAGCCTGGGTGAAAATCTGCATCACAGAAACAGCCTTTGCCCAGGCACTTGGGAAAGCTGCTGCAGGGCTTGCTGAGCGCTCTCAGGGACACCCCAGACACAGCTTCACCTTTGTGTTCCTTGGCTGCTTCCTCCTGTGTGTGTTTACAAGTAGTGGAGATGCCTTTAAAAGCAAACAAAGCCAAGCTCTCCACGTGCTGTTCCCTCAGAGGGAAGCTGTGAGGGTGGCAGCTCTGTGCTTTGTTGCTGGCAGCCTCAGCTCCGAGGTGGGAGCTGCAGGCACAGGCTGAGCACATCATCCAGCCACAGCATCATCTGCCCCCAGCCAAAGCAGGTTTTCACCAAGGGAAAGGTGGGTTTGGATCTACACAGAGTCTCAAGGGCTGGGAGGGACCTGGGAAGCTCATCCAGGGCAACCCCCTGCCTTTGGCCTGAAGAAGCCAAAGGTGCTTCCAGAGGTGAAAGCAATTCCCCAATTAGACATAAAGGGTGATGTCAGGCCTTTCCTGGGGTGGGAGGGGCATGTTTAGCTGCTCTTTTTGCTCAGCAGGTTCTGGGGGGTTGAGGCAAGGTGCTAAGGGTAGAAGGAGCATTTTAGATGCTTCACAGAGCCTGGGGAGGGAGAAAGACAAACATATAGTGGGGAAGAACTCCAGGCCAGCTTTGTTGTGCTGGCTGGGAGAGGGAAGAGCTGCCTTTGGTGGTGAGGAAGTTTCCACCTCCTTGCTGCCTGGTACAAGAGCCTGATGATGCTGATCCTGCACCATGGATGGGGCAGAGGAGCAAGAAGAGGTTACCCAAAAATGTAAGTGTCAACCCTTGGAGCTGCTCATCTGCCTGTTCTTCTCCCAGCAGCACCTCCCTGAGGGGTTGCTTCTTCCCAGCAGCCTCCTCAGCAGCTTCTCCACTCTGGCTGCTTGGGGCCTCACAAGGTTTTTGCCTGTGGTGTGTTCCCAAGCTGTGGTGCCGTGGCTGAGGTGTCCCTTCCTCACCCTGCTGAGGGCACAGTGCAGCCCCAGCTTGTTGCTGTGCCCCAGCCTGCAGTGTCAGAGTGCCTTGTGCTGTGCCCCAGCCTGCAGTGTCAGTGCCTTGTGCCACTGCTGCTCTTTGCAGGCCGTGTCTTTGCTTCTGCAGGAGCTGCAGTGTCTCCTCTCCTCACAGCCTCTGCCACCTCACAGGTGCTGTTTCCTTTGAGAAGTGATTTCTGGCTGATTTCCAGTTGGTGAATCTCTGTGTGATCCCTTGAGCTGTGGATAAAGACTTGAGCACCGGGGGCTTGGGGGAAATTAGCCTTAATTAGGCATTATTTCTGTAACCCAGTGGCACCCTGTGATTAAGAGGAACTGAGTGTAGCTCTGGTATTGATCTCCCTGCCAAGATGAAGTTAATAAGGTGTGACTCCTACTGAGGTTCCAGTGGCAAACAGTCATCTCAGCATCCAGTGGCTCCAGCAATCACTTTGTTTCCATTGCCCTGTGCCAGTGTTGTGATGAGCTGGGTGCTGCAATCACACCCAGGGATAATTACCCTGCTGACCTGAGCCAGGGCTGATGGTCACAGGGGGCAGGCTTTGTGCCCTTTGGTGTTTTCCAGGGTAGAGGGGAGCCCACAGCAATGGAGCTGGGGAAAACCTTCTCTTTCATAGGCTCAAAATGCTCCCGAGCCAGCTGAGAGGCTGTTTGTTGGCAGGGAGGGACCTTCTCAGGCCCAGCTCTGGCTGAGCAGCGATTCTGGCTGTGCTCAGGGCAGTTTGCAGCCCCAGCCCTGGCAGGGGCTCTGTCAGGATCACAACACACTCTCCATGACTCCTCAGACTCAGGCAGATCTGATTTGCCTCAGGAATGGCAGGAGGACATGGCCAGGGATTTGTGTTGGTGGTTTCTGACCGGTGCTTGTGTCCCAGTCCCAGCTGGGCAGGAAGGGGATGGTCTCAGAGATACCCCAGAGCAGATAAAGAGTCAAAACAAAGCTGGACACGTTTGTAAGTGCCAGGGGTGGGAGGGGAAGCTCCCCTGGGCAGCTGAATCCCATCAGGGCTCTCTGTAAGGGCTTCAGGTCGTTTGCTGCAGGGCAGGGGGTGATGAAGGTCCTTGGTCCCTTTGCTGGTCCTAGAAGTCCTGCAAAGCTCTGCTGGCTGCTCACGTGCCTCTGGCTGAGGGATGTGGGTTGAGCTGACTTCAGCACTCGTCCCCAGCCACGCAACCAGCAGGAAGCAAATCATCTTTGTCTCCACATCAGAGCCTGGCCCAGAGCTGCTGCTCATTTTAAGCAGCAGAGCAATCTGATGAGCAAAGCAGAAGGCTCTTCCAGGATGTTTTGAGAGGAGAGATGGCGTTAGACCGTGACAGCAGAACGATGACTCACGTCCCTGGGTGGCTGGGACGGGGTCTGTCCACCCTGAGGCAGCCAGGCCTGGGTGCAGCACGGCTGGGCAGCCTGGCAGCAACACTGACAGCTTCTCCCTGTTTACAGAGACCCAGTAGGTTAAGTCACATTTACTCCCTGCCCCATGCTGGAAGCTGCGTCCTGGCCTCTGAGCTGGTGATGCCTCTCAGGGCAGCTGCCATGACACCCTGCAGTGCACCCAGCCCTGCACAGATGATGGCCAGAGCCTGCTGCAATTTTACCCTTTCCTCTGTGTGCTGGTCATGAGGTTGGCTTTTAGAAACAGCCCCAGGTTCCAGCACCTGCAAGGGAGCAGACAGAGGGGAATCAGAGTCCTGGAAGCATTGATCTGCATGCCCTTATTCTGCCAAATGGCCGTGACAGCACAGACCCTCCTCCTGCAGCAGGCTGAAGCATTTCCTAAGCTCCCAGCTTGTCCTTCTGAACCCTCTCAAGTGCAGTGGCTTCCCTGGATGCCATCCCTTTCCTTGAACAGCTCTGGGTTGGACAACTCCAGTAGAAACATTGCCACACATTAAGTGTGGCCAGGTTAGAACTAGGTTAAAAAAAGCCCCTTGTGTACTTATAAAAGGGCTTTTTGTCTGTTCTTGTCTGTTCTTCAGAGACAGTCAGGTCTGTGAGTCCTGCTGGCTGCATCCCAGCTGAGGGAGCCCGAGGGAGCCAGCCTGCAAACTGGCAGGGCTGATCTGCTGCTGGACCTGAGGGCAGGCTCCAATTAGATGCTGATCTGTAAGTGCTCTGGCAGGTTCAATCCTCTGCTGGAAAGATGCTGCTGCAGTGCTTCAGGCCCTGATTTACTGCCTTGTGCTGGTCTTACCAACTGACAGCCATCAACAGAGAAACAGTGCCACCCTACCCTGTGCCCCTGCAGCTCTCCAGAGCTGCTGCAGCCCTCAGGGATGGAAACTGTGTCAGGACTGGATGCAGTGCTGCCAAATATCCATTGCAACAATCAGAACCAGTTCTTTGTCTTCTTCCTCCTCTGTCCACAAAGCATTCAGTTCCATTTCTGGCCTCCCTGCTGTGTGGTGCTGATTTAGTCTGCTCTGGAAGTCCCTGGGTGTGATGGAAATTACCAGTGCCTGTTCTCCACAGGCAAAGGTGACAGAGGTCTTCCATGAGAGGGGTGTCAGCCCCTGTGCCAGGCTGTCCAGGGAGCTGGGGGAGTGCCCAGCCCTGGAGGGATCCCAAAGCCCCGGAGCTGAGGTGCTGAGGGCTGTGGGTCTGTGCTGGGGTGGGCTCCAGGAGCTTAAAGGGCTTTTCCAACCCAAACCATTCTCTGTGGTTGAAGGGATCCTCCTGCATCTGCTGTTCTGGATGGTGACCTCCTCATTCTCCACCCACCTGCAGAGTGGGGTATCTGTAACTAACCAGCAAAGGACCTGTGTGTGTCCTGCCAGGCCATCAATGCAAGTGCCAAGACCTCAGCTGATTCTGTATTCAGACAATTCTTCCCCAGCCCCTTTCCTGGGGCTTCTGTTTAACATGAAATGGGGAGAGCTCCTCTCTCTCCAGTCCCTTCCCTGGAGGCAATGCTCAGTTGTGTGGGCCTGGAACCATGTGTGTTTCTGTGCAGTAATTTTGGGTAGATCTCTCTCTCAGGTTTCATGGCAATGGACAAAATAACACAAAGCATCTTCACAGTCATTGCTCAGCACAGGAAGGAAATGGACTGGCTGCAGAGGAACTGCATCGTTCTCTCCTGGTACACACCATCCCTGGGAATTTCTCAGGAGCCTCTTTGTTACAGCTGGACATCCCAGGTGAGAGACACTCAGGGCACAGCAGCTGTCCAGGAAGGCAGCTTTGCTTTTAGAGATGAGCAAAGGCTCACTTGAAACACAACAAAACCCTCCCTCCACCAAGGCATGAGACCTGCAAGTCTCCTGTCACTGATGCAGAGGTGAGTCACTCTGTTCCTCAAGTCCTAAAAGTGTTGTTTCTACTGCAGAATGCTGAGGGAGATGGTTGTGACGGGTGGGCTGGGGCAGGTGGGGACCCCAGCACAGCTGATCCTGGAGCCAAGAGCTGAGTTGTGACACTGGAGGAGCAGCAGCACCAAACACACCCTCCCCCCCCCACCTCAGTGATTGCACCTTTGTGACTGTACAGAGAGAGGAAACAAGGAAGGCGTGTCAAGAAGCTACTTTTAGGTGTATTTTTCATCCAGACATGTAATGAACAAACACAGTGTGGCTGCTGTACAGAACCTCCTGGAGCTCTCCCTGCCCCTGCTGTCCTGGGGAGCTCCATCTGACACAGGATGGGTGCAGCTTCCCCCCACCAACCTGCAGCACCCGTGTCAGCTTAGAGAGGAATCCATCTCACAGAAGCACATGGTTACAGAGTCTTTGATTAGTCATGGGAAACAACCCTCTGCAGAGCTAAACAGGACCAAAACCCAACCAAGCACTGGAACATACCCAGAGTCAGATAATTCTGTGCAAGTCTGTGAAGAAAACAAGTTATCTGTAGCCTGCTTGTTATCACCTTTGGGTTCCTGATGCAGACTCTCACCTGACCTGCTCTGGGAGAGGCTGGAGGACAAAAAGAGCAGGTACAAAATGTCCAGGAGGAAAAAATACTCCCTGTGCAGTCTACTCAACAACAGAGTTTGGGCAGCAAGGAGGATGTTGTACATCACCTGGAGAGGAATGCTGAGCAGGTACAATGTCAAGGGCACCATCAGTTCATTCAAGCAAGGACAGCTGCCTGGAGGGCTCCAAACTCGTGTAGGAAACACTGGTCTTCCTCCAGGCACAGCTCAGGGCTCGGTGGGGAAGGGCTCCAGAGCACACCACAGTGGGCTTTGCAGGGAGACAAAATGCCCAATGGAGTCATGCAGAAGGTACAAGACAGGAAGAAAACCAGATGCAGTGGCTTTAGCTGTTCTGTGCCAGGCTGTTGTGCTTTCTCATGCTCCTGAACAACTGCTTTCCTTTTTTTCCCTGACATGTCTCCTGCTGACACACAGTTCACACTTAGACTGGAAGGATGGGGCTGCTACAGCCTGGGAGGACACCAAATGAGGTTTCAGTTTGTCATATGCTGTGTCACAGGCTCTCTTGTCCCTAAGAGATGCCAGTCAGGAGCTCTGGAGGGGCAGAGCTGGGGTTTTGTGTGGGCTGGAGTGTTTTTAATGTCGAAATGACTGACAGTTGGCACTTTTGCCCCCTCCCTCCCCACCTCTATTATCACTGTTGCCAGTCAGGACTTGAGGGCCCAGCCAAGAGGCAGCACCGTGGCAGGGTGGGTGCAGATCTCACTGCTCTGCAGCTGGAGGCTCTTCCTCAGCCTCCTGCTTCTCTGGCTGGGGCTCTGGAGGGATGAGGCACTGCACCTCCTCCGTGCTGATGGCCACCTTATCGGGCTGCAGCCAGCGCTTCAGGTGCTCCAGAGTGCTGAGGGGAGGCAAAGAGCTGCAGTGAGACAGGGGAGGACAAAGCCTTCCCAGGGATAACAGCTGGCAGGGGAATCCTCCATCTCTGTGTCTTGCATCTCTCTTGCAAGGTGCAGCATGACACTGATCCGTGTGCCAGAGGAGGAAGCAGAGCCTTTCAGTCCACAGAGACGTTCTGCTGTAGCTGTGCTGCCTGAACCAGGAGCTTTATGCTCCACTTCCTTTCCCCAGTTGAAAGGAGGAATCTTTAGCAACTCCATCAACCTTTACACTCTTGAAGTACTTGTCTGTCTGTGCAGCCAGAGCCTACAAATTCCATCTGCCTGGGATGGAAGGACAAAACCAGCCCCACAGGGTTGAAACCAACCAGCCAAGCCTAGAACTGCCTGGCTGTGCTGAAGATTAGGAAACAGAGAGGGGGAGAGGAATAAAACCAACCCAGGAAGCACATGTGGAACCGTGAGACCACTCCTAACACCAGAAGGCTCAGGAAACAGGCAGAATGTGCATGTTCTAGCTTGTTCTCCACACTGTGGGCTCTAAAGCTAAGTACACCTGCCCAGGATTGCTGCCTTACAGCCTGTCCCACAAGAGCTGTCTCCCCCAGGCAGGTCTGGCCCTGCCTTTGTTTAGATGCTGCCCACCATCCTATAAGTTTAACATCCCAGTTCTTCAGTGCCTGTGGGTGTGGCTGCTCCTCTTTGTCAGCCTTGACCCACATCACAGAATTAACCTGGCTCTTTCAGGAGAGGGGGGTTTAGCTTGGTGATGTCCTTCAAGTGACCAGTGAGCTTAAAAGTGAAGGCCTGTTTAATTACACTGGCATCAAACACATTTGGGAGTGACCTCTAACTTCACAGACACATTCTAGGGAGGAAAATCGTTCCCTAGATAACATCCTCAGTCTTTTAAACACATCAGAAAGAGCACACAGGTCTGCAAAAGCTTGAGGGTCAAAGAAAGAGCCTGGAAACTCCTTACAAACGTGGGTTATTTTCCCTACTGAAACTCCCAAACAGCTGCAGCAGATTTCCTTCCAGGGACAAAAAGACAAATCTTCTTTTCAGCTGGAAGCCACCATGAGAAATGTCAGCTCAGGAAGGGGAGAGAGGGAGAGCATTGTAATGTGAGACTGGGGGAAGAAAAGGCCTCTCATCTCAGTTCAGGCATCATCTGTGGAAGGGCAATGGGTGAGGGAGCAGGAGCACTGTCAGAGGTGCAGGAGGGAGAGCCCCTCAGGAAAGCCCATCTCAGGGCTGCCACCAGCACTGTGACGAACTTCAAATCCCACTTGTGCCTGCAGCAGTGCTTAACTGTGCCCTTAGAGACACAGGGAATGGCCTGGGCTTCACTTTTAAACTTATGCCTTAGAAAAAGGCAGCCTGAGGTGCATTACACATCCCCTCCTCCACTCCATTCCTTCCCTGCCCCAAATGTGACAAGAGGAATCACCAAGTGGGTCCCAGGTGTTTCCACTCTGGGTTTCCCCAGCCTGAGGGATGCAAAAGTCAGTGAGCAGCACTGACAGCCCAAACCCTCTGGGCTCTGTGAGCTCCCCTCTTGATCACTGTCAGACTTCCAGAAAGCCTGTGGCAGCCTCCTCAGGTCGCAGTGAGCTGTTGCTTTCGTCACAAAGCCCTGTCACAAGCCCTGGCCAAGCCTTCTTTTGGCTTTCAGGAGATAAGAGTCTGTCTGGCAGCTCGTGGCTACCCCTTCTCATGGACTTACCTCTCGTCAGAGTCGTGTCCCTCTACATAAAACTCAGACTCAAACTTCTCCTGCAGGAACCTGTCCCAGCATTCCCTCTTGGCCTGGGACAGGGTGCGCAGCATCTCCTTGGAGGTCACCTCCTGAGACAAGCCCTTAATTCTCATCAGCCTTCTCTCTGTGAGGAGGAAAAGGAGGGGCCTTTAGCATCTGTATTAAGCTTTTCTGAAATGGAAAGAAAAAGCACTTCTATGTGAAAAAAAAGAGCTGTGAGCTCCTGAGGACTGAGCCATACTTTAGGAGTCACTTCTCCTGCCTGTAGCTCACGTCTGTGTGACTGTGCTTGTGTGTGTGTGTGAGATGGTATCTTGTAGGTGATGCTTCTGAAGGAAATGAGGTTCCCACAGTCAGCTTTCACATTTACTGTTCAGTTACCATGAAATCATGCAGGAGGACTCAGATCTCACAGGTATAAGAGCTCTGACCCTGTTCCTCACTTCCACTGGCAGGGAATGTCAGGTGCTCTATTGAATCATTATGAGACAACCTTTCCAAGCAGAGCTGTGGGTGCTGCCACCTCAGCTGCACAGACACAACTGTCAACAAGCACCTAAGCAAAGACCAAAGCCTTACCAGACACTCACCTAGGGATGCTAAATACACCTCTGAATCATTCAGGGGTGCCCAGGGCCTTGCATTAGCTTGGGAAGAGCCCTCTGATCCACTGCCTTGGCTTTCTCCAGCCACGTAGGAATCCATGAAGGAGTCTGTGAAGGCGTCACTAGCATCCTTCTGGTCGGGATGTGGCAGGCACGCACAGATCTCAGCCCAGAGGTCCTCGCTGGACCTGGTGACCACGGAGTCAACGCTCTCAATCATCCTCATCGTGAAGCCCGGAGCTGGGGAGAGGGGGGGAATCAAACGATGAACATGTCTCCCAGGCCTCGCTTTACCTACACCCCTCTGCCCAAATCCCGTCTCCAGACGCTTTCGGGACCTCCCCTCCCACCCGGCCTCCCGCGTGTCGCATTCACGGCCGCGGCCTCAGCCAGCTCCTGCGGGGTCTTGCGGGGCACAGGCCGCGCCGCGCCTGCCCGCACACCACCCCCTCCGCCCCTGCCACCGCCGCACCCCGGGGCCGCTCCAGCCTCTCCTCGGGGGGCACTGAGCAGCCGCCTCGGTCCCGGGGTCCCGGTGCCTCGGTCCCGGTGCCTCGGTCCCCGCGCCCGCCTCGGCCGCCGCCGCCCGCAGCGTAAGGACGGGAAGCCGCGGCAGCTTCTCCCTGCGCGCGGACGGGCGTCGCGTCTGGCCAATCACGGCGCCGCCCCGGCGGCAGGAGGGTGCCTATTGGCCCGCCGAGCGGCAGGGGGCGGGGCCGCGGCACGGAAACTGACTCCGCCGCGGCGCCACGTTGGCGAAGGGCGGAAGCGCTTGTGCGCGGGGAGGCGAGCGGGCAGTGGCAGCCGGGAACGGGCCCCGGGACGGGCCCCGCGGGCCTGAGCGCGGTGAGTGCGGAGCCTGCGGAGCCTGGGGGCTGCTGTGGCCGCAGGATCCCGCCGGGGAGGGGCGGCCTCCGGGCCGGGCTGCGCTGGGCCCGGCCGTTAAGGGCTCCTTCCCTGCCCCGCTCCCGTAGCCGGGTGTCCGGGGGCTCGCCGGGAAGCAGCTGCTCCAGGCAGGAGCTGTCGCTGTAAACGCGGCGCTCTGCAGCCAGTGGGTACTTGGTTTTGGTCGCTCGCTCACTGCCAGAGGGACACAGGGGCTGGAGCCTGGCCAGAGCCGGGCAGCGGAGCTGGGGAAGGCGCTGGAGCACAAGGCTGCTGGGGAGGGCAGCACTGGAGCAGAGCTGTTTCCCTGAGAGGGATGTCAGCCCCTGTGCCAGGCTGCCCAGGGAGCTGGGGGAGTGCCCAGCCCTGGAGGGATCCCAGAGCCCTGGAGCTGAGGTGCTGAGGCCGTGGGTCAGTGCTGGGCTGGGCTCCAGGAACTTCAAGGACTTTTCCAACCAAAACCATTCTGTGGTTCAGCCATCTCCAGGACAGCAGGGCTGCTGTGGTTCCTGGCCAGTAGTTACTCCTTGGCAGTAAGGAACCAGTGGTGGTGATTGTCAGGGGCCAGCACACTGCCCTAGGTAACGTGCAAGCTCTGTCCTACCTTCAACAGCTGTGTCAGGGTGAGGGGAGGCTGCGTTTTGGGGTGTCCCACCAGCAGCTGGGCTTGTCCCTGTCCTGCAGCACCTGCGTGGGATGAGCTGGCTGCTGCCCCCTGCCGCGCTCGCACTCATGGGGCTGCTCTTCGCCAGGACCATGGCCTGGACCTCCAGCGGAAAGACTCACCCCGAGCTCGTCAACAACCTCTACAGTGAGTGCTGAAACCTGCAGGAGAGCCTTGGCCCTGCAGCACCAGGCTGTGTGCTCTTGGGTGGGGATGTGTGGTGATGCTGTCCGTCCTCAAACGCTCCGTTGCATCCGCTGTCCCTGCCCCAGTGTGGTGGTTGTGTCTGGAAACAAGATGCTGTGCCACAAGCGTCAGGAAAGCCTGTCCTCTGGAGCAGCACGTGCTCCTGCCGCCCCTCCACGAGGTGCCCTGGGGCTGAGCAGTGCTCTGTGACATCCCAACAGCCGCCTGGAACACGCTTCGGCACAGCTTGGGCTTCCCCCAGCTGCTCAAGCTGATTTCCCCTCTCTAGGAGCCTCCTCGTGAAGGGATATCGGATGTTTCTGCAGCCCTGGCTCTTCAGTGCCAGTGCTCCCGAAACCTGAGCTGTGGTCTTGTCTTTCAGGAGGGGAAAGTGTGACTCTGTTTATCTTTCATCACCTGTGGCAGCCCCAGAAGTGCTGTGGGTGTGAGTCACTGTGGGCTGGCTGGTGGTTGCTTGGGGCTGCAACGTGACCTCAGGCGCAGCACAGACAGCGAAGGCTGTGCTTCCACCCGCTGTTTCACTTGCTGTCCCTTCTCAGGTGTCTTGTTAAGGCTGACTGCCTGCCTGAGCTGTGCTGCCCCTGCCCAGCCTCTCCTTGCTGAGGATTTGAGTCCTTCCCCTCTCTGTTTTCCTCCCTCTCCCAGAGAAAGGGATCATTAAATCCCAGCGAGTGTTTGACGTGCTGTTGGCTACTGACAGAGGCCACTACATCAAGCATTTCCCCTACATGGATTCTCCTCAGTCTATCGGTGAGCAGCTGCAGTTTAGAAGCCAAAGAGAAGAAAGTTTCCACCTTTTTAAGGTGAAAACTTCACCTTGGGTCGTTTCTCTGTCACCCAACCCCTGTCACCCCTTTCCTTTCAGGATACAAGGCTACCATCAGCGCCCCACACATGGTAAGGTGCACCTTTGCCCTTTTAACAGCAAGGGAGGGAATTGTTTGCCCTTCTTTTGTTTTAATTCAAGGAGAAAAGTTGAAGCAGGACACCATGGGTGGGATTATCCTGCTTGTTTCTTTAAGCCTTGTGCCTGTGAGGCCTTTTCCTCTTTGCCCTGTGCTCTCTCAGTTGCTTTGAAGTGTGCTTAGGCAGGAATTCTCTGCAGCTGAAGCCAGCCATTAACAAGAGCTCACAAGCTTGTTTCTCACAAGAGCTCTTTTCTCCTGACTCAACCTCTTCCTAAACCATGTTCTCCAAAAAGGGCTTGTGGTTTTCACCCCAAGTGGGAGGTGTGGTGTGTTTAAACCAGAGCTTAGAACAAGGAGAGGTTTTAGGAGAGGGAAGTGCACCCTCCTGTACCTTCCTGTGCTTGCTGTCCTGTCCACACAGCATGCCCACGCTCTGGAGCTGCTGAAGGACCAGCTTGTGGAAGGTGCCAAAGCGCTGGATGTTGGCTCGGGGAGCGGCTACCTCACAGCTTGCTTTGCCAGGATGGTAAGCTCAGGGGACTCTGGTAAGGTGCTAGTAGCTTACTGGCATCTGCTTTAGAGGAGGAGGTGGGAGGAAGGGGTAAACTCTTCCCAGTCTAGCTTGGAGTAAAACCAAACACAGCCATTTTTGGGATCCAAGTGGCTGCTGTGTGTGCTGGGAGGTGTTTTTTACATCCACCCCCTTCAGGTGGAGAGCAGTGTGTTAAGCTGTGGTGCAGATCCATTGCAGGTTGGGTTTACTTCACTTCTTAAGCAGTCACACTCTGTGTCTTTGCTTTCTCAGCTCCTGGGATTATTTTGTGTGCAGTGCTTAGAAAGCTGCTCCAGGGGGGTTTCTCGAGAGGCTGATCAGTCGAGAACTGACCCTGCCATGGGAGCTCCTACTTGTACCAACTATTTCTGTGGAAATGAAGGATTCCCAGGGGTCCCCAGAGGCAATGTCTGTGTGTCCCTCAAGTAACCAGCACAACTGGGGCTACTCAGCCTTAAAACTGAAGGGGCAGAGTATTTGCAGCTCCTGTTCAGAAACCCTGCTCTTGAATTTCTTCCCGGAAGTTCTCCAGTCCCCACAGTAACTTGCCCTGTACAGTGGCCCTCTGTACATACAGGAGGTGTGTAAGTGTGGCTGCTGTTTTTCCTTTCAGATGGGCCCAACAGGGAAGGCTGTGGGCATAGAGCACATTAAAGAGCTGGTACACGAGTCCATCAGAAACGTCCAAGCAGATGACCCAGCTTTGCTGAGCTCTGGCCGTGTGAAGCTCGTGGGTGAGCACTCTGGGGTCCTGGTGCTTGTGCAGATCTCTGCTTCTCAAAGCAGTTGTACCACTTTGTGTTGGTGGCTCAGAATCTCAGAATGGTTGGGGTTGGAAGGGACCTCTCGAGATCATCTAGTCCAGCCTCCACTTGCCACGGTGTTGCCAGAAAGCACTGGCCAAGCAGGCAGCACGCCAGGCTGACCTGAACACTGGAGACAAGGAGCATTTAATGTTGCAGGCAGCCTTACCATCCACCTCGCTTCCAAATGCATCATAGACTACCTTAATTCAGCGAGAGATGCTCTTCAGAGGAGAGTGGTTGTACCACATGGTGGGGTCAGTTTGTTTGAATGGGTCTGCAGGCACTGCTGGGAGTGTTTAGGGAGGATAACCTGAGTCAGCTCTTCCTGCACCTGCAATCTGGAGCCTGTGCAAAGCCCCTGTGTTCCTGCTGGGCCCTCCTGGCTTTGTTCTTTTCCCCCAGCATGGCTCAGCTCCCCCCTTTTAAAGAGAAAAGCAACAAAGTTCAAATCCCTATCACAATCTCATTACAGAGTTCCCATCATCTAGATTTCAAGTGAAAGGGAATAGGAAAAATGCCTTTAGTGTGGAGCTGTTGTGAGAGCAGAAGTCTTTCCCTCCTGCAGTGGGAGACGGCCGGCAGGGGTACCCCGAAGAGGCTCCTTACGATGCCATTCACGTTGGAGCAGCAGCAGCAACCGTCCCAAAGGAGGTAAGAGGGCTGCTGCTGGATGGCTGTTGCCGTGGGCTGTCTGCATCAGCAAGACCTCCCAGCTGGAGAGCCGCTGGAAGCTGCTTTCTCTCTCTGCTTTATGTGGAGCTGGCAAGCTTGCGCTTCTCAAGGTGTCCCAGCGTGGCTTTCCGTGGTTGTGTCCCCTTCTGATGGGAGTCTCTCTGCCTGGCAGCTGCTGAACGAGCTGAAGCCAGGAGGGAGGTTAATTCTGCCCGTGGGTCCCGAAGGAGCCAACCAGGTCCTGATGCAGTACGACAAAACCAGCGACGGGCAGATCGTGGAAACGCAGCTCATGGGCGTCATCTACGTTCCTCTGACAGATAAGGAAAAGCAGTGGCCTCGGTAAAAACCTGCTTTCCCTCAAGGAGAGTTTCTTCCTCTCAGCTCTCCCTGTCAGCTTGCTCTCCTTGACTGCTGGCTTTACTGACAGAGTCCAGGATTCCTAGCAAATGCTGTCTGTAAGAGAGAAGGAAGCAGCTTGGCTACGGCCAGGCACAGCAGGGGAGCGGATGTGTTTTCTGTTAGACAGGGCTTGCAGACTGAGGCCTCGAGCTCTTTCCTCTTTCAGAGCCCGTGCACTTCCCCAGACACCACAGATGTGTCGATTCGGTCGCTGAGCTGAAGGCCACAAGTAGTAACTGTCGGTTTCTCTTTGCCTCAGGGATGAATTCTGACGGATGGATGGATCTCTCTAAGGTGACCTGAGAAAGCTCATGAGTGGGACTTATGACTGTAGATGGTCTGTATGGTTGTGAACAGAGGCTTTACCAGCAGAGGTGCTTGCGGAGGCAAGTTCTGCTTCGGCAGAGCTCGTAGCAGAGGGATGGGGAACAGGGTGTTTGTCCAGCAGCAGGAGCAGGGGGAGCTCTCAGAGGCCATGGCCGCTTCCAGACAGCGAGTGGATCCTGGTAACTCAGCTGTTATCTCTGACAAGCTATAGATAACATCTATTCACAGAGAATTCCAAAAGCAGACAGGAACACTTGAACCTTCACTAAAAATACTTTTTGACTACTCTGCCTAATGCTTGAAGAAAATAAGATGCAATTACTGTATCAAGGCAGTGACCTGCCCTGACTTGACGTTTAATTACACGAGTGCATTCTGTTCCTGTCCTGCAGCGACTAATTTACGCTCTGACCGTGACACGGAGGATTTGGGGTTAAAACCCCCACGTCTCAGCTTTTCCCTGCTGCACCCTTCCTTCCGCGCTGGCCCTTGGCCGCACGCGTGGCTGCAGCGGGAGGCTCGGGAGCGGCGTGGGGGGCCGTAAGGGTGTGTTGGGAGCAGGGAGGCGCTGTGCCGGTGCAGTCGCGGTGGATGAAGGCGCCGCCGCCTCCTTCCCGGGCCGGGCCCGCACCGGGGGCCGTGGGAGGGGCGGGAGGGAAAGGCGGGAAACGGACATGCGCCGGCCACGTGAGCGCGACCTCGCACCGATTGGCTGCGCCCCGCGTGACGTCACTCCCGCGCCGGCGCGCCCGCGCCTGTCCCACGGCGGCATGGCGGAGCCCGGCCGCGGCCCCAGCGGCGGCGAGGAGGAGGAGGAGGAGCAGGGCAGGAGGAAGAAGAAGAAGGGGGAGCCGGGCTCCGAGGAGGGGGAAGCGGCGCCAGCCCCTAAGAAGCGGCGTGTGGCGGCCGGGGAGCGGTACGTGCCGCCGCCGCGGAAGCTGAGCACCGGAGTGAGCTTCGGCGCGGCTCACTTCGCCGAGACCTCCTACTACTTCGAGGGAGGGCTGCGCAAGGTGCGGCCCTACTACTTCGACTTCTGCACCTACTGCAAGGGCCGCTGGGTGGGCCGCAGCCTCCTGCACGTCTTCAGCACCGAGTTCCGCGCACAGCCCCTCGCCTACTACCGCGCTGCCGCCCGCGCCGGCCGCCTCCGCCTCAACGAGGAGCCCGTGCGGGACCTGGACATCGTGTTGAAGGTGGGCTCTGACCCCCCCCACACACACACACACACGGGGAGGAGCTGGGTACAAGTCTGTGACTCTGGGGATGAGCTAGTGTGATGGGTTTGTCAACCAGCCTGGGATGGGGTGGGTGTGAGGAGGATGGAGCCAGGCTGTGCTCAGTGATGGCCAATGATAGGACAAGGAGCAACGGGCACAAGCTGGAACAGAAAAGGTTCCAAAGTAACACAAGGAAAAGCTGCTTCCCTGTTGAGGTGAGGGAGCCCCAGATGGGCTGTGGAGGCTCCTTCTCTGGAGACATTCCACACCCAGCTGGATGAGCTCCTGTGTGGCCTGCTCTAGGTGGCCCTGCTCTGGCAGGGGGGTTGCCCTGGATGAGCTTTCCAGGTCCCTCCCAGACTCTGTGATTCTGTGAGATGACCCTGTGGTGCTACTACAGCCCTTGAGGGCAGTCAGGTCTCCCTGGGCATCCTTACCCCAGAGGGGTGAGGAGTGGCAGAGCCAGCAGCCCCCACAGCTTCCTGCCGAGCTCCCCCTGGATCCTGGCCGGGCAGGGAGGAGTGCTCAAAGCAGGCTGTTAAATTTGGTGAGTCCTGGGCTCCAGGACAAAGGTTTTGTTTCCCCCTGAGCAATACCAAGCCCCCAGTGTGTGTGGCCAGGTGGGGTGGGTGTGCAGGATGGACTCACAGGGGCTGTCTGTGTCTTGCAGAACAACGATTTCCTCAGGAACACGGTGCATCGCCACGAGCCGCCCGTCACCGCCCAGCCCATCCGGATCTTGGTGGAGGACGAGGAGGTGGTGGTGGTGGACAAACCTTCCTCTTTGCCAGTGCACCCCTGCGGCAGGTTTCGTCACAACACCGTCATCTTCATCCTAGGGAAAGAGCACGACCTGAAGGAGCTGCACACCGTCCACCGCCTGGATCGCATGACCTCGGGGGTGCTCATGTTTGCCAAGACCGCTGAGGTGTCCAAGAGGCTCGATGAGCAGGTTCGGGAGAGGCAGGTGAGCGAGCACTGAGGGCTGCAGCGGCTTTCATAGAATGACAGGGGTTGGAAGGGACCTTTAGAGATCATCCAGCCCAACCCCCCTGCCAAAGCAGCTCCCACCTAGATCAGGTCACACAGGAACGTGTCCAGGTGGGTCTTGAAGACTCCCAAGGAAGGAGCCTCCACAGCCTCCCTGGGCAGCCTGGGCCAGGGCTCCCTCACTGAAACACTGAAGCAGTTTGTCCTTATGTTTCAATGGAACGTTTTGTGTTCCAGCTCCATCCCATCACCCCTTGTCCTGTTGCTGGATACCATGGAAAAAAGGGATGCCCCAACGTCCTGACACCCACCATATTACTAAGATCCCCCCTCAGTCTCCTCCAGACTGAACAGCCCCAGTTCCTGCAGCTTTTCCTCGTAAGGAAGATGCTCCAGTCCCCTGATCATTTTGAAAGGCCCTTGCACAGTAAGAACCTTGAGAAAGGTTAGGTCCAAATCTTTTAGTCAAAACAAGCACAAGTTCCTCAGGCAGCTTGTGTTCACCTCACTGTTCTTACCCTGCCAGGCAGCAAAAAGACCGAGTCAAACTTCACTGATTTTGGCAGCGTTAGACTCAAAGAGCTCTCCTTACCCAAGGGCCTGTGCCACCTGACTGGGATGGTGCACACGACGTAGCCAGCAGTCTCGTTTGTAAGCAGGAAAGTGTCAGTCCTCCAAATACTTCACCCATTTAAAATATTGTAGATGTCTCTCTCATTTTTCCAGTGGCTCTTGACCCAAACAGAACCTTGAGGGTACTAGCTTCCAGGATTTGCTTTGAGGCCGTGAACTGGGATGGCTCTGGAATGTAAAGTGAGGGAAACAGGCCCTTGTGTCTCCCTGACTCGATGGGGAGAGCATGAGAGAAGTTTGGCTCTAAGTAGCTGATTTACTTGCCTTTTCCTGTTCAGTTACAATAAAGTTTAGGTGATATGTTCCTACCAATGTGTCTCACTGAAGAGAGAGGGGAGGAGCTAGGATGGGACTCGGTGTGACCAACACAGAGACACTTTTCTCTCCTGTTTCCTGAGAGTCCCTCTCGTGTGTCCCCACAGCTGGAGAAGGAGTACGTGTGTCGGGTGGCGGGGCAGTTTCCAGCAGATGAAGTGGTGTGTGAGGAGCCCATCCTGGTTGTTTCGTACAAAGTGGGAGTGTGCCGCGTGGACCCCAGAGGCAAACCCTGCACAACCGTCTTCCAGAGGCTCAGCTACAACGGCAGGAGCAGCGTGGTGAGGTGCCTCCCGCGCACGGGCCGCACGCACCAGATCCGCGTGCACCTGCAGTACCTGGGGCATCCTATTGTCAACGACCCCATCTATAACACGGAGGCCTGGGGCCCTGACAGGGGCAAGGGGGGCAGCATCCATAAAACAGACGAGGAACTCCTGAAGGCGCTGGTAGAGGAGCATCGTGCCAAACAAAGCCTGGACATCTTGGGGATCTCGGAGGAGGATGTGAACGGCAGTGCTGGAAATGAAGACTCTGGTAAGTCGAGGGACTGCACAGAGCCTGCAGGGGCTGATGCTGTAAATGAGAACTCCCGCCCTGCCCAGGACACCGAGGCTCCCAAAGGAACTGACACGGCAGCTTCTCTGCTGAACTCTGGCAGTAACTTGGAAACACTTGAAATAAACAAAGATCTGGGTTCGTGTGAGAGTCGGGGCAGGCAAGAGGGAGAAAAGGGTTCAGAAGAGAAGGACCCTTTATGTGTGGAGTGTAAAATGACACGGCGGGACCCGTCTCCCAAGGAGCTGGTGATGTACCTCCACGCCCTGCGCTACAAGGGAGCCGAGTTCGAGTATTGCTCCAAGATGCCCGAGTGGGCAATGGCAGACTGGGAGGAATGACTGAGGCCACCTCACACTCTCAGGCCTTGCTGGCCAGGAAAGCCCCTTGTAAAGACCTCGGATTTACTCGTTCAGTGCAGCCAGGGTTAACAAACTGCCTGTGACCTGGGGTGGGAAGGGTGGTTGGGGCTGGACATCCGTCACTGTGAGCAGGAGGATGGGGCTGCAACACTTCAGTTCCTGTTTGCCCTTTAGTGCGAACAAGCAGCACAGCTTTGCCTTTCACCTCAGCCTGGTCAGGGCCTGCTGTCAATGATCCATGCAGATAATTTGGTGCACACACGTAAAAGTCAGCAACTGGCTTTTCTCCCAGCCTGCTGTGTTGTGTCTCGCAGTAAGAGCTGCTGGAGCATTGTCACATGGTCACATCATACACAAAACTACTTTTACTGTGTTCTCGTGTCAGAATGATTATAAAACTCAAAACACGATCGCTGAGAGCACTGTCATGTAGAACCAGAGCACTGTGAAGCTGACCCGTTCTGTGCCTACTGTTTGTCAGGGGTGGACTCTGCTGTGAAATTGCTCTTTCAGTGTCAAGTAATGACCAACTAGTTACTTGGTTTCAAGTTCTAGGTGCTGATCTCTTTATGTTGGGCCTGTTTCTGGGGACCAGTACCTGCAGACTGTTTGTCTCTAGGAGATTTATAAGGACTGATTTAGTACATACTTTGCCTTTCTGTTCTGCTACCCTCCTGGTGCCTCTCCTGCTTTTGTCCTCTCCTCCTGTTGAAAACATTGTCACACCCGAGCAGAAACCCGAAGCAGAGCTCAGGCTGGCATTTTTAATTGGTCTTTTTTCAGTTGTGCTATAGGCAGCTTGTTTCTGAGTGGTGTGGGATTGGTTTTAATGCCACTTCAGTGTGAGAGTCAGCTTTAGAGAAACACAAAAGCTGTCCCATGAACCAGAAACCTTTGAAAATACATTTTATATGAATCTATTTCCAGGATCACTATTGTTCTTATTTTCATCAGTGGTGATGTGGTTGCTTCTTGGCCTCTGGGAGGGTTGCTGTAATAATTCTGCTGTCTCAGGTTCAGTTCTATTGCTTTTGGGCCCTCTTTTTCCTGTACATGTCACCAGCAGCAGTGACCAGCTCCAATCAGTGCTGCAGATAAGCAAAACCTTTACCGGGGATGAGCCACGTTGTCTCAGGAGTGTTTGCCAACAGAAGGATTTTTAGCCCTGCTGCTCCCAACCCACCTCTAAAGGATTCTACAGACCCGTGACAGTCGATGGAGGCGGGATGGCTGAAGGGCCTGATGTGTAATGGGAGCTCAGTGCTGTGTTGTGCCTTCTTCTGGCCATGCACAACCACTGCAAGTAGCACCTTTTCATTATCAACACCTTGCTGGTCAAAAACCTCAGGGCTTCTGTTTTCAAGGCACTTGAAACAACGGAAGTTTAAGGTTGCTTTCACAAGGAGCCTACCACTATCCATTTTACCTCACTTCAGAGCTGCTGTCAGGCCAGTACATGCTGCAAACACACAAGGAGACAGCGTTTGCTGTTTTGCTAATGGGGAAAGTGTTACCACTAGAGGTATCTTGGGGTAAATTCCCATCGAAGATGAAGTCTGAGGTAAATACTGTGTCCTGCTTGTGGGGTGATGGGCATAAAGTTATCTGTATGGAGTGTAGGTGCTACAAGTCCCTTCACTAGTACAGTTTTGTTTTGATACATCTTTTTATGCTACAGCCAAGGGCAACCTGCAACTTGACAGCAGCTAAAACACCTGTGTATACACATAAACCCTCCTGGCAAACTCTGCAGGGAACTTCGATGTGCCTTACCCCTTGGTTATGTAGGATTTGAGTCAGAATTAACCCCCAAAACATCACCAAGATGCCCATCTTGCACACAATCCCACTACGTTTTAGTGGGTCTGTTACAGGTGCCAGTTGGAAAGCTGCAGAGTGCTGATCCAGCCCTTCTCTGCACAGGATTTAGTCCCACCCAACTTCCACAAGAATTTAACCACAGTTAAAACTGCTGCAGCATTTGTCTGGAGGGCTCTCAGGGAAATGACATGAGAGACCCCATCCTGTGCTGTATTTAACCCCTGAGCAGGGCAGGCTGCTGGGAGCTCTGTGCTTCGTTAACTTCTAGTTCCAGGCTTTTTGGAAAAGGTGATGGATGAGGCACAGAGGAAAAGCTTTTCTGTATCCCTTCAGCACATTTGTGCTTTTAAATCACGATAATTTCAGTAAAAACCAAGCCTGACTGCAGTAATTGTCTTCCTAAAGCAAACCCTGCTGTAGTTTTCAGTGAGGCGCCTGGATCAGTTTGGCTGGAGCTCCCCCACCCCCTTATCTTGCAGGTACTTACCCAAAGCTGCAGCTCTGGAGAAGGCCGGCTCGAAGACGACACTTTGGGACCGCAAGAAGAGATTTGGAAGTGTCGTTGCCAGCGGTGTCGCGGCCGGCGGCTCCACAGCGCGGCTGGTTCCTGAGGGGAAGGGCGGGCGGGCGGCCGGCCTTCTTCACGGGCTGGCGGAGACCGGGCCGCTCCACCGGCCCCACGGCGACCCGCACGCCCGGGGCTGGGGCACCTGAACCCCGGGACACTGCCGAGGGCGGCAGCTTTGCCTCTGCCTTCCTTCCGAAGTGGTTACAGCGCCGGGCGGGAAGGCGTCAGCCTGAGGGGCGGGAGCCTGAGGCCTGAGGGGCGTCAGCCTGAGGGGCGGGAGCCTGAGGGGCGGGAGCCTGAGGGGCGGCAGTCTGAGGGGCGGCAGTCTGAGGGGCGGGAGCCTGAGGGGTGGCAGTCTGAGGGGCGGGAGCCTGAGGGGTGGCAGTCTGAGAGGCGGGAGCCTGAGGGGCGGCAGCCTGAGGGGCGGGAGCCTGAGGCCTGAGGGGCGGGAGCCTGAGGGGCGTCAGCCTGAGGGGCGGGAGCCTGAGGGGCGGGAGCCTGAGGGGCGGGAGCCTGAGGCCTGAGGGGCGGCAGCCTGAGGGGCGGCAGCCTGAGGGGCGTCAGCCTGAGGGGCGGGAGCCTGAGGCCTGAGGGGCGGCAGCCTGAGGCCTGAGGGGCGGCAGCCTGAGGGGCGTCCCGCGCTCAGCCCTCGCTCCCCTCAGGTCCTTCCGCGCGCCGCGGAGGTGGCTCGGACGGCGGGAGTGTGGCGGCACCGGCGGGCTGTGAGCCCTCAGGGGGGCCGTGGGTGAGCCCTCAGCGGGGCCGTGGTGAGCCCTTAGGGGGGCCATGGTGATCCCTCGGCGGGGCCGTGGGTGATCTTTCAGCGGGGCCGTGGTGAGCCCTCAGCGGGGCCGTGGGTGATCTTTCAGCGGGGCCGTGGGTGATCTTTCAGCGGGGCCGTGGTGATCCCTCGGCGGGGCCGTGGGTGATCTTTCAGCGGGGCCGTGGGTGATCTTTCAGCGGGGCCGGGGTGATCCCTCGGCGGGGCTGTGGGTGATTCGTCAGCAGGGCCGTGGGTGAGCCCTCGGCGGGGCCGTGGTGAGCCCTCAGCGGGGCCGTGGCGATCCGTCAGCGGGGCCGTGGTGAGCCCTCGGCGGGGCCGCGAGGCAGCGGGTGCCTCGGACTCCGGAGAGGTGAAGGGGAAAAAAAAAGTAAGTGAAGACAGAAAAAAAAAGCTAAAGATCCCGACGAGGATGGGATTCGAACCCACGCGTGCAGAGCACAATGGATTAGCAGTCCATCGCCTTAACCACTCGGCCACCTCGTCACGACGGCTCGTCTTTTCGTCCGGCCTATAAGAAAGTAGACCAAGCGCTCCGCGTGCCTTCGCTCGCCCGCCGCTCCTGCCGCGGGATGGCGCCGGCTGCCCGGCCCTTCGTCGGCATAGCGTGGGGAGAGACCACCGAGCGGGGAACCAGCAGCTGTGCGAGGAGCGGCCGCTGCAGCTCCAGCCCCCTCGCTGCGGCTGCGGGGCGTGCGGGGCAGGGGAGATACCGACAGGGAAGGCAGCGGGCTGATTCCCCGGAGGCCGCCATGTTGTACGGAGCTGCGCGGGCGCGTCCATGCTGTACGGAGCTGCCGTGGGGCGCCACGCTGCTGTCGTCACGGCGGCGCTGCGGCGCGGGCAGATTTGAACAGCGCCGCGGGCGGGGAGCGGGACGCGGCGGCGGCGGGAGGGCCGCGGCGGGCTCCAGGCCCGAGCAGCAGCTGGGTGCGAGCGGCCGGGCACGGATCCCGACCAAGGGGAAGGGAGAGAAGGAGCCGCGCCGGGAGAGCCGCGGGAAGCGCCCGTGAGGCGTCAGCCGTTGGCTGTCGCTCGGGCGGATCCTGCAGGGTAACGAGAGCGGAGGGAACCGCGGACAAAAGGCGGGAAGAGACGGTGGGTCCCGCTGTGGCGTCTCCCCCGCGGGCCCGGGGCCTCGAGCGGCGCCGGGGACGGGGCCGAGGGGCGCTGGGGTCGGGGCCGAGCGGCGCCGGGGACGGGGCTGAGGGGCCCGGGGCCTCGAGGGGCGCCGGGGACGCGGCTGAGGGGGTCAGGGCCGAGGGGCCCGGGGACAGGGCTGAGGGGCCCGGGGCCGAGGGGCGCCGGGCATGGGGCTGAGGGGCGCCGGGCACGGGGCTGAGGGGCGCCGGGCACGGGGCTGAGGGGCGCCGGGCACGGGGCTGAGGGGCGCCGGGGTCGGGGCTGAGAGGCGCCGGGGACAGGGCTGAGCGGCGCCGGGGACGGGGCTGAGGGGCCTGAGGCCTCGAGGGGCGCCGGGGACGGGGCTGAGGGGGTCAGGACTGAGCGGCGCCGGGGACGGGGCCGAGGGGCCCGGGGACGGGGCTGAGCGGGCCCGGGGTCAGGGCTGAGGGGCGCCGGGGACAGGGCTGAGCAGCGCTGGGCCGCGGCCTGAGGAGGTTTCACCTCAGGGAGCTGGAGTCGGGGCCGGCCTCTGAGCGTGAGGGGAGTCGCCCGATAAACTGACCATAAACACAGTCCCGAGCAACGCGGAGTAACTGGTATTCGTGGTGATGAGCGTTGATTTGTGCTAATAGGAGGTGCACTTTGTCATTTGGAGGCTGTTCTGGACAGTGCCCTCAGCCTGTCAGGGCGGGGAAGGAGAGAACACGGGGGATGGTGAGGAGAAGGGGCAAAAAGGAATCGCACAGAGACACTAAGCAGGTTCTTAATCCGGAACACCGAGGAAGGAACGAACTGAAAGAGAAAATATAGAGTGATTCTCCACGTTCACAGTGTGGAGCTGGGAGGAACTGCATTGCCAAACATAAGGACAGAGGTGCTTCCTCATAAACAGAGTAATAAAGCCTTTCAGCTCTGCACCATCTGCCCGTACCTACGGACACAGGGTCAGATCGCGTTTGAGTAAGTTCAAAGAAGGATTAGAGAATGGCTACAGAGCAGAGAGAGTGTACCTTCACCTGTAATGGTGGCTTAAGAGAGTGCTTGTTTTAGTCTGTTTAAAGCAAACAAACTTAGTGGGGAAAAATATCAGCTGGTTTTGTTTTCTCATTGTGCGTTATTGTGCTGCCCGAGCTTTGAGCAAACTGGTGTGTCTGAAAAGATCCTTTTCCCTTTCCCCATAGTTCAAACTCTGCACTGCCTTGTGAGCTACGTCCCAATAATGTGCTGTAATGTTTTATGTGACTCTGCTAAATCTAGAGCTTTGTTTCTCCTACATGAGGCTTAGTTTTAGCTGGGGGAGTTTATAGTTTAAAGCACCAGCAGTGAGGTAACTCACTGGTGGAGAAGGGATGGCTGTGAATGTTGCTGTATCAGCCAGAGATGACTGTGGATGAATTCCTGACAGGAGGGTTGAAAGAAGATAAAGCCAGACTCTTCTCACTTGTATCTAATGAAGGAACAAGTCGGTAGGCACTAATTGAAATACTATTTAAACATAAAGGAAGGAGAAAAAAAAAACCCCAGTGAAGATGTGACAGGTTGTCCAGAGAGATAGATCATGGAATTTCGTCTTTGGAGAGAATCAAAACTGGAATGGACAGTGTCCTCAGTGACCTGCTGTAGCCTTGAGCAGAGAGATGGGCTACAAGATCTCCAGAGGTCCCTGCAGACCTGAGAGCCTGGGATTCTCTGGGATGCAAAAGCTGAGCAGCTCTATGCAAACTTCTTGATTCCTAATCACTGAAGTCTAGGAGATACCACAGAAAAAGGCACGTTTTGATGCTTCTGTGGTATGCCTTTTTGGTGGCCTTTGTCGGGTCTGTGAGAGACAGAACCAAAGGGGAACATTAACCTGGTACTTGAAGCCCTGAGTTTTGTTGTGGTTTGCAAGGCTTGTTAGGCGTGTTAAGTCTGTGTTGGCACTGACACCCTGTCAGTGTGAGTTAATTCATTCATATTTTTGGATTTCAGCACTGTATTTTATAGGAAAAGCACTTCTTTCAGCAATGGACAAGATTTATACAGAGCCCAACGTGGAAAGGTAAGTTGAAACCTTTTAAGAGTTTAATTGTGGTACAAATACTGTCAGTGAGGGGCAAAACTTTTCTCAGTCTCCGCGTGCACTTGAGCATCTCTTGGCTGAAATGTGCTTTCTGCTGTGAAGAAGAAGGACAGGAAATTTCTTTCACTGTGTGTGGAAAAGCCCTGAGGAACTTTCATAGCTGTGAATTGCCTGGAGACCACCAGACCAGGAAGTCTGGGGAGCAGTCTGCTGGGTTCTGCAAAGCGTGTTTTGGGGAACTAGTGCTGCAATGAGTGATCTATTCCAAGCAAGCTTGCTTGTTTAACCTCACTCTGGTAAAAATAATGAAGAAATCAACGTGTTAAACTTGAAAAATGTACAGTACTGCCCCAGAAATACATCTTGGGATCATTTATGCCCTAATACCCGTTTCCCCTTTTTTCTCCTGCAGTGATAATACTGAGCACATCAGAGGGAAGCGACTGTCCTCTGTGAGTAACTGAAAGCATTTCTCAAAGCAAAGCTGTGGGGATGAGTGAAGCTTAAGAGGAACTGATTTTCTCATCACAGTTGAAGAAAAACATCCCAAAAGCAAAGAAAAAAAAGCCCCTGTTAGATTGATAGGATTGACTGGGGCACTGGTGGCTCTTACAAACTTGCTCCAGCCACGAGATCAGTTCTTGTAGGTGGAGCTGATCTCCTCAACTCTTGTATTTTCTTTTAGATTTTAAAGGCTCCACGAAATCCTCTTGAAGATCTAGGAAATGGGCAAGAATTGACACAGGTAGGTCTATTGAGTCTTTTCTTGCTGATGCCCTTAACATCTTTAATCCTCAACTGGAGACTGATGAATCTGTGTCACTAGAGTAAGGCAGGTGCAAAATCCCTTGTAATAACAGCTTAGGAGGATCGTGTTTGGACTGCTAGGTGTTATAAGAAATCAATCAAGTCTTTCTTACAATTCTACACACATCAGAACGTTTCCTCTACGAAGAAAAGAGGAACAAACAGATTAACAGGCATATCTTGCTCCTGCCCTAGTCCCTTTGACTTGAAGTTTGATCCACCAGCACACAGACTGGTGTAGTCAGATGGCTTTACAGCTGGAAAAAATACCCCAAACCCAGCCTGCCAATTCATTTAAAGTAAAAGCCATCCCCCTTTTCTTCCAGAAGTACATGCAGAGTATGTTTCATGTTTGCAGTGTCTGCTGTTTCTTGGCAACAGGCCTGTTTAGTTTGGACTTCTTCCAAAGGCCATTTCTTCCTCACAGGTGTCCCATGGGTTATGTGCTAGTGGCATCACACATTTATGTGATTTATCTGTTGCTGATTGTAGAACTCCAAACCTTGTTTTTAGCATAAAAGGCTTTCAGTGAAAAAGCCTCTAATAATGTCTTTGGGATACACAATACGAGCCTGAAATATTTATGCACGTCACATCTGCCGTTTCAAAACTGGGCTGAGTGTGAGGAGCAGCTTCATTTGACCTCTCCTGCCTGTTAACCATGCTGGACAGTGCTGCTAAGGAGCAGGGCAGGACACTCACGTGCAGCAGTGTGATGTCACTCATCCCAGCTTGTGCTGCTAATGGATTGGTTTTATATGCTGTGTTAGTCACGTGCTTATAATGGGTAGTGCAAGGTGTGTTAATACTTTGTGTTTTCTCCCACTGTCCCAAGACTGGGCTGTTTAGTAAGGGAGGTTTGTTGCAGGCAACTGCACAGCACAGAGGCCTTCCAGTGTATGTGACAGTGCCTCGTTCCATACCTTGTACCATGGCATTACTCTGATCTTGGAGGCAGTGACACCTTTTAAACGTTTAGCTAGAGAAACGATGACTTCACTTCTCTCAGGAACCCTTCCCCTTCTCCCATCCAGACAAACTTTTGTTTTCCAGTTCTAGTGATGGAAAACTAAAGAAATAAAAGAATCCTGCAAGTCCCTCGCTAAGCAACTGCATAATTTTTCCCTAGTATGCCAGACAAAAATCCTTACAACTGGCTTTCTGCTGCTGGTGTCTGAGGCCAGGCCATGCTCACACAGCCGTCTTTACATCCTGCTTCATGTGAGGTGTTGGACTGGTGTCTGTGTGTCAGGAGAAGCTGGAGAGCTACAAAGTAGTTTTGTGGTGTTGGTAAATATCTGCTGTGCACGTTGGGCTCATAGGTTTATGATCTGGGGTTGTGTGTGGAGGTGCTTTCTGTTTGCCTTGGTTCATGAAAAGCTGTTTTTCCTTGTGGCTTGTGGGATCAGAAGAGCGCTCTGGTCACCAAGGTGTCGTGTTCTTTGTTGGCAGGATATCAACGGAGAAAAACGGAGGAAAACCTCTCGCCGCGTCAGCTTTGCCAACACCATCAAGTAAGTTTGGTCAGGAGGACACAGACCCACGTCCTGTGCTTCAGCACAAAGTGCAGGCTGTAAGCAGCAACCTGGTGTCCCCTGCAGCTGCTGTTTGAGTGTGTCTGTGAGTGTTAGGTGAAGGGAAGCTGGTGGCTGTTGCTATATTGAGCCTGAGCAGAACCACTGTTTATTTGCTTTTCCTGGCTGGAAAAAAAAAAACCTCAAAGCAACAAACCCCAAAACCAGTTCAGTGAGTTTAATATAATTGGGAAGTTTTGTTTCCCATTCAATTTTTTGAGCGATTTCCACCTGAAGTGCAACAATGGCATCTTCCTGCTGGAAAACATGGTTGGCTTGAGTGAGCCACTGGCTTTTGAGATCTCATTTCAGAACACACCATGTGGAAAGGATTGAAATTAGGGATTTTTGTTTCCTGTGCTTCAAAACAGATGATCTTGTGTTTCTCAAGGCCTGAGTTGTTTTGTGTTTCTCTCTTTTCCCTTAGCTGCAGAGTCTTCCAGCGAGACCTTAAGAATAACACAGCGGAGAGTGAAAGTACAGGTACGACTCCTTCCCATTCTCCTGTTGGAATTTGCAGACTATTAGTGCCAAGATTTTAGTCTGTATTTAAGAAGTCAGGTCTGTCAGCCAGAGGTAAGGAACAACATAGTCACCTGTTTATCATGGACTTGCTGAAAACCCCTTAGTTACTGGTAGTGTGGACCTTGAGCTCGGAAAAGGAATTCTTTTCTTAGACAGAGTGCCCCTAGAACAGAATCTGCCTCGGGGATTTAGACCAAAAGCAGCAGAATGTCGTATTCAGTGTGTCAACGATTACCTGGGGAGAACTGAAAAACTAATGCATTTTCAAGTGGTTTGTTTCTCTGGGACTTGCCACAAGAAGAAGGCACATCAAGAGGGAGAGCTTCAGAACATTCTTCTCTCTGCAGTTCACACTCGTCTCTGAATGGTTTGATCAGGCTTCTCACATTGTCATGTCTCATTCCCTTCATATTTGTAGAGTGTGCAGCAGATACGAGAAACGATGACCAGCTTAACCAGTAAGTGTGAAAAAATCCCCTGCCTATAGAGTTCTGTCCTGCAAATACATTTCTTCCCATGGCATGCAACCATCAACACATCCCTCCTCCAAGAAATCCAGCACCTGCAGTTATTTAGATGTAGAATTGCTCAGTGCTTTTGGTTGGTGAAAGAAGGAACACAGCAGCAACAACAAAAAAGCATTGAACTGTGGGTGGTCGCTCACACAAAGACAGCAGTTTCTGGAGAATTCAACAGTTAGGGCTTGAAACCGCTCCCTTCCAAAGCTGATCGCTTGGGAATGCTTTGCAGGAAAGATCTGCCACTTTCCACATCTACTAGACATAGACTTCAGTGTTTGTTACCATAACTCATTCCCTCAGAGGCAGATGGAGCCTTAGCCTGGCCTCAGAGTTCTCGCTGAGATAAAACACAACGATAAGCCTTTAACAATTAAAATGAGCTGAGAAGTAAAATCACAGATTCAGGGGCTTTGTGTGAGTGAAGGGGAATTTCCTGCTTTTAAACATATGCCAAGGAAATGGCTTATGTACAGCTGTAGTTAGCTGTAGTTAACTTCTTTCAAGGTGTCAGCCCAAGGCAGTGGCATATACATGTGCAGAAAATCAGTGAGATTCTGTGGGAAGTTTCTTGGTCTCGAAAGAGCAATCAATAAACCAGTGGAGGGCAGAAGGCTTTCCAAGTTAGACAGGAAACCACCCAACTGGACGTTGTGTCTGGCATCGTGGTTTTGGGCTTCAGGAGCACAGCTTCAGTTTCCCAGAGAGAAGAGAATATCCAAACGTGGAAGGTCTGGGTTTGAAATAAAGAGTTAGTGTTTTACCTTTTGTAACTGGCCACTAAAGAATTAAAGCAGCACCTGCGTGCTGAGCAGTGGTTTGTGTCGTGCTGAGGTGAGACATCTCCTGGGCAAAACCAGATTGCAACTCAAAATCCACTGAAGACACCCAAGGAGTGTCTGGGATCTGCTGCCTAGTCCTGCATGAGCTGTGCAACAGTCCTCTGCCTTTGCACTGTGTTGCTGAAGCTTTCATGCTGAAATCTTTTAACCAACCGTTTGCCTCACCCACCTTTTGCAGAGATGAAGAACCTGAAGCTGTTCTGTGTGAGATCACTGGTGAGTTCAGAAAGAGATCTAACAATTACATTCTCTCTTCAGAGCCGTTAATTCTGTTGGAATTGTTTTAACTTGCCTAGAACAACGTCCCTGACTGAGGGGCTGTTACCTGGGCTGTGTGTAGAAGCACAGCAGTGTGAGGGGCTCTTCCACATGCCGAAGGAAGTGCTGGATGTGTTTGGTTTCAGTTGTGCTTTCTCAGTGGTGTTTGTAAAATGTGTGCATACCTCTGCAGCTCAGGAGATAAAGTAAGCAGCAAACACTGCAACAAGTGAGGTATTTCCTTTCCTTTTGGCAGGGATGAACACTTTGCTTCACGCCCCTATCCAGGCATTGGCGCAGCAGGCTGAGGTACGTGAAGGCTTTTGGGGCTTTCTTGGTGCTGAAAATAGCAGTGTCAGAAATAGATTCCACTAGTTCCAGATCACATAAGATCCTGCTGAGAGTGAATCTTCTGTATTTTGAAGCCTTTTGCCAATGTAAGAGGCATTGTCCTGCATGACTGTGCTGCCCTTCAGCAGTGATGTTGTGGCACTGCACTGTAACAAATCAATCTCCCTTACAGCAGTGGCTTCTGACTCATACCTTGAGTTTAAAGGTATGGCTTAAAAACGTGTTGGCTCTTGAGAAGGAATGTTAAAAGTCCAGACCCAAACCAGTGAAAATCTGGTGTGTGTGAGGAGATGCCACGAGGCTGCAAAGGTCAGGTTGAAAGCGCTTGTTTTGGGGTAGTGGATATGGTTGTGCTTCCTCTAGGAGATTTTGTTTCTTGCACTTACAGCATATGTAACCTGAAGTAGACATGAAACTCTTCTTGCTACAGTCATTATATTTGGTAAAACATAGCATTGTGTCTTGTTACTGGCCAGTTCTTTCCCACAGCTTTCAAACTGTAAATCCTCTCTGTTAAAGAGACTAAAACGTCCCTAGTCAGTGATGGAAAAGTCCTTTAACGCTTCCAGCTTGGTGCCTCTGCTTTGAGGCATGTGCATGAGCAGCTGGGCAAGGCTTTTACCTGCAGTTATGGGGGGAGGAGAAACCCAAAAGGTGAAAAGCCACGATGCAGAGACACAGAGAATGCTGATCCATAAGACTCAGTAAGTGTTCCACGCTCACCAAGGTGTGTCTCGAGAAGCCAAAAGAAGCCGTTTAGATACGATATGCTCTAATGATTAAGTCATTGTCCTTTCCTTGAATGTGTTGTTGCTTATTGAGGAGAACTGAAATCAATTGCTGGGTTTTTTTCCCCACAGAAGTGAAGGTAGAACCATAACCTTAGGGCTGCATTAGCTGCATTAGTTTTAGGTGGAATAAGCCATTGTGTCGTGTGTTTTAAGTGTCAGAAACAGTCATTTCTTCTTCTTTTGGGTTTTGTTTCCAGTGGTGTGATGCAGACAATGCTGCTCAAAGAACAGCCAGGCACGACACCACCTTCATCTTTTCCGAGGAGAATGAAATGGAAATGACAGCCAGTCACACTGCAGTGATTGCACGTAACCTGAGAAACAACGCAGCTGACACCAGTGGGAAGATCGACGTCACGGCCTTCCTGGCCGGGCTGAACTCCAACGGCTGCGGGGCGGCGGAGACGAGCCAAGACCACACGAACCGTTCCTGCCCGTCTTCGGGACAGAACGAAGATGCTACTCCTGTAAAAAAAATAGATTTCAACGAATTTTTGATGAGCTTGAAGTCAAACAGAGAGACACTCAGTCCCGCTGAGGGACCCGAAAAAGAGAACGTGTTCTTTGGCTCGTCGCGAGCCTCGGAAGACGTGGCAGCATCGTCAGAACTGGCGTACTCACACGAACCTTTGGACGCCTGCAACGTCACAAAAGTCTTTAGAGAGCAAGAGGCTGGAATGGAAATGACCAAATGCCAGGCATCTGCTGTTCAAGCTGTGTTTGCCGGTGCTGGGGAAGCTCTGCCCGAGCAGTCGCCGCCCGCTGATGTCACCGAGGCGTTTGTGGATGACGGGATGGATATGACAACGAGTCACACAGCAAAAATGTCCTTTCCCATCTCCAGCGTTGGCAATCAAAGCCTAAACCTCAAAAAGGATTTCCCATCCACAGAGACAGACAATTCTGCATTAAAGAGAGCATCTAATCAGCACTTAATGGTTCAGCAGGACCCCCAGCTTGGTACAGACAGAAAAGCGGTGAGTGTTGAAGACAGACGTGACGCCGCTGTGCTCCGAGCTGTTAAACAGGAGGCCAGGACGATGGCTGCCATCCCAGGATCCATTTCTTCTGAGACTGTCTTCCGGGGCGATAAGACTGTTGTTTTCTCTAAGTGTGATGACATGGAAATCACCGGTAATTACACCGATGTGATCTATAACGACAGCGCCAAGAGCAGCTCGCATCATCAGAGTTACGAGAAGCCAGTTAGCACAAACGCTTCACTAGCAGAAACCAGGCGTCCAGCCCGTGCTGATGGGGACACTACAATGAGTCTGGCATCTTTAGATACTCGAGGTGCCGTGTCATACAGAAATAGTGCACTTGAATTGCCTTCAGGCTCTGATGAACGAAAAGTGACCCAAGATCGTGGGACCGCTTCAGTGACTGTTGGGTTTGAGTCGTGCACAAATTCAGTGTCTGCTGGGATCTCCACCAGCAGACTCCAGCACAGTCTGGCAAACTCTCAACTTGCTTCTCTGCCAGGTGAGAAGACAGTAGTGTTCTCAGGAGAAGACATGGACTTGACTAAAACCTGTGTCATCAAGGGCGATGGGAAGAGCGTTGCAAACGACTCTCACGCTGGGACGTTCGCCCCTGTCGCCTGCAAACCTCATTTTCTTGGTAACACATCTCTGTCTCCCAACCTAAATGAACAGGAAGAAATGGACATAACTAGATGCCACGCTGTTGTCATTGATGACCAAAGCAATGGCACAGCTGTGCACTGTAACATAACCCCAGGAAAGGAGCCCAACAGGAATGTCAGCGGGGGTACGTGTTCTTGGGATATGGACAAGGAAAACCTGATCGATGGGAATATTAAAAGAAGCCAGGCTATAGCAATGAATACTAAAGATCTTGAGGTGATGGTGGCTGATAAGAAGCTTGGGAAAACAACCTTTCAGGCCGGGGATCCAAGTTCCCGTGCCAAGAGCCTGCGACCATTGCGAGACCTAAAGAGAGAAGGCCCCGAGAATATCGTCACCAGCGCCGGTGCGTTCGTGTCTCTGCAAAGCCAGACAGTTGGTACAGCTCAGCCTGTGGGAAAAACCCTTCTAAAGGCTACTGTTCCCTGCACAAAGGGCAAAACGGGCATGTTTGCAGATGATGGAAACATGGACATAACCAAAACTCATCCTGCTGCCTTCGATGTTGCTCCTGCTCCTACAGGCCGAGAGTATGAGAATAATCAGGATGCAAACAGCCTAACAGCCAAGCAGCTGCAAAGCCAGACCTTCCTGTTCCCTGGTAGTTCTGGTGTGGGTATCACAAGTCAGACTGCAGGTGGGGACTTGAACACAGTCAAACAAACTGTTACTACTTTGGCTCCAAGCGGTTCATTTATTTCCAGCAATGAGCCTGCTCCCTCCGGAATGAAAGGAAAGGAACGACTTGGAAGTGTACTAGGAATAAGTGCAGGTTGCCAGGACTCTGACAGGCAAGAGGAAACCCATATTTTGAGAGCAGTGCCAACTCGAGTGGATTCCAAGAGAGACAGGACCTCCCAGCCACCAACGGGAACCTCCCAGCTGCCTTCGCTCGGAGAAAAGTCAGTTGTGTTTCCCTCTGGTGAAAACATGGACCTGACTGGAAGCTGTGCAGGAATGGTTCCTGGTTACAGCACCAACGCTGGCTCGGCAGCACCCGGGTCCCTTGTTCAAGATGAAAATCAAACAGTGTCCTTAACTAAAGGGCTCGTGAGGACAGTGAACAGTCGGGAGCCGCCTGCCTGCGGTGTGTACTCCTTGCCAGCTGCCCAGAACGTGGTAACCAGGAGTGGTTTAAAACCTTTGCCTTCTGCAGATGAGCAAACAAGAGTATTTTCAGCAGGTGCTGATATGGACATCACCAGGAGCCACACGGTCTCGGCTGACAAAATACTGGTGCAGCACGGAAGTTGGGGCGATGACGCAGCCTCGATGCGTGGAGACAGAACTTGTGTGTTTACCTACAGTGATTACATGGAAATAAGTCACCTGGATGCTGTTGCAGTTGATAAAGCCACGGAAAAGGCTGCGCCTCAAGGGATGTTTAACATAGCCAAAAGGACTGGAAGGAAAAGCCTGAAGGGAACCACGGGGGAAAAGACTGTTTTGTTTTCACTGAGTGATGAGAATGACGACATGGAGATGACACAGAGCCACACGGCTGCAATAGGCCATGAAATTGCCTCACAGGCTGAGGGAGGGCTTCGCTGTCTCTCTTCAGCTCATCCTGTGAAAGCTGTTACCTTCACAAGGAGCCAGGCTCACCTGGACATGACCAAGTCTTGCTCTGCCGACAGAAGCACCGTAGAAGTTGTACGTGGCAGTGAACCGAAGGTGGGTGAGGAGGTGGGACAGCAAGCGCTCTCAAGTGGCAGAACAGCCCCGTTTGCTCTGGATGGTGTGGAAATCGCCAAACCCCACCAGGTAGCTTTGGGAGGAAATCCTCTGCAAGGCCAGCAGCACGAGCAGTCTGTTCCCTTCACTGCCACAGTTCAGTTCCCAGGTTACCAGGCTGACATGGATATGACCCAGGTTCACCCTGCTGATGAAAGCACTGAGCGAGTCCTTGGTGAGGACAGGTTAAGCCTGGCTAAGCAGGTGGCACAGGAGGCTGTTTTGGGGAGCAAAACTGTTGTTTTTGCAGTGGCTGAGGATATGGAGATGACTAAAACTCACACAGCCATAGCAAGTTGTGCAGCTGGTGTACAGGACAGAGAGGCCGTTCCAGGCGGTTCTGCAGTTCCTGCTGATAAAACCATTGTGTTTACCCACAACCAGGAGGACATGGAAATAACCGCATCCCATACTACTGCTGTTAACAACAATATTGATGGACTTGGGGACCGAGAGGTGTCGCACCAGAGCACTCAACAACCCGGCTTGCCAAGTGCGTCATTTTCATGCAGAGGTGAAAGAGACTCCTCACATACAAAAGACCCGAACGGTGACTATCACACCAGCCCTGAGGGTAAGCCCAGCGTTCCCTCCTCTGCCTCATCAGCCTCAGCGTTCCCTGGTGAGAAAGGAGCTATCAAGGTCCCCAGTGGCACAACACCAGAGGTCGTTCATTCTGTGTCGCTTCCAGAGGGGACTGTGGACGTGCAGACACCACAGGATCTTCACCTGCCCACGGGTAATCCTGGCTCTGTAAGCAACGGGGAGGACCTCGTACCACCAGAAAACCTGACATCAAAGAGAGTGTCTTTCAAGCTTCCAAGTGACGTTCCCATGGATTGCAGTGAAGAAGGTGGCGATCTGGCATCCCGTGTTTCACCTCCCATCCCTCAACCACGTTCTTCGAGGGGCTCTCCAGATGCACGTGATACCCAGAGAAACCAGCTACTGCATGGGGACGCATCCAGTCGTGAAGATTTAGCCACAGATTTAGGCTTGGCTGGAGCAAGCCTTGTTCCGGCTTCTAACGAGGAAACAAAGGAAAACAAGGGGCTGGCACCTCCAAAAGCCTTCCAAATAAACTCTGACCAAACTAAGCAACCTTTGGTCGGTGACAGTCCAAGAGATGAAACAGGTGCCAGGCCTGCACCTGGGTTATCAGGCATTTCAAGCGTGTGTTCCAAACTGAAAGATATTCGGAGGAGATCTGCAGCCCTCTCTGTTTCTGAAACAGCTTTGCCTCTGTCATCTGACCAGTTGCCTTTATCATCTGTTCAGCCAGAGCGTAGCTCAAGGTTAGGGAAGGCTGTAAATGAGCCAAGCCAGATACTTCCTGCCAACCTGCAGGAGAACACGTGTCCTGAATCTGGAGCTGCTCCTACAGGTGCAGATTTGGGTAAGGCACTTAAGGATAAATATCAAGGACTAAATGTCCCTCTGGGTATCTTCCAGCCTAAACTGCCAAACAGAAGAAATGCTTCTGTTTCTAGTGTGCAAGACATAAATGCAAAATCATCAAGCAAAGGAGAAGCTGCAGCTTCAGAAGCTGATGGCAATGCTGGTGAAGCCTCAGGTAACAGTAAGTCCAGTCGGCAGAACTTCAGCCCTTGTCAGTTTATAGCAGAAGAATTTCTTCCTGTCTGCCTGGAGGAAATGGATTCAAATGGATCTGTAAGCTCTGAGCTCATGGACAATGCTTGCAGTGAGTTCAGCAAAAAGCAAACCTCCTGCAATGAAAACAATCAATTTGAAGAGACAAAACCTTGCAACAGCACAAAAAGAGCTCTGGAACCAAATGAGGAGGATCTTCAGAGTCCAAAGAAGGTCAAGAGAGATGAAAACTTGGATGGTGAGGCCTCCCAAGACTTCCAGGTGAGCCTCATCCCTCGTTGTAAGGACACAGAGAACACTGACAGGTCTGTTTAAGTGTTGGGGTGTCAGCTGATCTATTGGTAGGTTTTCTTGTGTCTCTTAAGCACCACTTTGCTGTTACTTTGCTGTGTCATCCCCTCTATTTTTCACTGTTTTGCCAAAACTGAAGCCTCAGGTTGATGTGTGCAGCTTTCCTGAGCCATGCAAAACAGACTGTGCCCATTTTAAACAGGATTCAAAGGATACTCTGGAGAGAACTTTCTCAACTAACTGCTCTCAGTCCTCTGAAGTGTTAACTGGCTGTTGCTTAGGCACAGTGACAGAATAAGGCCTGCAGCAATGATTTAAAATCCAAACATGGATGTTTAGTTCCAATTGGCCTTCCACAAACTGTAGCTGAACCAAGGCAATCTCTGCAGTTATGGAACATCCATCTGACCTTGAAAGTACGTTTGTAATCATCAGTAGAAGTGTTCTAGCTCCAAAAGCTGGCAGTGTGTGTTGTAGGGGCTGCTGCTTTGAGAAAGGAAAGAGGGATGCAGCTTTCCTTCCTCTGTGTCAGCACAGGGAACGGTTTAACCAGCCACATGCTGCTTTCTCCTGCTGACTAGGTATAAAATGTGCAGGCACTAAAAATGAAACCACTCTGAATGCCAAGAAACAGCTACAACAAACTGCTGATCCACTTACTCTGGTACCGTTTCATATAACATTCTGGTTTTACCTCCCTAATATTAGGTTACCTTTGGTGCTGTGTCTCAAAGCCACGCAGAAGTTCATGAGGGTGAGGGTCTTCCCAATCCACCTGCCAAGAGCCCTGACTGCACTCACGCCAGCACCAGCAGCTCACTGGATTCTGTGAAGGCTGACACAGAATTAACAAGTAAGACCTCCTTTGTGGCAATAGGCTCAAACCTTGTGTTCTTTACACCACTCATCAGGTAAGTGTGATGTCTTGCCTCTGTTTGCAAAACCAAGTAGCATGGGTTCTACCCAGTAGGAGCTGGGTGCTTTCCTGTGAGTGAGACACTAGCCCTTGTTGGCTCTGAACTGGTTTTTACATTGAAAGCTTGTCTACATGGGATGCCCTCTGGGAACTGCTTGGAGTCTCAGATTTATTCCTTTGTAGTATGGTACACGTGGCTTTCCTCTCCTGGCTCAGTGAACTCTGTCATTTCATGGGATTTGATAGAACCTTAGGCTCTTAACCTACTCCTCCTCGTCTGTCCCAAGAGGCTGTTTCCTCAGTAACTTCATTCAGCCCTGGAAACACACATAAAGGTCAAGTTTACATCCAAACTGCTTTCTGTTTCTAGAGCCAGTGAGCTTAGGTTCATATTTACATGAGGATACTGTTAACCCCAGCAATATCTCCTTCTTTTCCCCTCTCTCTGGCTAGTTCAGCGCAGCAGTCAGATGGAGTCTCAGCTGCTCACAGACAGCATTTGTGAGGATAACTTACGGGAGGTATGGAAGCAGCTGAGTGGTGCTGACTTGATGAGTGTATGCAAGCCAAGCATCTTGCTTGATAAATGTTCTGATCTGTGTGTTCTCCCTGATCTTTGCAGAAATTTCAGAGTGGTGCCATCACAGTTGGGGAGTTTTTCACCCTTCTTCAAGTCCACGTTGCCATTCAGAAGCCCAGGCACAGCCACCTTCCAGCCACTGTGGGTATCTGTCCTTTGACACACACAATGTCATTCACCCTAAGTCATATCTTTGTGAACTTAGAGGCCTTTAATTAGAGTTAAGCCAGAAGTCAGTCCCATCTTGACACGGCTGTTAGGCACCCATGCTTCCTCTTGTCTCTTTGGTCACCTCTGGTAAGCCTGAGGCCTTTTGTTCCCCCCTCAATACTGCAAAATAGAATGCATTTCTCTCTCTTCACCAGGTACCACATAGTCAGGATAGTCAGGATTATCTGCTTTTGGACAAATGAGGCAACTCTTGCTTTTTTTGGCAGTTTGACAGTAGAAATTAGAAGCTCAGTCTGACCTTTTCACTGACTTGTTACTGTGTCCATCAGCCACTGAAATCAGAGTCCTGAAATGCTGCTTTGCTTCCTCCTGCCTCTTCCACTCTCCTCTTCATAGTTGCCTCACCATGTCATCACTGCTCTTTGCCTCTTCCCCTTAAGTCTCTTCTGCCAGAGCCCAGTTTCTGTATCATCCTGAAAGGTTCCTGCTGGATTCTTGCAGACATGGGAACAATCCTCTTTCTGCATGCAGGCAAGCACCACTCATGGATGCTGAACAAGGCTATCATCTTACTTTGCAACCATAAAGCACCTGGGGATTTCATCCACATCCTTCCATCTCCTGCTGCTTGCTGCAGTCTCTGCTGGCACAGTAAAAGGTGCACTGGTGATGAGGCATACGGACCAAAAGGAAGCCTCTGCTGATGTGATGAGACATGGGGCACAAAAGCAGACTGAGCTGTCTGAGGTTACATGACTGGCTTGTCCCAGGCTGAAACAGGACAAGTCTGGAAGGAAAGCAAGTCGTTGCAGTGTCAGGCTGCCTCCATTAGGGTCTGGAGGCTTGGATGGGTTTATTTCCCTTCTGCAAAAGTACAGTGTCCAGGCCTTTTGCTGGTGTCTCTGCAGGAATTGATGGCATGCTACTGTTTCTGAAATATATACCTTCATTTGTTTGTCCTTCTCAACTTCCCCCCTGCCTTTCCTTCCCCAGGGAGCAGTCAGTGCAGCACCCACCCCAGAAGACCTCCTCTACAGCCAGTACGTTTATCGCCCCAAGCTGCGCATTTATGAAGAAGACTGCCAGGCCCTTTCCCAGATGATTGATGAGTAAGTCCTTTCTCACTCACAGCACGTTAGCAAGTTGATTCTTCAGCTCTGGTCACATGCAAAGTGGCCTGAAGGGACTGAATGCATTACACACAGGGAGAAATGGGAACATGGCAGTTAACCTACTTTATGCTGGCAGTTGCAGGTTTAGATGGTACAGGGCTAACTCTTGGGAGGGAGCTGTCCTTATGGAGATAACTGAAGCTTGGTTTTGCTCCAGGGGTTTGTCTTTTGCTAATAGAGTTGTCTCACTTGCACATCAGAAGAGTTAAACTTCCTGCATTGTATCAGAAGTGATCGAACATAGAAAGTGGACTCGCAACAGGTTGTGATCCTTTGTTCCAACTTTCCAGTGGTTATTAGAGTAAAATACAGTTTTCATCATTCACTGTCCCGTCTGAAGCACCCTCCTGCCCTGACTCATTATGCCTTTTACAGTTTAAGTGCAAAGTCAAGGTTTATGACAGAATTCAAACCCACCAGTAGGACTTTTCCCAGCCTCATTAGCACCACTTCCCACTTCCTCATCTCCCTGCTCTTGCCTCCTGTTCAGACCTGCCCTCCACAAACGGTCTGTAGGGAAGGAATGAACTTTGTGTTGTGTGCTGGAGTTTAACAAACGTGGCCCTTGATTAACCAAGGCTTTAGAGGGTGTCTCCAAGATGTAAGGCCCAACTAAGTGAATTAGAAAACAGGAATGAGCTGTGTAAGTTCCAATGGTGCTGCTTCTGGTGCTGGCTGCAGTTGCAACGAGACTTTCTTGCAACACTTGTTTTCCCCATGTTTCAGGTTAAAAGTGTATGCAGCTGTCCAGGACCAACTCCTAGTGAATGTGAACAAGAGTTTGTGGGAGGTAATGAGAACCTGCTCTGATGAAGAGGTAATATTGCATGGAGAGATGCTGTTATTCCTCACATAATGAAGAAATCAGGTTAATTTATGTATTTAAATAAAAGATCTAGAATGGCCACAGAATAATCACAGCAGGTGGTGTGTGGCAGAGTATGTTGTGAATAGGAAGCTGCTATGGGGACTTGGAATACGTCAGAAGGATGCAAGGATAGGTGCCCTTGAAAAGAGATTAAAGGGAATGTGCTGCTAGAAACCAGAAAAACTTGGTAATTCAGGTGGATAAGTCAGGTTAGTTGAGGGCAGAAAAGAGTCATTTTAGAGGGGCTCAAGCAAACAGTGCAACTTTGGAGGGGAAAAATGGACTGCTCTTGCTTAGAGGCTCTGCTGCTTCCTCTGTGGAGCAAACTTGTCCCTGAACTTAAGTGCAGATTGAGTTCAGAAAGATGTGTGATGTTGCAAGACATAGAATGAAGAGGAAATCTGTGTCACTACACAGTGAAACTGCTTACAGCATCTGGAGTGCAGCAGGGGTGTCACAGGCCAAAACAAAAGGTGAAGCCAGAAGGTATTACAAGGAGACTGCTGATGATAGTGGGCACGATAAAGCAGACAAGGACATTTGCATTTAAAAGCCAGAAGCCTTATATTCCAGACAGAATTGAAACTCAATAGATTCTGTTTTCCAGGGGTTTATTGCCAAGAATAAAGATGATTCAGTTAAGGAGCCACACTGATAAATGACTTTGTCTTTCACAGTCCATAATTAGATTGATATGGGTTATCACTGAGGCTGGGTTACTAACTACACTCAGGAAGAGTTATACTAATGAGCAAGGAAAGCACCTAGAACCCTTAGCTAAGAATAACAAATCTGAAAGCCTATTAAACAAATCTTTACACCCTGCAGTCAGAGTGACACCACCCAGCAGAGGCAGGCACGTGGCAAACCTGGTAGAAAAAAGCTCTTTCGTACATCCCTCTGCAGTTTCTGGGCTGGCAGCTGCCAGAGGAAACACTGAACTGCACAATCTGCAGCTATGATTTGTTAAAACAGGGTTTGGGTTTGCTTCTGGTGGTTTGGGTTCTGCCTGGACCTCTGGGAGCACTTCAGTTGCCCTCCCTAAGCACTGTGGGGCAAGGGTTCCACACACACGTCTCAGCTGGGATGAGACACTTCTGCTCTCGGTGCAGATGCTCTGGTGTCTGGTGAAAGCGTCTCTTCAGCTCTTCATGCAGCACCCTGTTTGAGTAAAGATCTTTGCAAAGACAATCAGTTACTTCAGGAGGTGGCAGTACTTGAATTACCAGGGTTTGTGCAGTCTTAAACCTGATTTAAAGTGAAAGTGTCATGCAGTACTGCTGCTAGAGCAAAGGGGTGTTGGGAGGAGCAGAGAAGGAGAAAGAGTCTGAAGGGTCAATTGAACAATCTTTTGTTGCACATTCCCCTTCACTTCCTCTTGTGTGCTTTCCATTCCTTGCAGCTGAGGAGCTTTGGAGCAGAACTGAACAAAATGAAATCCTATTTCACCAAGGAGAGTAAAATCTTGGCTCACAACGAGAAGGCAACCCTGTACAGCAGATTGCTGCAGAGTGCACAGGTAACATGCCAAGAGGCTGCAGGGCCCTGGCTTTAAACAACACTTCGACCATATTTCCCCTGTCTTGGACTGGCATAAGAAATGCCATTGGGAGGACACATTGTTAAGCCTGATGCATGGATGCTGTGCCTTAGTGTTAGTCAGGCTGCCTCTTTGTTCTAGTGACAGATTCCATCAGCTGCTTTAATTAGTTTCTTAACCTGCAAAGATCCACGTGGTGGTCCCAGAAGACAATTCAGCTTTTTAGATACTGTCACTGACTTGAGTGCAACTCTCCCATTGTAGGAACAACAGGGAAAGCTACAGTCAAGAATAGAAAAGGTGAATGAACTGGTGAAGGAGGCAGAGAGCTGTCTTGTTGCTCTGAAAGGAGGTATGTGTTTCCAAACTGGTGACCAATGTGCTGGTTTCTCTGTTGTGTTCTGCACAGCTGCTGTTTAAATGGTTGGTGCTGTGTTTGCTGGTTGCTTGGAATTCTTTTGTCACAAGCATTTGCTCAGCCCAAGTGCCTTCATCTGGGTCTGCAGACTTTCCTGTGGGAATGGCTTGCACATCCCATGAAGACAGGGAGTACATCTATGCTGAAACAGAGAGTTGCACTTGTGGCCTGTGAGCACGTACCAGGCTGTCTGAACCTGCCTGCAGTAACAGTGCAGCTCGGGTCCTGGCAGCCATCCTGCAGGGAGACAGGACCAAGCTTTGCACTCCAGGACTCTGCTGCTGGCAGCATCGTGGCTGGATGGTTTAAAACTTGTTCATCTCTGTCCACACAAGCTGCAGTGTGTGCCTGGCATCGCTGTATAATGGTGCTTTATTTGCACTTCTTTTCTTGCAACTGCCTTAAGGAGAAATCAAATCACACAAAAGCAGCTTTGGAATGATGCAGTAAGAGGGGTTTTGCTTGTTATCTGTTACTTTCTGAGGGTTTTGGTACATACCCTTCTGTCTTTCTGTACGTTTCTCTTAGTTAGCATTGAAATACAGAAGCCACAGATAAATAAAACGGAGTGTAAACCTTGAATCTGAGAGTTCTGCAGAGACCTGACTCTTCTTTCCCACAGGTTCTTACTTGGAAGAATGGGAAGCAGACAGCAGTGATGAAATGGCAAGAGGGAGAAGCCTGGTGGAAGGTAACAGTACCAGCTGAATGGCACATTTGGTTTCTGTTTTCTGGAGAGGGCAATGCTCATCCCCCAGCCCAATATGTTAGTTCTAATAGGATGCCAACACTACTGCTTTCTTTTCTGCTTCGGAGGGAGCTAATTACACGGATATTAAAGTATGAAAAGGACTGGTCTTCCCCTTGGAGTTTTGAACTTGGTACAGTGTGACTTGAAGGGTGTGTGCTCAGTGTCACAGCCAGCATTTTAACTGCTCAGTAATTACTGCCCTGGGTTGATCCCGTTTCCTTATGCAAGTAATAAGCATCAAGGTCTTGCATGTTGTTGAGAACAGTGACTGCAGAGCACATTAGGCCTTTTCTTTGCTCTGCTTTGTTCTCACAGCTTTGTTTCCCTTTCTCTCTTAGAACTGGAAAGCCTCAAAGCCCAAGAAGAGGAACTTCAAAAGTAAGACATCCAAGAGGATGGAAAGACCTTAAATAACACGTTCACATTCAGGTTTTAGAGGGCTGGTGGTTTCTTAACCAGTGTGCTACATCTCATGTTGCTGGTTTACCTTTGCAGAGAACTGTCAGAGCTGGAGACCCAGAATGAGCAAATGCTGCTTCAGATGCACCAGCTAGAGGAAAAAGAAAAAAGCTGCCAGGAAGTCCTGGAGAGTTTTGAGTAAGGAAAAGCCCTTCAGCTTTCACCTTTTCTCAGAGTTCTGGGGCCTCATATTTGCACTCTGGTGGTTTTGGTTTTCCTTGTTACTTCATTTGGGAAATCTTTGGATGCCCACCTGCTGGCAAAACCTCAGTGAGCTTCCATGTGTGATGCACTGTTTCTCCACTAACAACTCTGCAGTGACAGGTTCAGTCTTTCTGCACCCAACTCTCCTCCACCTCCAAAAGGACCATTGCTGTAAAATGAATACATGATGCTTGCATCCCCTCCTGACTCTGACCTTCTGTTGGAAAGGGAAACTTTTCCCTGGTATATTAGATAGTGAGAGCTGCAAGTGCACTTCACACTCTGATCTTTTCCCCTTCAGATGGTTGGTTTGTGGAAGCTTAGGGTGATTGTTTCTTTCCCTCCTTTTAGCTTCACAGAGTGGGAGATTGCTGAGTGGAGTGAACAGCAGGCAGTCTTTCATTTTCTTTATGACTCTATCGAGCTGACAGTTGGGTTTGAGCCCCCAACAGGTAAGTCACAAAACTGGCATGCTTCAGTTTTATCAATCTGAAAGATTAAATAGGTCCATAAGAGAAACCTGAAGTTTCTGTGTGTGTGAAGGTCTGCTAGAAGGAAACGGCAGGAGTGTGGAAGCTCAGAGCGGTGGCTTTGAATGTGCTTATCAGTGCTTTCTGTAGAGAAGTATGTAAGAATGGCTGTTTCTGAAGAGGAAGAGCTGTAGCTGCAGCACCAAGTATGGGAATAACTGCTGTTGGGGTGGGTTTTTTCCCTTTCCTTCTCAGATGGTGATGTTTTTGGTGAGGATCCTTCCAGAAAGGTGGTGAGCCTGAAGTTCGAATCTCTCTTGGATGGTAAGATTTGTTGAGTAGCTTCAAAGTAGTTGCCCTGCTCACCTGTTGTTGGGAGGACATCTGTAGATGTGTGGGTTTTATCTCCTAATGCTTTACCATGTGGCTTTTCAAAGAGTTCTGGCAATGTGGTTTTTCGTTTGTGTCACAGAGGACAAGGCTCCACCCTCCTCATGTTTAGTCCGAAGACTCATCTTCCAGTTTATTGAAAGCCAGGGATGCTGGCAGGAGAAGTGTCCCACACTGTCCTCCCTGCCCCAGGTAATGACCCAAGAAAAGCTGTCCCAGAGAACAGGGCTGATAGTGAGAAGAGAAGCATGGGAATGAATGCTCCCTCGGTGCAAATGCCAACCTGCTTCCCAAATGTCCTGAGGTGTGAGGGGAAGTACCTGTCCCTGAAAGCAAGAGTGCTAAAAGCTGGGCTTTCTTCCTTGTGTGCTGCATTCCTGTCTGCCTGTCCTAGGGATTTCCTAAGATCCTCTTTTTCTGCTGTAGAAATTGAAGAACTGAGCTGAGTGCCATTCTGCTTACTGAAGAATTTGGTGGTTAAATGGCCAAGCCAAACTTGGGGTTCCTGCCTGTCTGTCTCCCTTCAGCTTTGTCACAAGGGGACGAGCTCAGGGCAAAGAATGAATATTTGTTGTGCCTGTGCAACCTCATTTTCACCTCCAAACTGAAACAGCAGTTAAACTGCTTTCATTTGCTGTTGTGTAGTTCCTGGGGGAAGCTGCCTGTGGAGGTGCAACAGTTTACCAGCCTGGGTGCCAACATGACTGCTTCTCTCCTTGCCCACTTAGGTGCTTCACGAGGTCTCTTTGGTGGTGGGTCGTTGCAAGATCCTGGGAGAGGAGATTGAGTTTCTGGAGAGGTGGGGTGGCAAATTTAATCTCCTGAAGACTGATATCAAGGACACAAAGTGAGTAACTTCAGGTGGGCTTTACACCTGTCCCTCAGAGAGTGCAAACAGTCACAGAGTCATTTAGGTTGGAAAAAACCTTGAAGATCGTGGAGTCCAACCTTAAACCAGTGGCAAAGCCGTCACTAAATCCACCCCTCAGCACCTCACCTGCACATCTTTTAAATGCTTTGCATTTGATTTTCTTGAAACTGGGATTTTGTGATGCTATTTTAACAACAGCCTCATTTGTTTGAATACAGTTCAAACTTCAACATTCAAATGCACAGAAACGAAGCTGTTTGTGGATGCAGGCGCTGCCTCACTGTCACATAGACTCTCTTTCCTCACCCCTTATCCTGATTGACTTGACTCACAAAAAACTTCAGGCCAGAGTGTAGCAATGCCAAGGAGATAGAGCCAAGAGTCTACCTGCAGCTTAGTGCTTTGTTTCTTCCAGAGTCTTCTGTTTGCTTCAGCCAGGCACAGGCAGTCCTTGAAGGACAAATGAACTTCACCTGCAGCTTTGATTTTCTCCACTACTTCCCAGTTCTGTGGCACATCCCAGTGGAACAAGATAAATACTACTTCACCTTGCCCTTCTACTGCTGGTTTATATCCCTATCCAAGAAGTGCCCAGTTGGCCTTGCTCTGCATGCCTTGATGCTCCTCCCACCAGTTACTCTAATCCTGGAGTACACTTTGCATGACAGAAATCTGAATGGTGTTCCACCTGCCAAAAATCCCATCAGAGCTACATGTAGTGAAGCCAACACAGCAGATGCAAGGGCAGCCTGTGCTCAGGAAGTTGCAGAGTGGGGGAGGTTCACCTTGCTCTAGTTGAGGCTCTCCTGAAGCATCTGCTTCCTGGGCACTGTGTCCTTGGTGGTGCTCTTCCCCATACTCACAATAAAAGTGAGCTCTGGCCTTCCTGCAGGTTGTCACAGGCAGTACAGAAACTTGGCCTGATAAATAGATGTTAGAATGCTGACAGTCTTGAGGTGGAAAGGTTCTTTTAACCTTATCTTACTGTTAGTCTGTGCTAGAGCTCTTCAGAAGCCACAGAGCTCGTTGCACTGATTGCAGCACTTCTGGGGCCTAATTCAAAGGCTGTAGCAGCACATCTGCACGTTTGGTATTGACCTTTTGTTTGTGCTTATTTTGCAGAGTGAAGCTTTTGTTCTCAGCCTCTGCAGCTTTTGCAAAGTTTGAGCTGACCCTGTCTCTATCTGCCAGCTACCCATCTGCCTCCCTGCCCTTCACTGTCCAGAGCCACATTGGGAACGTTGGGTGAGTCGGCCAGAAGGAACCGCTGCATGTGATTTGAGTGTCAAAGGCAGGGGTGGGGAACAGAGTGCTCCACACCCTCTGAGACATAACTTTATCTTGCCCAGGGAGGAGGAAGTCTCTGCTGTTCTCTCCAGCGTCCCCTTTGGTAGCCACTACCTGCGGAGAACAGTCAGCTCCATTCACCAGCGTCTGCTGCAGCATCCCAGATGATTCACCAGGGCTGGAGAAGTCGGAGGAGACATGTTCCTTGGTTTCAGTCTCGTAAGAACTGAAGCTGTCTCTCAGTGCTGTTAGTGCTCTTGTCTAGGAACTGGTGGAAAAGCAGAGGCCTCTGAGGAGAAGGAAGAGTTTCTTACATCTTTTATGAATCCAACCTGCCTTTCATCTCCTTTCAGTCACCTCCTTGTATAGTCTTTCCTAGCCTGGATATTCTTTGGACGTAGCATGTTGATTTTGTTCTGGGTGGATTTCCAGAGCTCCTGTATAAGGCAATGATGAGCAAATGAACACCAACACGACTGGAATTGACTGTCACCACTACTGCCTTGCATTCCAGCATGTACCACATCACAGCTGGTGTTTATCCCAAAGCACAGGAGCTGTAATCCTGCTGCTGACTAACCCAGATGCCTTGTCAGAACGACCCAGGTGGCCAAAGCCTCCACCACTGTTGTCACAAAGGCTCCCTGTGCTCAGCCATGGCCTTTGAGGTGCAGCAGGCTCCAAGCCGTCAGCTTCCAGCTGCGGGATCCTCTGCAAGCAGAAGTTTGTTGTGCTCTTCCCTGTCTTTGCCCAGCACAGTCTCTTGGTTCTGAGCTTGGAAAGCATTAGCATTGCAGTGAGGAGATGGAGCTCTTTCAGGTACCTGCAGTGTGTGTGGGGGGCAGGCCAGGCTGTTCTTGTACATACTCTGTATATTGTGCAGGTGGAGCTGATGTAACCCTGGCTGCGTTGCTGCTGAGGCAGTGCCTGCTGTTTCTCAGCTGTCCCTGCCACAGGCAGAAGCAAATGCTTGCATGCCTGTATAATATGTTGACTTTTACAACGTTTGCATGTGTTGAAGCGCTTCCATGTTTTTGTCTTTTCCTTCTGTTTGGAAGGTGGGAGTTGATTAAACGTTTGGCTTGTTGCTCTTCCTTCTCCATGGTGCGGTTACTGGCTGCTCCATCGAGGCTCGTGACAACGGCTTTGCCCACTGCCACTGAAAAACACCTTTGTAACCTATTCTGGAGGACTTTTCATAACAGGACCTTGTTGGTTTGCTTTTTCCCTTGCATCTCCTAGCATCAGCTTTCTGTGGCCTGGCTTGGAAAGTAGTGCCCAAGTTGCAAACAACCCGGGTAACGGTACCTGGAGTGACTGTTCATTCTGCAGCCATTCTGTCAGCATTACTAAGCAGCAGAGGGTGCTGCAGCAGCACTACATGAGCATTGCCCAGCCTGGGCAGTTTTGCCTGTCTGGCTCCCTCTTCCTTCAATGTTTACAAGCTGAAGAATCCAGTAACTGTGAAGTGAGGTTTTGGTCGAGTCTATCAGCTTGCTCTGGACGTGGGATCGTGCCTCCCATATCCCTGGTCTCCCTTTTGCTCCTGTGGGCTCTGCCTCAGCTGTTACCCCTCTGCTTCACCTTTAAAAGCCAAGGGAAGGCTTTGCTTGTATGCACCGAGAGTCAGGAGCTCCTCTCCTTGCCCAACGAGGCTTTGAGGCAAGTGCCTGTCCTCAAATTCAGTAGCTGGAGCCTTCCCTTCTCAGGCACCAGCAGGAGCTACAGCCCAGGGAGGGAAAAGGGCTTGTTGCTCAGAAATAGAGCAGGAAAATGGGATGAAACAGAAATGTCAGGAGGCTGGGGCCAGTGTTTGCTGTGTGGGGGCCAGGGAAGAGGAGACTGAGAGGGGATCTCAGTAATAGTTACAAATATGTCAGTGGTGGGTGTCAGGACGTTGGGACATCCCTTTTCTCGATGGTATCCAGCAACAGGACAAGGGGTGATGGGATGGAGCTGGAACACAAACAGTTCCACTGGAACATAAGGAGAAACTGTGTCAGTGTTTCGGTGAGGGAGCCCTGGCCCAGGCTGCCCAGGGAGGCTGTGGAGGCTCCTTCCTTGGGAGTCTTCAAGACCCACCTGGACACGTTCCTGTGTGACCTGACCTAGGTGGGAGCTGCTTCTGCAGGGGGTGGGGCTGGGTGAGCTCTAAAGGTCCCTCCCAACCCCACCATGCTGTCCGTCTATGACATTGCCACCTCCAGCCTTCCTTTCTGTGGTACCAGCCTGAGCTACAGCCCAGGGCAGGAGAAGGTCTTATTGCTCAGAACTAGAGCAGAAAAACAGGGATGGAATGCGGGTGTGGGGAGGCTGGGGCCAGTGTTTGCTGTGGGGTGGCCAGCGCCAGGACCAGGGGCAATGGGCACAGGAGGAGCAAGTCCTTTGGTGCTGAGGGGAGGGAGCCCTGGCCCAGGCTGCCCAGGGAGGCTGTGGAGGCTCCTCAGGAGGTTCCCAACCCCAGCTGGACACGTTCCTGTGCCCCCTGAGCCAGGGGAACCTGCTGTGGCAGGGACAGGGGCAGAGGCCGAGGCCAGGGCTGGGGCCGGGACAGGGGCAGTGGCTGGGGCCGAGGCCGGGGCTGTAACAGGGGCTGTGGCTGTGACAGGGGCTGGGGCCGGGTCTGTGGCCGGGGCCGGGGCTGTGACAGGGGCTGTAACAGGGGCTGTGGCTGTTGCCGTGACTGTGACAGGGGCTGTGACACGGGCCGAGTCTGTGGCTGTGACCGGGCCTGTGGCTGGGGCCGGGCCTGGGGCCGGGGCCGGGGCCGCCCCTTTGGGCGGCGCCAGGCGGGTCACGTGACGCGGTGGCGGGCTCTTCCGAACCGCCGGCGCTGCGGGACAACGGCCGGAGCGAGGCCGCGCGGCAGCGGCACCGGCACCCGCGGGCAGCCCCGGCACCCCGCACCGCGCCCCCTCTGCCGGCCTCACCCGTGAGCGGAGCGGGGCGAGTCCCAGCGGCCTGCGAGGCGCCGCGCGGCCCGGCCCGGCCTTGTCTCGGCGCGCCCTGAGGGCCGGGCCCGGCGGGCGCCTGAGGCGGCGCGGCCCGAGGAGAGGCTGCAGGGGCGGACGCGGTTAGCCAGGGTGAGGGGCTGCAGGGGCGGGCGCGGTTAGGCTGGGTGAGGGGCTGCAGGGGCGGGCGCGGTTAGGCTGGGTGAGGGGCTGCAGGGGCGGACGCGGTTAGGCTGGGTGAGGGGCTGGAGGGGCGGACGCGGTTAGCCAGGGTGAGGGGCTGGAGGGGCGGGCGCGGTTAGCCAGGGTGAGGGGCTGCAGGGGCGGACGCGGTTAGCCAGGGTGAGGGGCTGCAGGGGCGGACGCGGTTAGGCTGGGTGAGGGGCTGGAAGGCCGGACGCGGTTAGGCTGGGTGAGGGGCTGCAGGGGCGGACGCGGTTAGGCTGGGTGAGGGGCTGGAGGGGCGGACGCGGTTAGCCAGGGTGAGGGGCTGGAGGGGCGGGCGCGGTTAGCCAGGGTGAGGGGCTGGAGGGGCGGGCGCGGTTAGCCAGGGTGAGGGGCTGCAGGGGCGGACGCGGTTAGGCTGGGTGAGGGGCTGGAAGGCCGGACGCGGTTAGGCTGGGTGAGGGGCGCTGGGGAAGCGAGGCCGGGAGAACGCGCGGCGTCGGCCTGGCGTGAGCCTGTGCGCGGGTTGCGTTGTGCGGCCTGGCCCGGCCCCGCCCCGCCCGGCCCCAGCGCCAGGCGCCGGCCGCACCGACGCGCTCTGCTGGGACGCGCCTGCTTTGGCTCCTGCGCCCGCGGGGGGCCACAGGGATGATGAAGGGTCTGATGAAAGGCCGAGGGAGCTGCGGCTCCTCGGCTTGGAGAGGAGGAGGCTGAGGGGTGACCTCATTCGTGTTCACAAGTACACAAAGGGGATGGAGCCAGGCTGTGCTCAGGGATGGCCAGTGACAGGACAAGGGGCAGCGGGGACAAGCTGCAACAGAAGAGGTTCCAAAGACACACAAGGGAAAGCTTCCTCCCTGTTGAGGTGAGGCAGCACTGGCAGGGGCTGCCCAGATGGGCTGTGGAGGCTCCTCTGGAGACATCCAAACCTGGATGAGTCCCTGTGTGCCCTGCTGTAGGTGGTGCTGCTCCGGCAGGGGGTTGCACTGGGTGAGCTTTGCAGCTCCCTTCCAGCCCTTGTGATGAAGTGGGGTGCAGGGATGCTGCTGGCCACGGGGGCAGTCCCCTGACGAGCCAGCTGCCTCCTTCCCTGCTGTGTCCCTCAGGGTAACCTCAAAGTGTTAGCAGGGTCCTGAGGGAGAACCTAAAGCCCCTTTCAAACTCCTGCAAGGTACCAGGAGCATCCTGAGGGCACAGCCCGGGTGGATCATCAAGTGGCAGCTTCAGGCTGTGCATTGCCAATGTGACTGCCCAACCTCTTGCTAAAGTGACATACCACTGTTGTGTTGTATTCCTAAATGCTGTGGAGCTCTATATTAAGCCTCTTATTATTCTTCACTAGATAAGATGTGTTTGGGGGCTTTGGGTTTTAGTGTTTAGTGCTCCATAGGAAAGCACATGGAAGATCCTTCTTGCAGCCTTTGCATACCCTGAGCCAAGAGGGAGAAAGCCATGACATGCCACTCGGGATGATCTGTTGAGGTGGCTTTGAACCCCTTGGCACGTGTGTCTCGTCTGAGTGGTGTGTGTTGCATCACAGAGTGATGTGTTTGCCTTGCAGGGGGCTGCCCTGAGTGCCTGGGGCCATGGCCATGCAGATGCAGTTCGAGGCCAACACGGACACGTCGGCAGAGGAAGAGAGCTTTGGGCCACAGCTCATATCTAGGTTAGAGGTAGGTGAGGAGCCAGCTCTAGAGTAAATTCCCCAGAAGTCTGTGAGTGTTCCTTCTTAAGTACAAGTGGAAAGGATCTGAAGATTGCCTTGCAAAGAGCTTAGCCTGTGTTCTGTCCAAAAGACCCCCAAAGCAGCTCTGTTCTGGATCACGTTACCTTGCTGTGTACCCTTGCCTAGCACGTACTGGTCACCTCCAACAGCCATTACAGGATGAGGCCTTCTTCCTGCTCTGTGCTGTCTGTGTGGTTAAGAGCTTATGCAAACACTACAGTGGTAAAAGGGTATTCCTTTCTGTGGTTCTTTGTGTGTTAATGGGTAGGAAGGTGATGTTCAGGATGCTGACTTGTCATAGCAGAGCTTGATCCAAGTCTGCTGGAGTCAACTGAGGGTAGTCAGTGGAAGTTAGGTTAAGATATGTGTGTCTTAATGTGTCCCACTCTTCCCCTCTCCCTTTCAGCAATGTGGGATAAATGCAAATGATGTGAAGAAGCTGGAAGAAGCTGGATTTCACACGGTTGAGGCTGTGGCTTATGCACCGAAAAAGGAGCTGCTAAATATTAAAGGCATCAGTGAAGCCAAGGCTGACAAGATCTTGGTAAGGTGTTATGGAAAAGCTTTAACCCAGGATATTCCAAGTTTTATTTCTACTGGCTTTGAGTGTTAACAATATGCTCAGAAGGGCAGGAAAGGTGATTAGAGGTGTGCCGTGGCTTTTGGTGAGAAGAGACATAAACCCCTAGAACAGCTTCAAGAGGGAAGAGGGAGGGACTATTAGAAAGGTATGGAAGTTATGAGGAACATGCCTGAGGTGACTGTCAGTTCCAGCTCCGTATTTCCCATCAGAAGGCTTCTGATAAGCCTAAAGCAAGGAGAGGGCTTTTTCCTACAGGTTGTGGTTAAGTTGTGGAGCTCCTTGGCCCAGAGACGTTTGGGCAGCATTGGGGTTCTGTGCAGAAGCACCAGCTAACATATGGGCTGTAAGAGGGAATGTAGGCATCAGAGCTTGTAGGTGCTTCTCCATCTCACAAACCAGGCAGTGACAGTGTTACTCCCTAGAGAGGGCACCTGAATGGGAGGAGCTCTCCTGGCCCTGATTTGATTCGGTTCTCTCCAGGCTGAAGCAGCTAAACTGGTTCCCATGGGCTTCACCACAGCAACGGAGTTCCACCAGCGCAGGTCAGAGATCATCCAGATCACCACTGGCTCCAAGGAACTCGATAAGCTTCTTCAGGGTAATGATCTTCATTCTCTTTACTAATTATGGGCCTCTTTCTTTTTCCCCCACTATGAGCATGATCCTTGCACAAGAGCACAAAAGAGACACAGGTTCCAGTGGAGTGGGAATTGCCAAGTTCTTCTCTCTTGTATCACGACTGATCTTTCCTTCACACACTGCAGAAATAGCTTTAAAGTCTTTTGGCCATGTTCAATACCCAGAACTGCTCACTCAAGAAAACAACACCAGGTGTCATCTTCCTCCCACTCCTACTCGATCTGAGAATCAAAGCCAGTCATTTCAGCACCTTCAGAAACACACTTCCCTAAACACTGGAATGGTGGGAACCTGCTTTTTCTAACGAGGAGCTTTGTAACTTTTGACCACAGGAGGTGTTTATCTGACACATCTGGTCTCTGTCTGAAGTGTGGGACCTGTTTTTTCCATGGTTTTTCATTTGTTGTTCTTTTGCCTTCAGGAGGAATAGAAACAGGGTCCATAACGGAGTTGTTCGGGGAGTTCCGTACTGGGAAAACACAGCTGTGCCATACCCTGGCTGTAACCTGTCAAGTGAGTAGTCTGCTTTATTAAAATCAAGTGTTCAGACAGCACAGCTTTGGGGTAGTTGCTGATTTGTGCACCTTTCTCAGCCAATACAAATGTGATGTGTGTAAAGAGCTGCAAAGAACGTGTCTGTAGCACCTTTGGCTGCCCTTGCAGCTCTCCAACGTCTCTTGTTTCTTGCTCGAGCTGCCTGCTAGGATGGCTCGAGGAACTGCTCAGCTACTGGGATGACTTGAGCAGCAGTTAAGTGTGTGGTGTTTCACACCTGTCCTTTATCCATTCTGCAGCTTTCTTTTTGCTTTTCTTTCCCCCCTCAGCGTTCTGAAAACCAATTTCAGCACGTTAGCAGTGCAGCACAGTTCTAGGTCTCAAGTGCGGGCAAGTGTTTGATCTCTCTCTCTTGAGATGCTCCAGGCTGCAGAGAGAACCTCTCTCATCACTGGGGGTGCTGATAAGCTAGAAGCTGGGTTAGGGTCAGGGAGTGTCTCTGACTTGCTGCTTTTGTTTCCTGCTGTATGCCGAGCTCACCTCACTGTTAGGTGCGGAGGAGCCTGCAGCTGGCCCTTGCTATCAAACCACATCAGCTTGGAGTGACCTTTTGCTAATCTGCCTGTGATTTTTTGTATAGTGCTGATTATTTTCTAGAGGCTGCTGTTGGAGGCTTTGGGCTGAATTTGATCTTCCAGTTATAACACCCTTGTGCACCTCAACTTAGCAGCCCCAACTTCAGCCCCTCTCCTCTTACGGTGGCTCACAAGTCAAAAACAGGACTTGTTCTTTTCCCAGAGAGAAGGGACTTTGTTTGCAGGAGCTTGGGACATCAGCTGCTGCCTGGTGTCAGCTGAGGGCATAAGGCAGTAGCTGGGTTATTTGTTGAGTTGTGATTTCATGTTCCCTGGTTCTGCTTCTCCTTTAGCTGCCCATCGACCGAGGTGGTGGGGAAGGAAAAGCCATGTACATTGACACAGAGGGCACCTTCCGGCCAGAACGTCTCCTCGCCGTGGCTGAAAGGTCTGTACTGGGGCTGCACGTGGCCAGGATAGGAACACACTCCTTAGGGGACAGCCTAAGGATCATTAGTAAGGATCAGCTCGTCTCCTTCAGCTCATGGCACTGTTGCAGTAAGAGCTGTCCCTAAAAACCCCAACCAAACAAAAGCCTTCCTGTGCAGTAGTTATCTACAGCTGCCAGAGCACTTCTTGCTGTGTTTTATACACAGGCTTCCAAGTCTTACAGAGCTATGGCAGCAGCCAACATCCTTATCCCCTCCAGTGTGATGTCCTCACTTCTTACTAGGGTCTGTCTCCAATTCAACTTTGCTGTTGGTGAAATACATCCAAAGGTTTGCCTTAAGCTCTGCCCACAGCATTGCCTCAAAACAAAGGTGGGTTCATAGAAGCTTATCACACCAGCAGCTGGGCAACCTGGGAGCACCAGCTGAGCAGCTGAAGGGCTGTTTGCTCATTCTCTTTGGTGCCAATTGGAAAGGAACACTTCCCCAAGTCAGAGTTCTGCTGTCTGCTTAGACTGAGAAACCCAAAGGACTGGTGGTGTGCCTGGCAGGAAGGAGCTGCTTCTGGTGGTGAAGAGGTAGTGCAGGAGGAAGGCTGTTTGTCACTGCCTTTGTGTGTGGCTTGCAGGATATTCTGCCCCAGAAGGGTAGGTGGTTTTGTTTGGAGTGGAGAATGTCTGGTTTTGTGCAGGAGAATACTCTTTAGCAATGGGTTCCAATCACTCTGTTCCCTTTTCATCACCAAGGTGTTTTGTGTTTGTTGCTGTTTGAATCCCAGAGGCTCTCCCAGGAGCGTGGGGTTTTCATTCTGGTCTCAGGTGAACCTGCTGGTGGAGCTGGCACTGAAGGCTGTTATTTACCCTCCTTTTGCCCTGTCTCCTGCAGGTATGGCCTGTCTGGCAGTGACGTGCTGGATAACGTGGCCTACGCTCGGGGTTTCAACACGGACCACCAGACCCAGCTGCTGTACCAGGCGTCTGCCATGATGGCCGAGTCCCGGTAAGGGAGATGCTGTGCTCACACACTGCAGCTCTGCAGCTGGCCCTGGGTGCTCAGCAAGGGCAACATGGCAGAGCTGAGGGCTGTCAGCAAATGCTGAATTCAAAAGGTAACCTGGCCTTCTCAGCACTTCCCTCCAGCAGCTGAGGCTCTGGTGCCTGGGCACAGTAGGATCAGGGGCTGAGGGTGCCAGCAGCCAGCTGTCAGCTCACAGCTCTGGGGTGCTGGGTGCAGCGACTGGGGGCACTTCAGAGGATGGTGCCAAACCGGAGGCTCCTTCTCGGGAGGTTCCCAACCCCACCTGGACACGTTCCTGTGCCCCCTGGGCGAGGGGAAGCTGCTGGAGCAGGGGCTGGGGCAGCTCTGCAGGGCCCTGGCAGCCCCAGCACTCTGTGGTTGGGTGAAGTCTTCAGCTTTGATGCTGCAGCAGCTCCGTGTTCTCGGGCTTTCACCATCCAGCCGGGAACAGGAACGTTACAGCTGGAGTCAGTGCTGTTAGAAACCCACCCAGTCCTGCTGAGTGGGGCTGAGAGGAGCTCCCAGGCACACGTGCCCACGGCCCTGCAGGCTGCTGCCCCGCTGCAGGGGGCTGTGCCTGTGCCTGGGGGCTGCTGAGGGCGCTGCCTGTGCCCCGCAGGTACGCGCTGCTGATCGTGGACAGTGCCACAGCCCTGTACCGCACCGACTACTCGGGCAGGGGCGAGCTCTCAGCCAGGCAGATGCATCTGGCCAGGTTCCTGAGGATGCTGCTTCGGCTGGCTGATGAGGTAAGCTGGCAGTGCCTGGAGGCTCAGGGGGCTGCTCAGCAGCTTTCCCTCTTGCAGAGCTCAGCAGTTGTGCACAGGTGCCTTCCCACCCCCTCACTGTCTGCTCCAGTTCGGTGTGATGGGGTGGCTGGGGGCAGCAGAGAGGGCAGCACAACTGCATCTCTCTCTCTTTTCCTCTCTGTCTTTCCCCTTTGCTCAGCCTGTGGAGTGTGTGACTGTTGCTTTTCCTCCCCACAGTTTGGCGTGGCAGTTGTGATCACTAACCAGGTGGTGGCACAGGTAGATGGAGCTGCCATGTTTGCTGCAGATCCCAAGAAGCCTATTGGAGGAAACATCATAGCCCACGCTTCCACCACGAGGTGAGAGCTGACTGCCAGAGCTTTGCCTTGCAGGAGTGTGAAGGTAGCACAGCACTTTGCCATTTGGGGGTTCTGGGTGGTGTGTCGGGGTCAAGCCCGGCCCGACTCCCCGACACAAGTGCCACTCTGAGCACTCCCTGGTGTGGAGGAAAGTCACACAGTGCTGTCAGCAGCCCCTGCAGCTCTGCACCCCTGCTCCTGTCCTGACAGCTCCCTGGCATGAGCATGCTGAGGGCCTGCTGGAGGTAGGTGACCTGCCCTTACCTCTCTGTCTCCTTCTCCCCCTCAGACTGTACCTGCGCAAAGGCCGAGGGGAAACCAGGATCTGTAAGATTTATGACTCTCCCTGTCTCCCTGAGGCTGAAGCAATGTTTGCTATTAATGCTGATGGGGTGGGAGATGCCAAAGACTGAAGACCCCGTTTCCTTGCCCCTGTACCCCAAGACTCAGTGTCCCAAAAAGGCTCCTTTCTCTGGCACCTTCCGGCTGCTTCCCCCGGGTGCCGCCACGTGCTGGCCGAGGAACCTCTTGTGTTTCAGTGAGTCCACAGGTGATGAGACTCCGAGACCCCTCTGGAGGTGGTTCCTGGGAGAGCCCTCACCCTCCAGGGCCTCAGGCAGGGGTTGGGTCAGCGTGGGTCCTGCTCTCAGGGATCAATTGGATGTGCCTGTGGACGTGGCACAGGGAAATGGAAGAGCATGTGGCCATAGTTCCTAACTTGGTGCATTTGATGTAGTATGAAGGGGTCTGTCAGGCAAGAAAAGGGGTGACTTCAATGCTTACTGGATTGCTTTACCCATAGAACAGAGCAGAATGCTGATCCACAGCGAGAAGCTGAGGATACTGCCAGGATTATTTATGTTGGAGGGGGTTGGATGCTGCAAGGGCTGGGGCTGGGGAGCTGTTCATTTACATTTCAGTTACCTTTTCCTTCTGTATTTCATTAATTCTCTCTGGAAAGCTGCTTTTAATACAAGAGACCTTGCAAATCCTGCCAGCGTTGCAGGTTGCTGGGACTCAGGCAGGTGGTCATTCAGACAGAGGCAGTTTTTAGTTGCAGGTAGGGAGAAGCAAAGCTCAGGGCTGCGTTTGGGGGTTTCTTTCCTCCTGCATCTTCTCTTTGATGTGGGGAGGGTGGTGCCACTGTGCTCCAAGTGCCCTGGAGGTGCCTTTTAAGAGTTTTTGAGGTTAAAGAGGTTCTTTTGTATTATGCCATATGCTGTGCTCCTGTGACCTCCTCTCTCACCCTGATTAAAGATTGATGTCAGACTGGTGCTGGGCAGCAAAATGGATCTTCTTGGTTCTTTTTCTGTGGGATGGATTTCTGGGCCAGGTGCTGAAGAGCACAACAGTGGGATCCATCCTGCCAGGTACACACAACACTTGTGCCAGCTGAGGCTCCTGCCAGGGTGAGTTCCCTGCTGCCTCCTCGAGGCCTGGGGCTGTTCAGCCAGGGCCAAGGAAGGCTGAGGGCAGCCTCAGCCTCATCTGTAAGTACCTAAAGGGTGGGAGGCAGGAGGAGGGGGGGATGCTTCTGCTCACCATCCCTGGGCACAGCTCATGCAGGAGGGTGTCCATGGCTACATGGAGGGACCTTTGCCTCCCCACAAGCACTGAAGGGGGCTGAGCCTGGCATCAGAGGAACAGGCTTGGGCCTCTCAAATGGTATAGATGCTGAATACTCACCAACAAACCAGCCACAGCCACTGGTGATCCAGGTTAAAACACCCTCTACAGTCTTCTCCCCTGGCCTTGGGAAACCACCAATGGCTTTATCAACTCTTTCACCTCAGTGGGAAGAGACATTAATAACCATTTGAATCTTTGCTTGGAACGTCACTGACAGCCCTGGCTGAGAGTTCACTGGTTCAGCTCCTGTTCCATCCCACCCACTGCTGCAGTAACTGCCCAGTGACCCACCAGTAACTGACTGTCCCTACTGGAATGAATGTTACAGTGGTGAAGAAGCTGCCACAGCTGATGAAAGAGGCCCAAGAAAATGGCCTAAAACCTCTGATTTCTGTCCCTCCTGATGTCAGACACAGCAAGTGCTGGAGAGAGTCAAGGAAGATGAAGAACAGCGATGGTGGGACCCCAACAGCCACAGGACTCTGCAGTAAGCTGCTGTCCACTCACCACCCTGCCCAAAGCCACAGGGAGCAACTCCAGCGTGCAGGAAACAAGCTCAGTACTTTATAGTTTGATTTGGGAGAGAGGGGGGAAAAGAAGCAGCTGAGAGTGTCCCATGTGTGAAACACGAAGCTTGTACAGCCAACTTTGCTGCACAGCTGCCCTCCAGTGTTATTTTCACCAAGTAAAACCCCCACCTTGAACACACACGTGCAAGGGGCTGAGAAGGTGAGAAAAGAAGTGTTGCTGCCCTGCACGAGCACCACACAGCCTGGCAAGACCTAACACTCCCCAGTGAGCTGCCAGCTGCAGGCTGAGGGATGCCAAGAAAGCCTTGCTAAAGATTTGGGGCAAGTTTGGAAGGTGGTTTTTGCCTCACCCCTTGCCAGTGTACAGCAGTTTCCATCCCTCCTGGCTGCAGGCTTCCTGAGGAAGCAGCTGAGGGAGCTCAGCAGCAAGCAGGCCTGGGGCTCTGGCTGTTACACAGCTCCAGCTTGTGACAGAAAATCTCTGGCCTAGAGCTAGAAACGTGAGTGTATTAGGTCACAAAGTACATCTCACACAGAGCTATGACTGATACATACACATCACCACACACTTCATAGCACAGGTGCCACCTCACACACATCTGACAGTTCTGAGGGATTTTAAAGCCAAACATTTGCATGAAGAAGGAAAATGATGCAAAGTGTGATGGGGTTGGATCCCAGCAGGATTCCCTGGGGGTGTGCTGCTGCATCATCTCTCCTGTGAGCTCCTGGGGCTCAGCCATGGAATGCTTCTGTCTGTGCAGCACCAGGGGAAGGAGCCTCTCTGGATTTACTCTTCCCAGGCCGAGTGCATCTCCTGCAGCTCCCTCTCGCTCTCCAAGTCCTGGAAACGCAACAAGAGAACAGAGAAATGGACAGACAAGCAAACAAGAGAGTTTCCCTTTTCCTCCCCAGCCCACAGTGCCTCTGAGCACACCCCCAGCTGACACTGGCCCTCCTCCCGCTTTGCTTTCCCTCCCTCTCAGCTCCAGGGCTTCTGAGGCTGATCCCAGCTTCCCCAGCAGCAGAGACACGAGCCAGCAGCCAAGCAGCAGGATGCAGCCCTCTGCTCCCCACAGGCTGCCATGGGCTGCACAAACACCTTTGTTTTTCCTTCTCAACACAACTGAAGTTATTTGATTGATGATGAGAACTAAGATTTGCAGGGACTTAACAGGGCCACTCGAGAACTGGCTTCCTTACTGACAGCCACTTGGCATTTCAGAGCAGGAGGGGGAGTTAACTCCTCGTGGCTTTCCTGCCTGCAGCTCTCTCCTGGACTTTCCTGACAACCTCAGGGCTCTTCCAGTCAGACTCTTCTGCCTCCACCACAGACAGCTCCTGTTCTTTTGGGAGAAACCCCTCCTGTTTCTCACACACACCAGTCTAACTGTCCTGAGAGATTTCCAAGCAGCCTATGGTGAGAAAGAGCCTCCTCAGGCAGAGCTGGGATACTTCCCCCTCCAGGAAGGGATGAAATCCTGCTCCCTGCCCTGTTTTCCCCAAGTGGCTTATGCAGTTCTGGACAGTGCCCTGCAGGTGGGAGCACAGAACAGGCAGCTCCTTGCCAGAGGGTTTGCCAGGATCTCCCAAGTACTTGTGGTTTGAATCTCAGCACACCACTTCTGCAACCACCTAAAGACTGCCCCTGGCCTTAAAACCAGAGCAGAGGGACAGTGCTGTGTGTATTTCTGTACCCACTGCTGGTCTGGCCCATCAGACCAAGGCTGCAGGACCTTGCTTGCACCACTCTGCCTGCAGTTTTTGTGACAATGCAAAGAACACCAAGACCAGGATGCAAACTGATGTGGGCTCAGCTCCTGCTGGGCACCTGTCCTCGTTCAGGCATTCAGACAGCAGGTCCCAAGAGAGGAAAGCAGCCCAAACCAAGGACCAGAACACTCCAAGACCTGAGATTACAAGCTGGAAAACCCTTCAGAAACACTTGTACCTGTGCCCATCATCAACATGTGCTCAGTGAGGACATTACCTCTTTTGTATTCACAGGCAGCTCTGAAGCAAGATCCATCCAGAGCAGAGCTGCAGTCTTGTTCCCCAGGTCCCTGTAACACTGAGAAGAGAAAATGAAGGTGTGAGAAGGGATAAAGAGGAAGAAACAGGCAGCAAACATCACTGAGCAATGATGGACCCTGGCAACCGAGGAAGACAGCTATCAGTGTCTGCAGGGCACTGCTGGTGCTCTCTCACACCTGCCAGGCTCGTGGTGAACTGTCAGCCCAATGCCAATGCACCATGATGCCCATCCAGATCCCCCCCAGGCTTCACATCAGCTCTGAAAGTCTCTCCAGGTTCAGACTTGCAAGGAGCTGCTGCAGCTTCACTGGAAACAAGCCTCAACTCTTCCCCTCTTTACTCACACACCAGATACTTAGGGCTGCTTTTGAACTTCTGTGGGTGCTGGTTCCCTTTACAAGCAGAGAGAAGCAATTAAGAGCAAATCCAACATGGCACTCAGCAGCCAAAAGCCAGGGCTGGCTGATGAACAAACACAGCTCATCCCACCTGACAGACCCGTGGCTGAAGGCACCCAGTGAGCTGCCATGTATCAAAGAGGAAATGCAGCTGGTGTGAAGGCTCCTGCACCTCTTGCTGGGATTTCCTCCTCTGCCATCACCTTTGTTTTCCTTCCATGAGGTGCTGTGACGTAAATCCTGCACCTAGGTTCCAGTAGGCAGGTACTGCAGGCCAAGCAGCTCCCAGGACCCTGACAAACTCACCCTCTGGGGGGCACTGGGAGCTCAGGGAGGTCACAGAATGAGCACAGCTCCCCTTTGCTGTGCTCTGGTTAACATTTACCTGGGCTGTAGATCTTTCTAGACTCCAACTGGAGGTTGTAGGAAACAAGCAGCAGTTTAATGATGGAGGAGTTCAGAACCAAGGGTTCCTCAGTACGAAGCCAAAGAGCTGCAGAGCTGCAGCTCCAGGCACTGGTGGTGTAAGCCATCACTGCCCAAGGCTCCACCTCTGTTGGCAAGACAGACTCTGTCCTTCCCTTCTCCCCACGACCCCCTTTCTGCACACACACCACAGAAACCACTGGTGCTGGTGGCATTAAGCCTCCAGCCTGTGACTTAGAAGCAACCAGGGCAGCTTTGTGCAGAATTTGATCTACTCACCACAGCAAGGAGGATGCTCCAGTGGATGACTCAAAGGCAGAACCCTCCCTGAAGCTCAGTGCCCCCCTTTCTCTGAAATGTTACCCTGTAAGGCCCTGCCTCTGCATGGAGGGACATTTGCTCAGCACTTCACAGCTGAATAGCTTTTAACACCAGTACTTCTTAACCTAGAAGCCTATGGCTGAAGTGAAGAGAGCAACAAGTGGCTGCTTACCTTGGCAATGTATGCTCTCCCTGCTTTGGAGAAGCCAGGGCTCAGCTCCTCGACCTGCAAAGAACACACAGGCAGAGAAAAGCTGACCCTGGGACACGCAAAGGACACAGTTCATGCCTGGATCAGGCTCACTGCACCTCTTAAAAGCCTCAACCCTACTTCTGTGCATGCACAGCTCAGTTGGATGTGTTTCTCCCAGGCCTGCCTGGCTGGGTTAGCAAAGGCCTCAGCTTGTCATGAGGTGCTGAGCACAGAGCACTTGGGGAGGATGGTTCCAGCAGGGTGGGGGTGCTGCAGCTGCCCCTCCTGCCTGCACTCGCCAGGCTGCTGCTCCCCTGCCCAGCCCCCTTACCCGTAAGAAGCTCTGCAGCGCCTCCTCTATGGTGGCTGTGGGAGGGGCTTCAAACAAAGCTGAGGCAGTCTTCTTTTCCAGCCATCCCAGGTGGGAGACCTGCAGAGACAGTCCAATGGAACTCTCAGGCTCACATGCAAAAGCAGACAGGGAACCATCCAGTTTCTTGTAGCTGCCTGTGGCCCCAGAGAAAGCCAAAGGCCCTGGGTATCAGCAGGCTCTGGATGAGTAGCCAGGCCCAGCCCCTGCATTCTGCCTGCTTTGCCTTTCAGCTTCTGCAGCTCCAGACATCAGCTGCCACATGCACCACCTTCAGAGACACGTTTGTCTCTGGCTGAACACCACAGGCATGCAACAGTGTGGGTGGCCCAACACCCCAAACACGGCCTTGCGACCTCCCCACGGGCAGATCCCACCTCTGCCTCCCATCTCCTGCCTCCCATCCTGCACAAGAACCTGTTCTCACCTCACAAAGGCTTCCCCCTAAGGCTAAGGCCTTCCCACCACCAGACAGTCACTCTCTGAGAATCAGGTGGCCAGCAGGGGAAAGGATGCTGAGGGTTGTAGCTTCTGCCACAGCTTCAGGAGCTCTAACAAAGCTGGGTAAATGGTCCACAGCAGAACAAAGAGAGAGGAGTTCCCACCAGCTCAGCCCACTGCTCCTCTGTAATTACTGGTGCCAATTAGCTCTGATCTCTGCAACCCAACTTCATTCCTGACAGCAGCAAAGTGCCTTCAAATTGTACCAAGTGAAAAGGAGACAGTTACTGCAAGCTCTCACTTCTTTTTATAGGCACTAAAGGTGATTTATGGCATTTGCCTTCAAGCTTTCCCTGTGTCAAGAAGCACAAAGCAGCTGGCATGCTTCTGGTGCCCCCAGTGCTCGGTGGAGCAAGGGCAGGGGAAACACATGCAAAGGACTGCACAGACACACTGTGTGCAGCAGCTCTTGCCAGCCCTCAAAGGGCCTTGATCACATCCAGATGTGCTGAAAGGGCTGAAGGTAGCATGTTTTCACTGAACAAAAGCAGGAGGATCAGTAACAGCCAGTCTGCAGCTACTGCTCTCCCCAGCCCATCCTCTGCCAGCCCACCTCCCACGCTGCCTGCGCTGACTGCCAGGCTGAAGCCCAAACCCTTCAGAGCACTTCAGGGATAACACTGTGAGCAAACAGCAATAATAAGTAGTAATAAACCCTTTTACCTGATAGCACCACCTGCCCAAAAGGTAGTGAGACTTTGGATCCTCTGGTTTCAGCTCAATGGCTTTGTCAATGTGCTCCTGGGAAAAATCACCACGACCACACGTCAGGTTCGTTATAAGCCAGTCCAGTAGCCACAGGAGCAGGTGAGCAAAGGAGGAAAGAGGAAAGGAAGCACTCAGAAGGCCACAACTGAAGTGTCAGAGATCAACACAGCTGAAGAGGCTGCAAATGTTCTTAGAATGGTTGGTGTGAATGCAGAAAAGCAGCATTTCCATCAGCCTCAGAGGCTGGAACTGCCACACACACACAAATGAAGCCGCCCTTCCTTTCCTCCTGCCCCCTTCCCTGAGCTTTGCCATGACCAACCTGCTGCTCGTGTCAGCAGCTGACAAGGGCAGAACTACACATGGCCCGTGCTGCAGTGACTCTGCATCCTCTTGCCCTGCAACATCCCTGCTGTGCCTGAAAGGCCAACAAAGGAATCTGAGGCAGGTTGAAATGCAGCTGCTTTGCATCCCTGGGAGGCTCCAAGCACACTCCCAGGCGGCTACTGAAGAAGAGCTGGCACTGTAGCTCATTGCCACATGGTTATCTCAAGCTCCTGGCCTCACCATGTACATACTTTCTATCTCCAAGACTTTTTTTGGGCTCCATCACACGGGGCTGGGCTGGCCTTCCTCAGCCCAAACCACCCACTCACAGCAGCAACTTGAGGCCTAGAGCTTCCCCAACGAGAGCTGGAGCCAGCTTTGCTAACTTACCACTACAGAAGCGAGTGTTGTCCCATGCTGACACACAAACCAGCACGTCCCTCCTGCTCACCTTAAAAACACGGCCCGAGTGGATGCGCTTCTGGATGCCCTCGTGTTCCGCCAGCTGCCCGCACAGCACAGCGAACCTGCGGCACAGACGCTGCTCTCAGGCAGGGACACAGCCCCTGATGCCACCAGTGCTCACACACACCCCCTGATGTCACCAGTGCTCACACACACCCCCTGATGTCACCAGTGCTCACTCACACCCCCTGATGTCACCAGTGCTTACACACACCCCCTGATGCCACCAGTGCTTACACACACCCCCTGATGCCACCAGTGCTCACACACACCCCCTGATGCCACCAGTGCTCACACACACCCCCTGATGCCACCAGTGCTCACACACAGCCCCCTGATGCCACCAGTGCTCACTCACACCCCCTGATGCCACCAGTGCTCACTCACACCCCCTGATGCCACCAGTGCTCACTCAGGCAGGGACACACACAGCCCCCTGATGCCACCAGTGCTCACTCAGGCAGGGACACACACAGCCCCCTGATGCCACCAGTGCTCACTCAGGCAGGGACACACACACCTCCTGATGCCACCAGTGCTCACTCAGGCAGGGACACACACAGCCCCCTGATGCCACCAGTGCTCACTCAGGCAGGGACACACACAGCCCCCTGATGCCACCAGTGCTCACACACAGCCCCGTGATGCCACCAGTGCTCACTCAGGCAGGGACACACAGCCCCCTGATGCCACCAGTGCTCACTCAGGCAGGGACACACACAGCCCCCTGATGCCACCAGTGCTCACTCAGGCAGGGACACACACAGCCCCCTGATGCCACCAGTGCTCACTCAGGCAGGGACACACACAGCCCCCTGATGCCACCAGTGCTCACAGCTCCACAGCTGCCTGGGGGAGACAGGGGCACTGCACAGACACACGTGGTGTGAGCCCAGCCCACAAGAAGGTGTCAGGTAGATGTGACACCAGCATCCTGGGAAGCCTTCCTTCTCCTTGCAACAGGAGCAGCACAGCTCTGCACCCTGAATTCCTTCACTCAGCAATGGAAACTGTGCCAGGGCACAAAGGAGCAAAGGCTACTGCAGTGACATCCAGAGCTAAGTAAAGCTCTAAGGAACTACGGTGCTGATCTATGGCACAGCGGGCAAAGATGGCGAAACCTACCTCTGTCCTGCAGCCCAACACAGCCACCAAACATGGGAAACAAAAGAACAGGCTCTCAGTGCTGCAAGGGCAAAGACACCTGGGTTTGTCTGTAGCAAGAGTTGGTAAATTTTCAGGCTGAGAAGCAAAGTTAGTCGTGTCATCAGCTGTGGAAGTTCAGGAAGGGAATTAGCCACGGATCTGCAGCCTCCCACCTCACCTCCCTGCCTCACCCTGGCTCAGACCCTCTCCCTCCCTGCATTGCTTCCCAAGATCAACACATCTTGGAATCACAGAGTCTCAATGGCTGGAAGGGACCTGGAAAGCTCATCCAGTGCAACCCCCCTGCCAGAGCAGGGCACACAGGACCTCATCCAGGGGGGTTGGGATGTCTCCAGTTCCTCTGCTGCTGAGCTGCACACCGAAGCTTCAGCCGAGCTGCTTCAGTTTTGATCTCTGCCATCCTGCTGGGGTGACAGCTTGGGAATGGCAGAGGCTTCCCCTTCTCTTCTCAGAGTGTGCCACAAGAAAAAAAAAGAGGAGGAGAGGATGGGCAAGTGAATTACACAGGTCTCCACTCAGTAGATTCAAGCAAACCTCCCTCGAGATTTCTTTCAGCACAGGCACATGGCAGCACTGCTGGATCCTGTCTCACCTCACCACACCATCTCCCAGCAGGAATCTGTCAGAAGGCTTTTCAGCCTCCACACACTCCCCTCAGCATCAGGAAACAGCCCACAGAGCATTTCACACCTCACTGCTCCTGCCTGAACCGAACCTTCCCGTGGAAGCCAGGGCTCAGAGGAGCTGCTGCCTCCTGAAGAGTACAGCTTTGTCTCTCAATCTCACCCCTTTTTACACGTTAATTTTTCCCGTGAAAAACAACCCCTGTTCAGCCCTAAAATGCTGCTTTTTCATGCTAATGGAAAGGCTCCCAGATAAGCTGGGAAAACCCTTTTCTCCCAGCTGACAGAGCCTGTGGCTGTGCTGCTGCCCTGTGCCACTTGCAGAGGATGAAGTGTTCTTATGGTCCTCTCCAGTCTGTCTCACAACAAACATCAGCCTGTGCTAAACACCCCTAACCACACCATGACCAGGGTTTAGAAATACAGGCCAATAAAAGGAGGAGGAGCCCAACAGCACAGCCTGACCACCCACAAAGCAGCAGAACATCAGCCTTCCTCTCACTGACATCAACCTTTGTTTCACAGGTAATTAACTGGCTTTTCACCACAACACCCAACAGATGAGTGAGCCAGAACTACCAGTGTCAGCCTGTGGAAGCTGTTCAGTGCCAGTCAAGCAGCATTGACAGTGACACACAGACAAGGAAACAAACCCCCCTGGCAGAGCTCAGCTTCCAGTTAGCAGAGCCAGACAAAAGCCACTTGAAAGGCGTCTCAGCTTGGAAGACAGAAAAGTGCATCTTCACCTCAGGGTGAGTTCAGAGAGTCACTCAATGCTGCCTCCAGCCACAGCCAAATCTGCCCAGACACTTGGTGCTGTGCCTCCCACCAGACACCGTCAGCGAGTCGCTCACAGTTAACCCAGCCCCTGTGTCTGAGCAACAGATGGGATGCAGAAGCTTCTAGCAAACTCAGCTCCCAATCCTGCCAAGATGAGAGGAGAACAACACATCAAAGCAACCTAAATGTCCTGCTTTCAGAGAAAGGAAGGAGGCCAGTAACTGCACACTGGGCTTTAGGACTGCCAGTGTCCCTTCTGTGGAACTCCTGCACCGAAGGGCTGGGGCTGCTGGGTTTGCAGCTTGTTGAAGGGTTGAGGGTGCTCCCTGGGGGTCTGTCTAATCTGTCTTGGAGAGCAGCACAGCCTGTGCTCTGAGGGGTGTCTCTGTACTTGTGTCTGAAAGTACAGGACAGACAACAAGGCTGATGAGAGCTGATAAAAGCACTCCCTAGGAAATGAAATGACAAAAGACTGAGAGTCTTCAGTAAGGGAAAAAGATATTAAAGAGAGATGTGGGACAGGATAAGGCTGTGAGTAACAAAGGGAGCATCAGCAGGCACCCTCTGCTCCCTCCTCCACAAGGCAGCAGCAGAAGCATCAGATCAAAGCCAGTAACAGCTTTCAAACTTGGGCATTTCAAACAGAGCAAGCAGGGCTTTTCTCCAGAGCATGTCAAAGGATGGGGTCTGCACCAGAGGCTGGCACAGAACAGCAGGAACCTGAGCTCACACAAAGCCAAGGCAGCTCCATCCTGGGCTGGGAACTCACCTCTGTGCCCAGGGCTGAGGGAAAGTCCTCACTCTGTTCTTCCCTGTGCTTTTTGGTATCCTCCTGAACTCTGCTGCCCCAGACAGCACACTGAGCTTTACTGGAGTAAAGGGGAAACCACCAGCAGTGCCTTTTGGAACTGTGCTTCACCCCACCCTTCCCATGCCCGTGTCTCCTCCCATGCCTTAAGCATCACTTGACGAGACAGGCTGTTTTCCTCAGGATGCATCCCATTAGCATAAAAAGGGATGCAATTAGAGCAGCTCATGACCACCCCCTGACCCACACAGAGCTGGAAAGGGAGTGATTCCCTGTGCCCTGCAGGGGAGAAAGCAATCATTTCTGTGAGTGGTAAAGGGGGCTGCACATTCATTTCCACTGGACCCCACACCTCCCACGTGCTGCTCTGCTCCCTCCTTGCTGCAGCTGCTCTCTGGAACCAACAGCAAGATGCAGATGTGCAGAAGCCTCGTCCCTGCTGGGGAATAGACAGCTCCAACAGGACAAGACCTGTGCTCTCTTTCCCCAAAGCTGCTGGGGGAAACAGCAGGGTACAGGTTGTAAGAGAAGCACTGAGCACATCTCGCCTCCAAAGGCTCCAGATTTACCACAGGAGACAACAGGACTAAACAACACCCTCCAGCCATTACACAATAGACCCTGAACTGCAAAGCCAAGCTGTGCATGTTACACCCTCACATGGAACTTGGCTTTGGGAAACACCAAGTGATCAAGCACCTTACAAACCTTGAGACCCAACCTGGCAACTGAAAACCCACTCCTGCAAGATGCCCAGGCAGCAAAGCTGAGCACCAGAGTCTGCTACAGATCAGTCACGTTGTCTGGGCCACTCTTCTTCCTTCCTGTCAAAGCTTTAACTGAGAGCAGCAATTCATAACTGAGAGCTCCAAGCCAGTCTTTCCAAGACAAAGGCATTTATTGAGATGCCAACAATCCAAAGTGATCCTCCAATGAGTTCACTCCTCCCACAAGAGTGCAGATCTTGTTTGGCAAAGACATGCAGCAGCCTGTTTTCCCAGCTATTCCCATTTCTCTCCCTGCTCTGATTCACACGTTGTCAGTGCTTCACAGTAACTGCTGATAAATGCTACACAACACTGCACACCTTGCTTAGCTGAACCACACATCACTTCACCTTCTGGCACGACAAACAGCTGAATCTGTGCACCAACAGAGCCATGAGCTGCTGTCTTGGTTCACTTCAGAGGCCTTCAGAGCGACAAGCAGCAGCCATGAGCAGAACACGGCAGTGCCAGGCCAGAGAACACTGCACAAGGCTGTTTGATAAGAATGTTGTTTCTCCTTACTCCAGAACTGGGATGAATGTAAGAGCACTGGCATGGCACTCCACACTCCCAGGCCTAGCTGAGGCAGATCCCTCACCTCTGGACACGCCTGCACTGCACAGTCAGTAACAGGCTGAAGAGCAACAATTAACCAAGAACCTTGGAGGACACAAAGGAAAAAGCTCATTCATATTTAATATGCAACTCTGCAGGCTCTGCCCCCAGGGCTGTGCCTGTGGGCTTGGCCAGACAGGGTGTACACACTGCTCTACAGGGGGCTCAAAAGGGGCTGAAAGAAAACAAAGAGCCTCACCACACCGAGCTCTCACAGCCTCCAGAAGAGGCTTTCTGCAAGTTATCTGCCTGAAACACACCCTCTGGCAGCCCATCCACACCCCAGCTCGGGGTCTGGCTGCTCAGTGTGCCAGGAGGGCTGCAGCATCTGCCCAGGCACACACGGGGCTCCCAGCAACGACTCCCAGGGAAGCTTCCAAAGAAAGCTGCCTCTCCTCACCTCTTCAACATACATCAAGCCACTACAAGTGGCTCAAAGCATATGCAGCCTGGTGTGCTAAACTGAGACCAGATGGAGCTCACTGTACTGACTCACCTCACGCTCGCTGTGCCAACAGCCTGTTCCCCCCTCGCTCCCACCACTGAAGTCCATCGGCTTGTCAAGTGCAGGCCCACCAAAGCCTGGCTACTAACAACAGGTTGTACCAAAAGCAGTTCACTCTTTGGGAGCTTTTGCTCAGGGGCTCTTCTGGCCACCTCATCTCAGGGAGAAATTCATCATTCAGTCGGCATAAACAAAGCTGATTAATCACAACCAACGCGAGCAGCTGCCCAGGCACCGCTTACAGCAGCTCACCAGAGCTGCCCAAGGGGGCTTTTCATGTTCAATAGCATCAGGGTAGTTGCACTAACAACTAGTGTTAGTTGTTAAATGCTCACAAGAATCTGAGGCCTCTCCCTGTGCTGCTTAAAAGCAAGAAGTAAAGAGTTACTCACCACTGATGGCACTCGGCACTTTGGTCCCATTTCTGCAAGGCAACCTCTAGCTCTTCTTTCCCTGCAAGTAAGTGGCCAGAGGTGAGAAATCCAGAGGTTTTCTCTCAACTTCTTTGAGGCTCTTGAGAGCACAGTAATAGGATGGCACAAAGCTTGTTTTGAATGGCTACTCTTTCCAGAAGAGGATCATTACATCAGGTATTAACTGCCCTTAGTTATGTGCACAGTGACCACCACACTAATTACTTGGCACAGTACCTTCTGTTGCACATCTTAACTGTAACAAAGCTGGTTTGTTTGGCCTTTTTCTCACCCAGTGTCTTGCAAACCAGCCACCTCTGAGATCACAGAACCATAAGGGCTGGGAAGGGACACTGAGAGGTCACCCAGTCCAACCCCCCTGCCCCAGCAGGGCCCCGTGAAGGGTAACGAGGGGATGAAACGAAACTGAGTCCTGCAAGTACACATGCTCAAAAATAGCTCCCTTTTTGTATCTGCACACCTGAGCAACACAAGAAATCACGTGTGTTGCTGCAGAAAGCTGTTTATCCCAATGCCACACAGGACAGGGGCGACAGGTCTGAGAGACAGACCTTCACCTTCCAGCAGCCCTTGGTCTGCTGACGCCGCCCTGCAGAGAGCAAACACCTGAGGCACACGGGCACCAAAAAAGGGCAGAGGGACAAGATCTGCCCCGTTGTTTGCAAGTGCAGGGTTTGCAAATCCCAAGTGCAGCACCAGCTCTGAACAGCCCCCTCCCTTTCGGCGGGCTCTCACCGTCAGAGGCGTACGACCTCTTCTCGTCCGCGTCCCCCGCGAGCTCGCACATGTCGCTGTGTGCTCGGGCCAGGCGCCACGCGAAGTCCCTGTGCTCTGCATACTGAGCAAAACCACACATGGGACACGTCAAGAGCCACTCTGCTGCTGACACAGGGATGGGGAAGCAAAAAGCCAAGCCAGAGCACATACTGGAAGTTAGAGACTAAGGAAGGAGTTGCAAGTGGAAGCTTCAAAGGCCCCGAGGGTACAAAGAACTGAAGCAGAGGCAGAGAGAACAGGCTGGATGCCCAACCTCCTCATCGAGCTCACACTGCCATTAGAATGGCTCTAATTGCTGCTGCCCTCCCACAAGGAGCCCTTCCACTTCAAAGGCCATGCTGGGGGCAGCTCCTCACCAGCCTCCACTAACCTCAAACAGTGAGGGGACAAAAAGAAGCCACCAAATCTCAGCACTGTTAGAACTCACAAACTCCACTCTGCTCTTCTTCATGCTCTGCTCACAGCTTCACATCCTGCCTTGTCCTCACAGCCAGGGCAGCACTGCAGCTCTGCTGCTCAGCTGGAGGCTGCTACCTCTGACAAACACTCACTCACTTCCAAAACAAGAAGGAGAAAATCAAAGCAGAAGCACCTAACTGGTTTCTCTTTATTGCAAACCAAGGGGGAGAGTCAGCAGAAAGCAGCATGCAGGAGAGCTCAGCAGCAGCAGGCCTGGCATTTCTTCCTGGTGGGAAGGAAAACAACCAACCTACTTGACACTGGCACCCATCAAGTTCTCTGTTACCTCTTTCCTGCAAACACAGGAGCCAAAAAGCTTTTGCTCTTTAAGAGGCTGGTAAGCCAAACTTGTTTTCTTTGCTGGCTCTGCAGTACTCGGGTAAACACTGAGAGAGGCCAAGGGTGCACAGGGGGCTGGCACAGGGATCCCCGCGGGTCTCAGCACCCCAGCGAGGGGAGTTCCAGCGCTGGATGCGTCCCTGTGGGTGCCCAGAGGTGCTGGGCAGCCATCTGCTGCAGCAACCAGGATTTGAGCCTCGTTATCCACACATGAGTGTTGGCAAAGCCTTCAGCCTGGAGATGCACGGCAGTGACCTCAGCACCGTGTGCTGAGCAGCCCTTGCACAGACCTGTCACTCCCGCAGCGAGGCAGATGTTCTCCCAGGGGCTGCTGAGGCCAGTGCACACAGCCAGCCCTGCATGGCACACGTGCAGCGTGGGCACACGGGGGAGTGGTGACATGACACAGAGCCCCAAGTCAGGCAGCGACTGGGAACTGGCCGCTGCCGCTGCAGAGCTGTGGGCTCCGGCCGCTCCCGAGGGAGGAGGCTGCTGGGAGCTGGCCGGTTGCTGTCAGGACGCTGCTCAGAACGCAGCTTCCCCTTTGCCAGCCATTAGCTGCAGACACAAGTGAGTGCTGGGAGCCCTCGGGAAGGGGAGCTTTACCGCCAGCTTGTTGTTGAGCAGCAGCTGGAATCCCTCCCTCTTGTCCCGCTCGCCGCCGCCGTGCAGGCGGTCAGCCTGCCGCAGGAGCTGCCCCAGCCCCTCCTCCGGAGAGGGGGCTGAGCCCAGCTGCGCTTCATCCTCGCCAACGAGGTCCAGGGAGTCCCTGTGGGCAGCTCTCACGGTCTCACCGCTCACTTCATCCTCCCCGTCCTCGCTCTCCCGCTCGTAGTCGGACTCGGCGTTGGCTGTGCTGTACCTTTGGGAGAAAACAGCCACGACACACCAGGGCAGATGCTGTGCAGGCTGGGGCAGCCTGAAACACACAGCACAGCACAAGCACCCAGCTGGCCCCAACGGAGGGAGGGGAGTGTGGTGCTTCACCCCAGGGAACGGCAGCAAGCCCAGGGCTCCCGGCGCGCCGACCGCTGCTTCTCACACAGGGCCTCGCTGGCTGAGGAAAGCAGCCTTCAGCAGCGACACACAGCCCAGCCACAGGCACCCACAGCTCCCCTGCACACTGCAACAGCCCCTGCCAGGCCCAACGACCCCAGTGGAGAGAATCAAACAACCCGGGACGGAGCCGGGACACGTCAGGTACCGGCAGCGACGAGCCCAGCCAGGACACAGCCACAGCAAGACACCAGGGCACAGATCCCAGGCAAGGCTTAGCTGCTAGAGCAGTCAAAAGAATCAGGATGGAGCTCACATGCTGGAATTGGCTAAAACTAAGCTCTCCCAAAGCACAGAGACACCCAGGCCTGTGCTGGGTACGTGTAATCACTGCCCACTGACTGGTGCCGTTGCAGGGGGTGTCTGCTGACAGAACTAGAGTCCTTCCAAAGATGACTCTCTGTCTCCCTCACATGTATCTGCAAGCTCTCCACTGAAGAACAAGTCAGCCAGGAACATGCCGTTTTCCACCCTGATTCTGCTGATTTATTTAACAGAAAGGTCTCTCCCTGAAACCAGCAACTTCAAAGCCCATCCACACGTTGATTCCAGGGGATGCCTGTAATTGTCACCCAGTGAGGCTGTGCCTAAGCCAACTCTGCAGCTTCTGCTGGAATGAAAAGTCCTTGCAGCCTGGGGGCACTTGGTAACTGCAGCTGCAGTCCCAGGAGGAGCTCTCCTCTGAGCCCAGTGCTGTGTGTGTGCAGCTGCCTCTGCCTGCAGAGATCCCCCACCAAAGCCCCTATCTGGAGCAGGCAGTTGCAGTGGCTTGGCCACACACAGATAAGGAGGCACATTGGGCTATCTACCACAGCTCCAGCTTTCTGAGAACCATCCCTGAAGCCCAAGCACTCCCCTCCCTGGTAGAGGGTAAACAAGCACCTTCACTCAGCCTCCAGCCCTCATCTAATACAGCTAAACATCTTAGACTGAAACCCTCTAGGGCAAGACATAAAGCTTCACAGCCTGCATCAGCACCCTGATGGCTCAATGCAGCTCCTTTGTGCAGAGAGCAAGGTCTTGTCCTCAGAACTCCCCGTGTCACAGTGAGATGTGCAGTGCAGCCCCGCTGCCCATCACACCCTCACGGATCCCTCGTGGGCACCGCTTCACATCAACACCCACTTCAGAGGGAGGGAGCAGATCTGTAGCTCGGGTGGGAGCTCCTCCCTGCTCCACTGATTCCAGCTGTGGAGCTGAAACACTGCAGTGCCAGGGTGTTAGAGCAGTCACACAGCTGCCTGCCCATTGCTCCAGGAGGCTCTCGGAGCAGCGGCTGCTCTGTCCCCTGCTGACAAAGCTGAGCCACCCAGTGCCAGTCTGCACCAGCTGACTGGCCACTTGGCTGCCACTGAGCAGCACACCCTGGCCAATCCCCCTGCCTTCCTCTCAGAGCTGGAATTCACTGCATTTGTGGGCAGCACTGTGTGTTTGGGAACAGCCTCACACACCCCAAAAGCTCCAGGTGGGATTGTTCCCACGGAGGCACAGGAGGGCTGCAGCGAGGCAGCAGCAGGTGCCTGTGTGCAGCACCCCATTACCCGCCCAGCAGCAGTGACTCCATCTGCACTGGCACCTCTGCTCATGTCCCTAAGCCACACTGTGCTTTTCACCTGCTTTTAAACTACAAGAACTCGAGCACCACAACTGATCAGTGTGACAAGCTAAGGCAGAAACCTGTAAAAGACACTCTAGCTGCAGACACTTCTCTCACCTGAAACACATTCTGAGCCCCATCAACGTGTGCAGACACCGAGACACACCACGGTGTGCAAATCCCAACTGCAGCTGCCCCACTCACACCCCAAGCTGGACTCGTCCCTCCCTTCCTCCTGCAAGGCTCTCTAAGCAAAGTACTGCTCGAAAAAGCCACAGACCAACCCTCAAAACCCCCTTCTTTCCCCTCTTTCCCTACAGCTCAGCGTTGCTGCATTGTCTCAGCCTGGCCTTGGCAGAGGCAGCCTGCGGCAAGAGCAAACAGAACCAGGCAGACACCCCACGGGGGGAAAACACCCCCTTAGTGTCAGGAACTGCTCAGATGGGAGTGACTGGGCAGCAAAGGCCAGCTGGTGCTCTGCTCACCCTCCCTCGCTCTCGCCATCGTCCGTGGGGGCTGCTCCTGAGCTGGCTGTGAAGTAGATGGAGCTGGAGCCCGTGGAGTCGCTTCTCTCGCGAGGAAACGGGAACCGCCGCCGGCGACTTGCTCGCTGGCTTTCCTCCAGATGGGCCCTGGGAGGAAGGCAGAGACACAAAGCAAATGACCATTTGGAAGTGCAATGTCTGCTCTGTCCAGTTTGCTTTACATCCAGAGCATTCCCAGGCGGCTTCCTGGTGCTTACACAGACACCCAACGCCAGACTCTGCGGTCTCTGCAAACCTGACCCTGGATGTGGCCCACGTGTGACCCACACAGGCAGTGCCCACACCAAGGGGGAACCACACCACAGCCCTTCCTCCATGAGCAAAGAGATCTTGGAACACCCTGCAGGACAGAGGACCTTGTATTCCACAGCAAAAGCTATCTACAGTCAGCAGCAACCAGAGGGAAACGAGCAGTGGCAAGAGACAGACACCTACAGAACCAACAACCTTCCTGGTCTGGAACACAGAGGAAGTGTCACTGTGTAAGATGCTGTAAGGAAAATCCCACCCTGCCCACACACAGGGGGCTGCCCACACACAGGGGGCTGCCCACACCAGTGTCACTGGAGGCCAGGACATCCCTGTCAGTCTCTTCTCTCCAGCTGTGAGTGACAGGACAAGAGGAAACAGCCTCAGGTTGCCCCAGGGGAGGGTGAGGCTGGAGCTGAGGCAGAGCTGTTTCCCTGAGAGGGGTGTCAGCCCCTGTGCCAGGCTGCCCAGGGAGCTGGGGCAGTGCCCAGCCCTGGAGGGACCCCAGAGCCGTGGGGCTGAGGTGCTGAGGCCGTGGGTCAGTGCTGGGCTGGGCAGGGCTCCAGCAGCTCCAAGGGCTTTCCCAACCCAAAGGACTCTGTGATCCTCTGATAACTCTTCATGCCATGGGGTAGATGTGCAGGAGCAGAGGGAGGGAGGAAGGGGCTGGGCAGGTACCTGACTTCACTGAGGATCTGGGCTGCCAGCTGCTGCAGGGCGTCCCGGAGCTCCTGCACTTCTCTTCTGAGCTCTGCAATGTTTCTCAACACGAAGTCCAGCCCCTCCAGCACATCCAGCTGCTCCTCAGGTGCCAGGAGGGGCACGTACATCACCCCATCGCCTGCCCCGTCAGGAACCCGTGTGCTGGGCACTGCTGGAGGACAAGGAGAGGAGGAAAACTTCATTAGATGCAAACAGGAACAGACTTGGCCTGGGACATCTTGGCACCTTTCAGGAGATGGGGGAGTAGGAGCTTTGGTCTCAAGCGTTCCAGCCTGGGGCTTCTGTGTCCTTCAGCTGGCTCACTGCTCCCTTCTGACAGCCCAGATGCCCAGCAGCAAGCAGGGACAAGCTGAACTCCTGCTGCATGTCTGTAAAGATTCCCTGGGAAATGCTTTATCTTGAGAAGAGCAAAACTACAGAACCACAGACCCATCTGGGCTGGGAAAGCTCTTTATGTTCCTGTGCTCCAAGCCCCCTCCTCACAGCGCCACGGTCACCACTGACCCATGGCCTCAGCACCTCAGCCCCACGGCTGTGGGATCCCTCCAGGGCTGGGCACTGCCCCAGCTCCCTGGGCAGCCTGGCACAGGGCTGACACCCCTCTCATGGAAACAGCTCAGCCTCAGCTCCAGCCTCAGCCTCCCCTGGGGCAGCTGCAGCCCGTTCCCCCTGGTCCTGTCACTCGGTACTGACCCCAGCTCCTGCAGCCTCCTGTGCGGAGCGTCACAGAGTGCTGCTGGCTGCCCTCAGCCTCCTCCAGCCTCAGCACCCCATTCCCTCAGCCCTGCCCAGCACCCTCAGCCCCGCGGGGTCCCTGCGGCACAGCGCTGGAGCCGCGGCCTCTCTCCGCTCCTCTGCGGAGCCGCCCCCTCGCCCGGCCCCGGGCGGCCGCGTCCTACCGCTGCTGCGCAGCCCCGCGCCGCCGCCGCCGCCCGCCCGCCGCTCGCTGTCCCGGTGCGGCCGGTGGCTGTCCCGGTGTGGCCGGTGGCTGTCCCGGAGCGGCCGGTGGCTGTCCCGGAGCGGCCGGCGCAGCGCCCAGAGCAGCCCGAGGCCCAGCCCCAGCCCGGCTCCCGCCGCCAGCCACAGCGGCCCCGCCACGCCGCCGGGCCCCGCGCGCGCCATGGCCGCGCCGCGCCGCGCCCCCGCCCCGCGCCCGCCTATGGCGCGCCGCCACGTCATCGCCGCGAGACGGGAGGGGGCGGGGCCCGGCGCCGGGGGCGGGGCCGAGGGGGCTGCGCTGGGGCGACGCCTCGTGGCGAGTGCGGGGAGTGCAGGAGGGACCCGCACCCCAGCCCCAGCCTGGGACTGAACCCGAGCCTGGGACCGAGCCTGAGCCTGGACCCAAACCTGCATCTGGACCTAAACCTGAACCTGAACCTGAAACTGCACCTGAGCCTGAAACTGCATCTGCAACCAAACCCAAACCTGAGCCTGAACCTGCAGCTGAGCCTGAAACTGCATCTGTAACCAAACCCAAACCTGAGCCTGAACCTGCAGCTGAGCCTGAGCCTGAACCCGCACCTGAGCCTGAACCCAAACCTGAACCTGGAACTGCATCTGCAACCAAACCCAAACCTGAGCCTGAACCTGCAGCTGAGCCTGAGCCTGAACCCAAACCCAAACCTGCACCTGAGCCTGAACCCAAACCTGCATCTGAACCTACATCTGCACCTGAACCTGCCCCTGCATCTGTACCCAAACCTGCAACTGAACCTGGACCTGAACCTGCATCTGTAACCAAACCAAAACCTGCACCTCAGCCTGAGCCTCAGCCTGAGCCCAAACCTGCCCCTTCATCTGTGCCCAAACCTGTATCTGCACCTGTACCTGAACCTGTGTCTGCACCCACACCTGAACCTGAACCTGCATCTACACCTACCCCTGCACCTACACCTGAACCTGTATCTGCACCTGAACCTGTAGCTGAACCTCCACAAGCATCTGCACATGTCCCTGTGCCTCTGTCTGTACCTACACCCACACTGTAGATACAGCTACACCTGTACCTCTGCCTACACCTATACCTACAATCAGGTTGGAGAAGCCCTTGAAGCTCCTGGAGCCTCCCACTGCCCAGCCCAGCACTGACCCACAGCCCTCAGCACCTCAGCTCCAGGGCTTTGGGATCCCTCTAGGGCTGGGCACTGCCCCAGCTCCCTGGGCAGCCTGGCACAGGGGCATATCCATCCCCTAATCCCTTGGGCCCCATCCTCACACCCCCATGCTCCCAGCCCCATCCTCGCTGGGGGCTGCAGGAGGCCGTGATGTGCAGCTCCAGTCCCGCTCCCACGGATATTAAAGATGGTATCTGTGCCAGCAGCAGCCCTTCCTGCTTCAGGGAATGATTTCTGGCACAGACAAACAACCTTTCTCTCTTATCTGAATTACTGGGGGAGATTGAAAGCTGGTGGCTCCCACTGGCCCCTGTTTCTCCCCGTGTCTGACAAGGGCTGGGAGCAGACTGGTGGGAGCCAGAGCCAAGAGGAGCATCAGCTGCTTTGGAGTGATGAATGGTACATCTGGGCTGTATCACCCTGAGTTTTACAGCTCAGCCTCACACCACTGCAGGGCTGGCTCCCACACTTCAATATCTCCTCAGGAAATTCAATATGCAAAGACCATGTGCAGGCTCTGGTTTCATTTCCCTCTCCTATTCCCACCTGGGAAGCAGAGCAAGCAGCAGAGCAGACTGCCAGGCAGCAGGCAGGGGGCTGCTTTGCCCTTTGGTTGGTGGGGAGAGCAGAGGCTGTGGCTGTCTGACCTGGGGGGGTTTCTGTGGCCAGCAGGACGGTGAGAGCAGGAAGCACCACGCTTGCAGCAGAGACCAGTCGAGGTCCAAAGGGCCCCTGGATTCGGGGGCTCCTGTTGAAATCAAACACAAGCCGGGTGAAACACGCAGGGGGAAGAGTTTCTTCCTCATTAATTGGGTAACAGAGGCAACAATGGGTTTGTTTGTCAGATCAGAAGCCAAACACAGGTTCACAGTGGGAAATAAGAGTCAGGGGTAAATATCTGGGCTGTTCTGTCAGGGGGGGTATTGGGAAGACCTGCCTTAGGACAGAGGTGATCTGAATGAGCTGCTGTTTAAGCCATGGAGCACAAACAGCCCCGAATGAACACACTGGGATAGCTGGGGCACCTTTGGGGAAGATGATACCATCAGCCTCCGCTGCCTGTTTTGTCTTACCATGGTAATAGTGCTCGTAACAAGGGCTGGCAAGGTTTGGCTTGGTCACAGGGTTTCCCTGAGTAGAAACATCAGCTTTCTGCCTTTGTCCCTGCTGCAGTTAATCAGTGACCCGGGGGCACTGCAGAGGGACCTGCCCCAGGTCAAGCAGGGAGGATGGGGCACGGGGCAGCCCGGGCTTTTCAGGAACAGCCTCCTCCTGCGGTCGTTTGGTTCTGGAGGTTCCTAACAGCACTAGGAGCTGATCACAGCTTGCTGAGGGTTTGTGGTGAGCTGCACGGAGAGGTTTCTGCTGGTGCGTGCAGACTGGGGAACGCTTACTGGTGGTTTATGGAAATGTTGGTCACTTTAAGTGCTCAAGTGGGTGTTGAGGGAGGAATTAACTCCACCAGCACCTGCAGAGGAAGCACCTGTCTGTCCCGGGCTCAGGAAAGGACCTGCCCGGTTTTTGAAGGGATTTAACCCCCCGTGTTTGCAGCCCCTAGGAAATGGGGGCTTTCCTCAGGACGCGGGGTACAGCAAAGCCGCTGCCGCAGGGGAGCGTTGGGAAAGGTCCCAGCCGGGTACCTGGGATGCTCCGCAGGGCCCGGGGCTCCCGCTCCGTCATCTCCCCATCCCCATTTCCCTGCCCACCTCCTCCCTCCCGCTCATCTCTCGGTCCATCATTTCCCTGTCCCTTGTCCTTCACTCCCACTCCGTTACCTCCCGCCCCTTGTTCCCCCCCGCCCCGTCTGTCACCTCTCTGCCCGTCGCCTCCCGCCCGCAAAGCCGCCGTCCCGGGGCTCGGGGTGCCCGACGGTGCCCACGAGGCCGTGCCCCCCTCCCGCGTCACTCAGCCACGACTCGGGGTTACCCCCCACCCCCGGCTCCGAGCCCCTTCAAGCCGCCGGGACCTCAGGGCGGGGGGCGGGCGCGGGGCGGGGCGCTCGGGGCCGCCCCCGGGCACGGTCCCGCGGCGGCGGCGGCGGCGGCAGCGGCGGCGGGAGGATGCCGTACGTGCTCATCAGCACCCAGATCCGCATGGTGAGGCGAGGGGCTGCTGCCCGCGGGGACGGGACGGGGATGGGGCCGGCAGCGACGTGCGAACGGCATGGGATCGGGACGGGATGCGACGGGGACGGGACGGGACGGGATGGGACGGGGAACGGGATGGGAACGGGATGGGATGGGACGGGAACGGGATGGGAACGGGATGGGATGGGACGGGAACGGGACAGGAGGGAATGGAACGAGAACGGGACGGGGATGGGATGGGATGGGACGGAAACGGGACAGGAGGGAATGGAACGGGGATGGGAACGGGATGAGACGGGATGGGAACAGGACAGGAGGGAATGGAACGAGAACGGGACGGGGATGGGATGGGACGGGACGGGAACAGGGACGCAGCCGCCGCCGGGACGAGCCGAGGGACACGCTGAGCCCCCGGGTGCGACGGGCAGCGCTGCCTCTGGCTGCCTGTGCTGCCGTCCAGGGTCGTAGCTGCTGCTTGGGGCGGGGGGGCGGGGGGTGAGGCTGGGGGCACGATGCCCCAGAGCAGATTTGAGGGACCCCCGGTGCCCATCATGAACACACAGAACCACCCTCGCACCTCCCGACACCCCGACGCTTTGTCCCTCCCCCGGGGGGCCAGCAGAGCATTTGGGCACCCAGCCCCAGCTGCTGTCCCCCTAAACCCCTCTCCTCTCGAACAGCACCTCAGGGGACTGGGGAAACTTGTTGGGAGGATCCCATGAACGTCAAAGAAACTCATCTCTGGCCACACGTCCTGGCTCTTGGCTTTATCCCATCCTTGCATGGCTGTGCCACGGTGGCAAATGCAGCCATGGCCACAGGGAAGGGGGTGACGGCCATGGGGCTGTTGTGCAGCAGCCAGAGCAGTGTCAGAGGTCTCCAGCCATGACCTGAGCTGCAGCACAGCCTGTTACTCTCAGATAAAGACACAAAGGACACGTTATTGCCATCCCTGCTGTCGGCTGCCCTGTGCTGCCAGGGCTGCAGGAGCAGCCAGCCACGAGCCTGCTGGGGGGGGGGGTGTTCTTCCTTTCCCCCTTACAAAGGGGACCCGCAGGTCTGAAAGCCCCAACAAGGTGGGTTTGTGCTCAGAAGGGGGCAATGGTGGAAAGAGGAAGCTGGCAGGAGCCCGGTGGAAGGTGCTGCTGCCGGGACAAGCAGCAGAGAGCGGCCCTGGGGCTGTGTGAGATGCTGTGGCACCACAGTGTCTGTTGGCAGCAGCGATCTTTGGCTTCCTCCCCGTTGATTGATGAGGGACTGAGGGACAGAAGGAGCCACGTGGCTGTGGGCTGCAGCCCCTGAGGGGAAGGCACACACAGGGCAGCCCGTGTTATCACAGCGCAGCACGTTTCCCCTCCAGACACTTGGGAAACTCTGCACTTCAGCAGGCCAAGGCAAACATTTCCAACCTGAACCCTGGCATGGAGCTGTGCCTGGAAACACTCTGTCCTGCCCTGGCAGGGGAGGGTGCACTTGGCTGCTTTTTCGAGGCAGTGACTGGGGCAGGGACAAGCCACTCCCCTCCCCAGGCATGTCTCCGTGGGGCTCAGGCTGCTGTGCTTTGGGCAGCAGGGCTGTGTGCTGAGCAAGGGGTAGGTCTTGGCAGCCCCATTAGTGGGGGGCTGTGGGTCCCAGTGGTGTCTCTGCTACCGGGCAGGGTGCAGAGGGCTGTGCTGCTCCCTGCTGGGATGGTGCTGCAGAGAGCATGGTGCAGCAGGCAGGATGGTGCTGCAGGCAGGATGGTGCTGCAGGGGGAGGGTGCTGCAGGCAGGATGGTGCTGCAGGCAGGAGGGTGCTGCAGGCAGGATGGTGCTGCAGGGGGAGGGTGCTGCAGGGGGAGGGTGCTGCAGGCAGGAGGGTGCTGCAGGCAGGAGGGTGCTGCTCTGCCCTGCTCCTCCCCAGCACTGGGCTGGGAAGGAGTGACCATGGCAGTGGTCACAGCACTGCTGGTGGTATCTGCTCTGGCCTGGTGCTGAGTGCTCCAGCCGGGAACATCTCAGACAATAACACTTCCAGAGCACTGTACAGCAACAGCCTTGTCCTCTGGGGAAGTGACCCATGTCCCTGACTCCTCTGCTCTTCCTGTCACTTCCCCTCCTCATCCCACATCCCCTGGTGCTCATGGGCCCCAGTTGCTTTGTGGCACCTTCCCCCCTCATCTCCTCTCCCTCCCCATGAGCCCTTCCCAGAGCTGCCTCTGAGTGGAACAGGCAAACACTCCCCTGCCCCAGGGATGCTCCTCTCCTGGGAACACACAGGGATCTGCTGCTTGGGCAGGAGGCTGTGAGCAGCAGCTCCTTCTGTCCTACACACATCCCAGTGGGGGCTCCACAGAGCAGGGCCATCAGCCCTGCCAGGAGCTGGCTCCTGGCTCCTCTCCTCCAGGAGCTGGCACAGAGCTCTGCCTGGGCTGAGTCCCTGCCCAGGGGCATTCCTGGCTCGGAGGGGGCTCACGGCTCTGCTGCCTTTCCCTGCAGGAGGTTGGACCCACCATGGTTGGGGACGAGCACTCAGATCCCAGCCTGATGAGCTTCCTGGGGGCCACCAAGAGGAACATGCTGGGGAACCACTTGTAAGTCCATCTCTGCGACGTGCCAGGCTCCCCCCTCTCCTCACCTCCAGCCCCTGCCCTCACCAGGCGCCTGCAGCAGCACAGCGAGGCCTGGGACTGGTCTGATGCTGCTGCACGTGCTGCTAATGCTCAGCCAAGGAGATGCTGGTGTTTCATTTGGTGCTTTCCTTTTCCCCTCCCTGACCCACTTCTCCTTCTCCCTCAGAGGCCAGGGCTGGCCCTGGCTCACCTGCCCCGTGCCCTGCCTCACGTGTAAGGGGCACAGCCAGCATCTGAACCCTTCTGCCTGCCCTCACCCCAGCCTCACTCCTGAAACACAAACCTCTGGCTCACTAGGGCTTCCAGCCCCGGGGTGGGCAGAGGGGAGCAGTGCTCACCCCAGCCTTGCTCTGGCTGGGCCCTTTCGGGTGCTGAGCCGCCCGCCACGCTCAGCACCAGCCCTGCCTGACCGGTGTCTGGTGCAGCTCCAGGTTTCTCCCTGGTGCTGACACCTGAGACAGCCCCTCTCAGCAGCTCCTGGAGCCTTTCCTTGGGCTGCTTCCCCTGTGTGCAGCCTGACTCCAGCCCATTAAGCTGCATTTCCCAAGCTGGACACACCTGAGGCCAGTCCCTGGCCCCTGTGCCCGCCTGCCTCCCTGCCCACGCCACGGTGGGCACCAGCCTTCACCAGAGCCAGCTGGGGGAAGGTACCAGCACGTTCCCCACATCTTGGCCCACTCTGTTGTTGTTTGATACTTCCCTTGGTTTTTTTTCTGAGCAAAAACTCGTCACACAGCCCCAGCTGTGGCTGAAACCAGGGAGAGGAGCAGGCAGCTCTGTGCACGGGCTTGGCCACTCGCGCTGTGGTGCAGGGGAGCAGTGGGAGGGGAACCAGCAGCCAACACAACGGGCCTCTCAGCCCCAGCATGTGCTCCAGCTCCCACCAGCAGGGCTGGGAAAACCCAGCTCCTCGGCACCAGGCTGGCAAACGAGGGAGCCCTCAGCTCCTGGCTGATGGAGGGGGGGAGGGACTTTAGAGATAACCCCCCCTGTTGAAGAGAAAGCTTTCCAAATGCAAGCTCAGGCCAGTGCCTGACCCCACAGGTCCCTCTCACAGCCCCCTGTCACACATCTGCCCCCTGAGCAGTCATGGGCTGAGGCTCCTGTTCCCAGCCCCGTGGGTGGCCTGGAGATTGGCAGCAGCCTGAGCTCCTGCCCAGGCAGGACTTATGCAATGGGAGAAGGGAGACACGAGGGGGGAGGAACACAAGTGGCTCCAGGGAGGCAGAAGTGCTGCAGGCTCCTGAGACAGAGGGGGAAGGATCCCTGGCATGCAGGTGGAAAAGAAAGGCAAAGAAGGGTAAAGTGCCTCGGTGGCATCTGCCCCTGCAGCCCAGCAGGAGACACAGAGCGACAGGGAAGCTCAGCTGGCCTGTTTGGGAGAAGGAATCTGAACCTTCTGTGGCATCTCCCAGGTGGATTCCCCACCCTGCTTCCCTCCCTCTGCCCACAGGCATTTGGAGCTCCCTCCTGCCCCACCTGGTATCACCCAGGGTCACTCTGTCCCTGCTGCACATCTTCCCCTTCTCTTGAGCAACAAGTGGGTGGAGAAAACAACCTGCCTGGAATGTGGCTGCTGCCAGCCCAGAGGCTGCCTCTGCCACCCATCCACAACCCTCCACATCCCTCCAGCCGGGGCTGGGAGCTCCTGGGGCCGCGCCATGGCCCAACGGCTCCTCCCAGGCCCCAGCTGCAGGACACGGCCTGGGCTCCAAAACCTTCACCATCACCTCAGAGGGAGCCTGACAGAGGGCTCTGAGCAGCAGGGACCTGCTGCAGCACTGCAACACGCCGCTCAAGTGCTCAGAGGCCCCTGACAAGGGGCAGCAGGGATCCTTCAGCTCTGCACCATGCACAGCCGTGCTGAGGAGCTTTCCTGCTGCTCTCAGCTCAGCCACTGTTCCTCAGGTCCCTCCATCACAGTCCCTGCCTCACCTCCTGCCTCTGCATCATGGCAATAACATTTACCAGCTCCAGCCTGTGAATCTGAAGGGTATGTGGCAAGCCTCTCGGAGAAAGCACCAAGTTCAAAGGCACTTATAATAACACACATTATCTGTGCACCACGGGTGTCATTAGAGCAAAGCACAGCCTGTCTGGGGGGGTGAGGAGAAGCTTCCCCCCACCTGGTGCCATTTCGTGCTCCAGGAGCACTCACCACTGCATTCATGGTTTGCAGTCTCAGCAGGAGCAACTCTGGAAGTGCTTTTTGGGTCTTTTTTTGATTGTTATTAGCATGAAAACCAGGAGAGCCTTTTGTTAAGGTGCCCAAACAAGATGAGGGATGATCCTGCAGCCCATCATTAGCAGCTTATCTGGCACACTGAGTCATCTAAGAGCTACACTCTTATGAAGCTTCTCCTGTCTGAGTAAATGCTGCAGCCCCACAGCCTGTGCTGAAGGAGCTCAGAGCCTGCCAAGCCCAGCACTGAGGGCTACACTTACCTTGGCAGCTCAGCGGGCCGCTTCTACCCCCTCATCCTGCCTGCTTTGTGCCTGCCTTGTGCTGCTCTTCCAGCCTGTTTTCTGCAGGGTGGAAGGGGGGAAGTGCAGCAGCCTCGGGGCCAGAGGGAGGGATGGCTCCTGCCCCACACACAGCCCCAGCAAGCCCCGAGAGCCCACGGCTCAGTCCCTGGGCACACACAGCACACAACTGCCGGGGCACAGAGCAGCCTCTGCTCTGCCTTACCTGGCAGCTCCCTGGAGGAATGACGGCTCCTGGGTTTCCAAAGGGTTAACACCCGCCTGAAGGCAGCATTTGAGGGGTTTTCTTCTCCCCAGATTCCAAGCCCTGGCTCTCAACCCCCCGCCCCAGCTGACAGAGGCGCTCTGACACAGGCTGGGCAGGGGGCTTCCCCCCTCAGCCCCGCAGCACCTTCCCTGCTCTGCAGAGATCACCCCCATTTCCCACCAGTTCCCAGCTGGGAGGCCCTGGGACCCCTCTCTGGGGCTGCTTCATGCACATCTGTCCCTGCAGCACGCTTCAGCTCACGGCGCTCTGGCGCAGGCGGGGTCAGACGAGCTCACTGCGGTGCCTCGGAGCCAGGCACAGTCACTTCCACGGGGAAATGCTTCTCTCTTCTTCCTCCTCTTCCTCCTCCTCACCGTTCCCTGTCTCCTGCTGGCAGCTGGGAGTACTACGTGAACGAGGCCCCGCGGGTGGTGCTGGACAAGCTGGAGAGCCGCGGGTACCGCGTGGTGAGCATGACCGGCGTGGGACAGACCCTCGTCTGGTGCCTCCACAAGGAATAGCCACCAAGCTCCCAGCTCCTCCTGGGCAACATCCTGCTGGGGATCAGCTCACACAGGACCCACAGAAAGCTTTCTCTTCCCCCCTCCCTCCCAACCCCTCCCGACTCCTTTCCGAGCCAGGCTGCAGGCGTGGGGGTGGGGGGTGGTGCAGAGGCACAGCCTGACCCCAGGAAGCTTCCCCTCCCTGCTGCCTCGGGAGCCCAGCAGGAGCGGGCAATGCCCAGACCAGACAGGACCCTGCACTGAGGGCAGATGGCTCCGTCCCTGCCTCGGGCTCAGTGGCAAATCCCATCCCTGTACACTGGAATCGGCTCTGCTGCAGCACGCCTGGGACGAAGCTCAGAGCGTCTCCTCCCCGGGGCTGCCCCAGAGAGCGGCCTGGGGAGCTGTGGGGCGAGGACACGCCTTCTCCCAGGCCGTGGGGAGAGAGGGGAGGCCGGGCAGGGCTGGCACAGCCTCAGCCCCAAAACGCAAGCGGCAACTGCCAGGCCCACGCAGGGCTCGCGGAGCACCCCCGCGCTCGGCAGCCAGGCTGCCTCGGCTCCCAGGTGGGAACGCTGGCAGCAGCAGCAGCAGCCCTTCAGGCCCAAGAGCTTGTCCTGAGGCAGCCTTGGGGCAGCAGGGAGAGGCGCTGTGAAGGTCTCAGGTGTGTGCTCTGCACACAGCAGCAGCGTTTCCAGGCTGGGGCGCTGGCACTGTGCACCAGTCCTGCTGGAGGGCAAACACCAATAAAACCTTTCTCTCAAGAGAGCAGTGTCTTTCTGGGGGTTGTTTCAAACAGCTTTTGCCAAAGGCTTCTGGATCCACAGCCGCTGAGCAAGCTCTGGGGAAGGCCCAAGGTTCAGTGTTGTGACAGCACCTCTCACCCCTCTCCTGTGGCAGTGGGCAGCCGTTTCTTGCCTGGCTCTGGACAGGGGCAGGGCCGCCCTCACCGAGCCTCTGTGTGCCCACAACAGCTTTAAAAAAGGAGGTTTACTGACTTAAGAACCAGCTTTGTAGCTGAAGGCTGCTGGGGCAGGGAGATGCCAGCTCCTGGGTGCTAGGTGTGGGACTGGGACTCCTCCTCGTCCTGCCGCCGGAGCTGCTCCATGAGCTGCTGCCTCTCGGCCGCCTGCCGCAGCCGCATCATCACCAGGCTCTCGTAGTCCCGCTCCGACACCACCGAGCCCTGGCAGCAGAGAGCAAACACAGCCCCTCAGGGACAGCAAACGCCCCAGCCCCCTCCCACAGCACACTCACAGGGTCACTTGGGTTAGAAAAGCCCTTGGAGCTCCTGGAGTCACCCCCTGCCCAGCCCAGCACTGACCCACGGCCCTCAGCACCTCAGCCCCACAGCTTTGGGGGCTGGGCACTGCCCCAGCTCCCTGGGCAGCCTGGCACAGGGCTGACACCCCTCTCAGGGAAACAGCTCTGCCTCAGCTCCAGCCTCAACCTCCCCTGGGGCAACTCCAGCCCGTTTCCCCTTGTCCTGTCACTCGTTGCTGACCCCAGCTCCCTGCAGCCTCCTGTGAGGAGTATCAGAGTGCGCTGCTGTCTCCCCTCAGGCTCCTCTTCTCCAGGCTCAACACCCCCATTCCCTCAGCCCCTCCCCAGCATCCTTGTGCTCCAGCCCCTTCCCCAGCTCCAGTGCCTGGCTCTGGCCACGCTGCAGCCCCTCAGTGTCCCTGTGGCACAGCCCTGGAGCTGCAGCCCCACTCGAGTCAGGACGGTGCCTCACAGCCGTGTGACCCCAGGGACGTCAGGTGAGGTGCTGCCTGTGCTGCAGGCTCCAGGACAAGGAGTGGGAGCCAGAATTCCCCCCTTGCTGCTGGAGCTCCTCCCTGCTCAGGAGGAAGGTGGGGTGTGGGGAAGCAGGGCTCTGCTGCCTGGGGCTGGCTGCCTTGGTTGCCAAGCTGGCTCTGCTGCTGCACAAAGTCCAGGGGACGCTTCATCCGTGAGAAGGGCTAACGCCATAAAAACCATCATCACACCTCCCCGTGGCTTAGCCATGGAAGTGGCTGCAGAGAATAAAAACACCCCCACCAGGTACGTTCTCAAACCTGTTTTAGTTCTCAAAAGCTCTCAGAGCCTTTCTGCTGCTCTGTGGTAGCAGCTGTCACATCAACCCAGCTGATTGCAGACTCTGCCTAATGAACGTAGGCAGCAGCTGCCGGCTGCTATCTCAGAGCAGAGCGGTGGGTTTGGCACTCTGCTTTCAAAAGCCACTGAACACTAGTAGGTGGCCTGACTATTTTGGGTGTACCCAAAGCAGTGCAATGCTTGGAAACATCCATCTCGTCTGCTTGACAGTTCAGGTAGAAACAAAAGCATCTCGGCAGAGGGTGAATGAGCGAAAGGAAAAGCTCACGTTCGTCTTTGTGGGACGCAGCCGTGGCTTCGGGACGCCTCAGGCAGCAACCAGGAGGGGTGGGAAGGCAAGAGGATAGCTAAGTAAGAGTGTGCATGGAAATGGGGAGAGGGCAGGTTTGTTACCACGTGCCAGCAAAGCGGTTCCTCCAGCTGCAGTGTCTGGCTGCGAGGCCAAAACAAGCCCACAAGAGATGAGAGACTCAGGGAAATTAGGAGACTAATACAGCCTAATTGGCATGTGAGGAGCTGCATGAATGGAGCAGCCTCTCAGCACCACGCAGCACAGACTTGCAGAGAAAGCACCAGATTGTATCAGCCCTCAGTGGCACAAGCAGGCTTCTTCCAAAGCTCCTGTCCACTAACCACAGAGCGCTACCGTCACTTGCTCGGCTGAATGAAGCTGCCTGCCTGAGACTCACGCAGATGAATCACCCCTCCAAACCTGAATCACCACCTCACTCGGGGTTTCCATGTAAAACAAGACAGGAGGCTGCTCCTGGCCTCATTTGGGAGCCCTGCTGACACACCAAGCCACGCAAGTGGCAGAGGGGAGAGCACCAGGACAAGCAGCAGCCTGGTTCAAGATGGGCTTCAGGTCTGTGTTCCCCTTGGCAGTTCTCAAGCCGTGAGGGAGCCTGTGAGGGAGCCTGTGAGGGAGCCTGTGTTCTCCCGTGGCAGCGTGGGCTGGTGCTTTGCCGCTCCACACACCTACTTCCTGCAATCCTGGCAATTACCAATGGTGTAAAACCCAGTTCCTGACGTGGCTGACTCAGCAAGGGCTTGGCTCAAAACAAACAGATCCACACAAGGAACTGCAGCCTGGGAAGCAGCGACAGGAGGCACACCAAGAGCAGGAGGCGTTGTGGATTCGCAGCGCTCCGGGCCCAGCCTGGCTCAGCCCTCCCTGGACTCGCTTCTGCCCCGTCCCAGCGCTCCCTGCTGAAGGTGGTGGTCGGGGCTCTGGGGTGCTTCAGCAGCTTCTCCTCTCCGCCTGTGGCCCCGGGGTGCTGCTCCCTCACCACGTAAGTCTGGTTTGCATCCCATTTTCCTAATGCCTGTCTTTCTACACCTGCCATGTGTTGCTTTTTCCGTTCCCCTTTGACTGTTTCTTCGGTTCCCTTCGGTGTGACTGAGTCACCGGCTCCCTTCCCACCCACCCACCAGGACGCCGATGGCGTGCCCTCCAGCACGAGGGTGGCTGGTTACCATGGCACCACGGTGCCCTTCTGTTCTAGAGGCGAGATTAGAGCCGTTCTCATGGTGACTGTGTGCCTCTGCCGTTCCCCACCAGCCTGCTTCTGCAGCCGTTCTCATGGTGACTGTGTGCCTCTGCTGTTCCCCACCAGCCTGCTTCTGCAGCACGCTTCCCAAGCTCAGGCAGCGCCGCTCCTTCTCCGCTGAGGGAGGAGGCTCCTCGGCATCCGAAGCCGGGCCGGTCGCTCCTCGGCACGGGGCCGTGGCGGGAGGTTTGCGCCTCCTGCAGCACCGGCCTCTGTGTTTTCCTTGCAGCTCCGGGAACGGGGAAGGAGGAGGCTGCTCCTGGTGCATGGCTGGCTGCTGATCCTGCCTGGGGCTGACTGAGAGGAGCCGGCAGTTCCCTCCCTCGGCATGGATACTTGGCGCAGAGGCTCCATCAAGTCCACGACGTTCTTCAGGCGTTTCTCACTCAGGAGACACAAAAAGCTGGGCAACCAAGTCATCATCCTGAATCAGAACAGCCACACTCTGGACAGCGAGGGGCAGTGCCAGAAGAGGGAATGCTTGAGGGATCTGAAGGACAAGTCCGATTACCTGTCATGTCAGAGTGAGCAGAACCTCGCCAAGGCACAGGCGCCTCCCAAGCCTCCGCGGCTGTACCTGGACAGTTCCAGCTGCCCCAACATCATCGACCACACGGATTCTCACTCTGACATCTCCTTTCCTGATGCTGCTCACCAGTACCACAAAGCCACTCAAACTCAGTTCCACAAGGACCAGGCTACAGACTGCGGGACCGCAGGGGCGGGTGCCCAGAACGGCTCGGCTCTCTCTGACCTGGCCGATCCCTTCCTGTCCTTCAAAGTGGACTTGGGGCTGTCGCTCCTCGAGGATGTTCTGCAGACCCTCAGGAAACAGAACCCCAGAGACTACGCCATTTGAAGGTATTTAACGCCTCCCATTTGCTTACTGCTGCTGCCAGCTTCTCTAGCCCCAGCAGGAGGAAGGGTACTGCAGCGTCCCTGTTGTGTGTGGCCCGTCTTGTCCTCGCCTTACCCACCACGGACCGTCCTCGTCCTTGCCAAGGAGCCCTTTGGGGCAGAGCTCACAGGCTCCGTGCCCAACGACGGAACCCCGTGGGCACGTTCCCATTCTCCACAGTGGGAGCTCCCCACTCTTGACTGTGCATCTCCTCCTCAGGGAAGGACGGCACCGTCTGGCAAAAGACTCCTTGTGCTGGGGAAGCTGCTGCAACGCCGCAGAGGGCTACAGCACACACGGCTGGAGGAGAAGCAGGCAGCTGGCAAGGAGGCAGCAGCGCTGCACCTCAAAGCCATGGCTGTGGCACAAGGGTCAAGAGACAGAAACTGGTGTTTTGGTGGTTCTTCTCCAGCCACACCTGGATGTGAAACAAATCAAAGCCATTCCTTTTGTTTCTCCCGTGGGGGTCTCAGTTCCCCTAAACTCACGTGCAGTTGGCACTGCCAGCCTGGAAGCAGGTAAGCACCCACGTGGGCTTGTGATACAGCAGCAGCAGTTTATTTACCCTGCTAGCAGGAGAAGGAACTTCTCTAGGTACTGCTGTGTGAAGCATGCACTGATCTATCAGCTGTACAGATATGGAAGAATAAATGTGTCTGTGTCTGGAAGCGTCTTGTTGCCTCATTTCATTGGTGGCAAGCCAGAAAAAGCCCAGGCACCAAAAGCACGGGTCCCTTCTCTGTAAGTGGCTGAGATCTGGCCTCTCTGCCACGGCAGGTTTTTAGCAGGGTGGTGAAGCAGCGTGGCTCTGCTTTTCTGGGCTGGCAGCAGGCTAGAGCTGCTGGTACTTCATTTTCCCCACGAGGGGAGCACACACAGCTCAGGTCAAGACCCAGAGTGGAGATGAACAGCTCTTCAGCCCGTGAGCTGCCAGCAGCAAGGGCTCTGCCAGGCTGAGAACATTTAACCAGGATCAGGGAAAGCTATTAAAAGGACACAGCAGAAACCAGTGGCTCACCAACCCTTGGCTTTTTTCACAGCTGGGCTAGATCCTAGGGCTCTCTTTAAAGAAAAAGCCCACACAAACCAACCCAGATAACCAGCTACAGCAAAGGGCACAGAGACGTCCTGGAGAAGGCACAGACAGCTCTTAACCTCCTGGACCCACATTCAGGCTGTAAAGTCAGATAATATAGAACAAACTCTATGAAAGCTGAAAGGAGCTTAGGAAAGATGCAGGAGTGCCAGACAGAAGGCTCTTCTCAGGGCTTCGATGTGGCTGAATGAACAGCCCAAAATGAACAGGGGGCACTGGCAGGGAGCTCCCACTACTGAAGGTGCAAGGAAGACCCTCCCAGAAGTGAGTGCCTCAGCTGCTGGAGTGGCAAAACGCACTCTTCACAGCATGGAACAGCTGTGGTGTGCTGGGAGCCATCCAGCTCAGAGCTGCAGCAACCAGAGAGTCATTGCTCTCAAACAGCCTAGAGTCACACTGCCCATTCCACAGCTTTTCTAATTCAAGCAGGACTCAAGGCTGGGCTCCAGCAGCGCTCCAGGAACTGCTGGGCAGCCTGCACAAATTGCTGTACAAGAAAACAAGTTGACCGAGACTGCGGAGGCAAGTATCTTCCAGCTCAGTGCCTCCTCACAGCCCTGCTTTTCAGCCATCAGCCTGTTTCCACCTGGGACCTGCCTCCAAAGCCCTCTCAGTCTAGTTAGCATGTGGCTGTCCCTTAATAGCAGGCTCTGGAGCACAGCTCCTGGCTGACTACCCCAGGCAGGGAGCAGACACAGCTCGGAAGCAGATGAGTAGAGAGCATGTTGCCATGAGAACGATGCAGGTCTTCAGCTGTTCTCTGAAGCAGAGCAGGGAAGGAGCTGCATTAGCACAGAGCTGGAGCAAACAGGGAGCAGCAAACAGGAAGCGAGGGCAGCTTAAATCACAGTGAGACTGGTGCAGCTTGGAAGTGGACCCTGATGGCTGGGAAGCCAGACTGGGTATGAAAGGATGAGGCAGGGAGTAGGCTGAGGCAGTGACAAAAGCTATCTGAAAGCTCATTTTGCATGATCTAGAGTTGAAGAGCTGAGGACAAAGACATAGTCACTGTGAGGCAGTACAGCCAAGAGAAGCTATCACCACACTATGGAGTTTGGAAGCATCCTGGAGGAAGCAGCAACAGGATTTGGGGAGGGTCTGGAGCAGGAACTAGGAAAAGTGGGAACCAGAGCTTGGAGATCTTAGCCTGGACAGCAAGACTGCAATGTAACCAGAGACACTGCAGCTGCTTATGGGTAAAGGCAGCAGAGAGGCCAGACAAGCATCAGCAGTGCCGTTCTTGGGAAAGGATGCAAGTCACTGGCCAGGACTCCCCACCAATTTGAGGCTACCAACCACCTTTAGTCATGGAAACAAGCCAAGGCAAACTCAGTCAAAAGCCAGGGCTTTTGAACCCACAGAGGCAACAATCCACCACCAAGGTCCAACTGCACCAGCAACCCCCTGAGGTACGAACGAGCCAGTTCTCCTTCTCTAACAGCAAAAGAAACTCAAGTAAACTGGATTGGATTCTGCTTTTACACACCCCACCCCACACCCCATTTGCCATCTAACACTCAGGGCACCTCTGTGAACCTGCTGTGAGTGAAGGACTCTGGTTCCACATTGTGCATGGAGACCTGCCTGGCTCCTGGGTTACGATGCTCTAACTGCCTGTGCCTGAGACTTCAGGAAAACTATGCTCCTCAGGCCACGCTGTTCACACAAAGAAGATGCATCCCAAGGGAAAACACATAGCCCTTAACAAATCCAGGATAACAACAAGGCATTCTGGTGTATAAATACATCTCTGCTGAGTAAGGGACTTTGAGAGTCAGGACAGTGAACCCACTGAAGAGTCCTGCAAGCTGATTAAACATTTAGGTCGTGAACACGGCTGACTGAGAAACAGACACACAGACTAAGGGCACCTCTAGGGCAGGAGGCCTCTCAGCAAGGACATCTTTCACATCTTTATACCACAGGGGAGAGGGGGATGTGTCACACGACATTTGGCCTGAAACTCAAATAACCAGCAAAGGATTTCAGGTCCCTTCACACCTTGGGGGCCATGGGGTTGCAACTAGCTCAGGAGACAGGAGGAGCACAAAACCAGTTCTGGGCTACAGAGCAAAGTGTAACATAACACGCTTCAAAAGCAGCAGCTACACCTCCCACTCCAGAGGCCAGAGGAGCAAGGGGCAATGGAGCAGAGCCAAAAACCAATGCTGCAGCACCTCCTCAGAATGGTTTCTGTGTTTTAACCACTAGATGTTACTGCCTTCTGTGTGCTTTGTGATTGGAATACATTTGTTATTCAAGAGCAACTGCTCCAGAGGGATTATTTGGTGAAACAAACAGGAAGCCATTAAGAGATAACAAACATCCTGCACTCGCAGTAACCACACTGGCAAAGAGGGCCCAAGCCAGACAATTAGGTCTCCACAGGGATATTTAATTTGATATTGTTTTCCTTTTTCCTCCTGCAGACCCTGTAGGTTTCCTTTCAGCACTGAAATGTCACCCCCCTGTGAATGCAGTGAGTAACCAAGCCTCCCTAAGGAAACCTTCTAGGAGGCTCATTACAACCAGCTGCCAGCCTGAGGACTCCCCTTGTCAAAGCACGACAGAAAGGGCATTAGAGGCTTTGGGCAAGGAACAACTTTCATTTTCCACTTGGAAGACAGAGAGTGAGGCTGTGTGAAGATCCAGCCACCCAAACAGCTCGTGTTCCCAGCGAGCTGCTGCTCTGGCAAAAGGTCCTTTGCAAAAGGCGCTGCTTCGGCACAGAAAGGCTCATCAGGAAGGCAGACCTTCCAGTGAGACTTTCTTTTTAGCTCCACTGGACATCTGACTCCTCCTCCCATCAATGCAAAGCTCACTGATAAATTTAGGTTGCTGTAGAAACAGATTGAAGTAACAGCAGCTTATGTGTGCTTACCTGGGAAGTCCTGGGCCGACTAGTGCTGTCAGAAAGGACAGTGCTGGGGTTGTTCTGGGGCTGCCCCTCCAGCCAGGAAATCTTTAGAGGATTATTGACCAGGCCAACTTCATTCTTCACAGCCATTTCCTAACAATGAAGAGGTTCTTCCATCACCACCTGAATTTCAGACCCTGCTCCCCCACAGGCCACTAACAGACAAACATTTTTCCAGCTCAGCCTGACATCAAGGCCCCGAGTAGGGCACCAACAACGAACATTTCACAGCTGCCCTGCATGAGAAACACCCTTCAGGGTTCATGTCTGCATCAAGCATGGATAGAACACATCCCTGACAGTACTTTTGATAAACAGGTCACAGACAGTTCTGGTGGATTTTTTGATTATGTGGGCAGGAGGGAAAGAAGAGGGGCCAAGGAACAGAGGCTCTTGCACAGGCTCAGCTGATGCATCTGCTCAAGTGCAGGGTAGCTGATGACTTCTGCTTCCACAGCCACAGGAATTACTGTAACTCCCAGCAAGCCAAGATATTTTGATCTCTTCCAAACTGCAAATGCCTGATCTAACCTCTAAACCTCATTAAGCCCACCTCACCTTTATGGAGAGTTCATTAAACAGCTCAGTGCCTGCTTTGTAAAGCAGTGTCTCCTCCCTCAGCCTTTTATAGCACAGCCTGTTTGTTTACATGCGTGACCTGCTCTGGGTCTATGCCTCCAGCTTTGCCACTCCCTTCATGCATCTGCACCTTTAGATTCCAGTTGCTCCTTCTCCACTGCCTGAACGACAAGGCAGCCCCTCCAGCTTGCCAACCCTTCCCTCCTGCAGCGCCAGCCCACTGCACACTTCTGAGGTCTCCACCAGACTTACAGCAGCCTTGACTGTAGCAAATTCCACGACTGCACTCCCAGTCTTCCTGCTTGAGACCAGCAAGTTGAGCACATCTCCATACTGTCAGGAAAGAAAGAAGAGTTAATTACAGACCCAGAGGAGATGCCGAGCTCGCTTATGAAATGAAGGCAAAGAGGAAACACGTGTTTCCACAGACATGAGGCTTGAGCCATCACCCTTTCTGCCTTTCTTGATGCTTCCACCGATCCCAACTTGTCATCATTTCTGTCCCTCCAGCAAACAATTCTAGGGAGGCAGGCAGCTACACACTTTGCTTCCAGCAAGCAGCAAGAGGGCTGCTTAGCACAGACTCAGAGCTACAGGAGGTACTCGCATGAAGGGAAAATCAAAGATGATATGCTGGGATTAATCAGATCAAAGGCTTCTCTGTTCCTGCCTCTGAACTTCCCACAGTAGCTAGTGCAGAGCTCTTCCAGTGAAGGCAAAAGTGCACCATAACCACAGAGCCAGACTAACTTTGATAGAGGGCATGAACCAGCCAGTGGGAAGAGTCTTTCAGCAGGAGTCCCCGCCGGCAGCGAGACAGAGGTGTCAGCTGAGGAACAGCTCACAGCTAATGGATCATGCTGATGAGCTCTGAGAATTGCATGGGAAAGCTGGACAACAGAGAAGAAAACGAGACACTCCACTCCATATGCAGCTTCCCAGAATTTACTATCCTTTCTCACACTGCTGAGAGCAGGGGAGGGTCAGACAGCACCTTTTGTAGGATCTGCAACAGAACATCCTTTGAGTAGCCTCCTCTCGTCTCGTCTTCCTTCCTGCACTTCCACCTTAGCTGGGAAATAAACATCACACGTTAACTCTGTCCATGTGAACACACGTTGCCACACTCAGTGCAGCTCCTGCCACCTGCACAGTGCACTCTGCAGCCACACTCCCACAACTGCCACGACAGGGACTGCAGCATCCTAACGTGCACAGGGCACAAATTCTTTGGGCAACAGGGAGAATTCAGTGGAATCAACAAAGGTGATGCCTGAAAGCACCGCAAGAGCTGTGTCAGGGTAATGAGCAGATCTTTCCCTGTGCTTACAGCAGAGCCTACTCAACTTCAGCCTCAAAACCCTAGGCCAAACAGCAGAGAAAAGTGTGAGAGAGGAAGGGTGCTTTAAAGGCAGTGAGAGGTGCTGTTCATACGCACGATGCACGTTAGACAGAGGAACCTCACCTCCACTGTTCCAAGTGCCCGCTCAGCACAGCTGAGGTGTCCCTGCTGCTCCCCAAAGCTGCACAATGCTCTATCACTTCTCCCCAAAGCCCAGCTTTATACAGATGTCTTACTTTGAGCTTCGGAGTTATTTTGCCTTCTGCTCCACTTCTTTCTTGCTTGCCTACAGTGAGGAAAAGACAGAAGGACACGGGTGAGAACTGCTTGGCTAAAGAGCACTCAGCACAAAGTTCAGCCCCACACAAACACCACCCCCCTGACTTATCACTCCAAAAGGGTGCCAGGTAGGATCCCAGATAAGGCAATGTGAGCAAGTCAGAGGCTGCATCTGTGTGAGCTGGAGTCCCACGTTCATGAAGCTTGGCTGCAGGCTCCCCATCCTCACCTTGGGCGTGCTGCTCCCTTTCCAGCCGGATCTGCTCTCGGACGAGCCTCTGCTGCTCCTCAAGCTGACGGGAGCCCTCTTCACGCAGGCGGATTATCTACAGCAGAGGGGAAGACAGCACAGCCATCTGAGGGCACAGCTCTCTGGTTGGCTCGTGCCAGCTAAAGGCTGACAAGGACAGCTTTTGTCTTTGGGTATATCCACTCATCTCCTGGGACAACCCACCCCCAGACTCCCCCGTGACAGGTCCAGCGCTGAGAAAACTGGACCCCTCATGTCCCTAGTGACACAGGCCCCTGAGGCAGCAGAGAACCCCTGAGCTGCTGGTATTGTCTGCTGGGCAGACAAAAACATTAAACCCCAAGACTGACACACTTTCCTTCTACACACCTCTCTGTACAGCCTTCATAAAGCCCATTCATCCAAAAGGCTGAGGGACGGCCACACACAGATCTGCTGCATCTCATCACGGGGGTTTCGTGATGATTGTGAAGACTCTCGGCAACTCCTCTCAAAAGCAGCAGAGAAACTTAAGAGTTGCTCATTACCTCTTGTTCTAATGATCTCGTTATCCTGATCTCCTCCTCCTCACTCTCGTGGGCCTGGGCTTCTCGCTCTCTGGCTTCAAGATCTGCAGAGAAAGGCACAAAATTACAACAGCCCAGAGAGAACTTTGACTGCTGCCCAGAGGTGGATGGAATGACCACACACTTGGCTACACCCACACCAGTAAGTAGAGTCCTGACAGCTCTGCGACCTCTCCCCTGCCCTGGTGGCACATCAACGCACCAGCAGCCTTAACAGGCACCAACTCCTTCCCAGAGCAGGCCCAGCCCCAGCTATGACTGGGCAGGGAGATTTCAGATGGCCGCTGCACTGCAGTGGGCACAAAGAAACCACAGGCACTGCTAAGGGACAGCAGGTTCGTCAGTGGTGAGCTCTGGCAGCAGAAGAAACCCAGCTAATGGAGACTTCAAGCCAAGAGAAAATGAAGCTTTGATTTTCTCACCAAGCTTTACTTTCTTGCGCTTCTCATCAAGCCTGTGTGTCCTCTCTGCAGCTTGCTTCTTAGCCCTTCTCACCTTGTCATACGCCGCCTGTCGAAGAACCACACAACAGGGTGAAGCTGTGAGAGCAGAAGAGCTCAGACAAAGCAGGGAATGAAGGTGAGATCAGATACTGAAACGGGGCAAGTGGAGGTGAAGCATCTCCTGCTTCTTGCTAGCACTCCTCCTAAAAGTGTTGGAAGTTAACACAAATACCCTGAAAACACGAGAAGAGGCCCAAGGATCTCCAGATGGAGCCTGAAAGGGCGAAGAAGCCCAGAAATAACTGCAGAGCGTGCTGGAGAGAAAGGCTGACCCATCTTCAGAGGTGGGAAGCACATTTTGCTTTCCTGAACAAGCCAGAAGTAGCTTCAGGGGCACTGGTAACAGATGAGGTTTGGTTTAGGGCAAAGTCTTACAACTGAAAAGGTCTAAAGGTTTAAAAAGGAAAAGGTTTATTCCCCAGACACGTTTGGCTCATGAACACATGAGATCAAAGAGCATCACAACTCCTCAGCAGCAATAACACACCAGCACTCGTTTAGCACTACAGAGCCTTAAGAACTGGGTTAAACTGGTAATTTCACTGGCACCCGTTTAAACCAGTTGAGATCTGTTCATCAACCTACACAGAACAGACCAGCTCCAATGTGACTTGCAGAAGAGCTGGGCAGGAAAGCTCTGCTCTTGTTCTATAAACTCAAGTTTGCTAAACACTTCTTTCTTTTTGAAGTGCAGAAACCAAAAAGCTCTTGGATGGCAAGAGCTTGATTGTCCCTTGGAGGGGAGACTACAAGCCTTGCTGGTGCTTGAAAAGAGGAGTTATCTGATGGTTTTAAATCGTATCAGCTGTGACACACCCTCTTCTCCTGGGTTTATCTGGATGCAGCTACTTGCTCCTTTTTATTCTCTCCCTCCACGTGTCCAGATTCTCTCCAGGCCGTGAGCAGTAAGGCATTCAAGCACTTCTCAGGGCAAGAAGAGAGTCTGAGCAGCAACAGGACGGAGATCACAACTATGATTCAGCTTTTCACTTTGCAGCCTCTTGTGCCCCAGGGAAAGCAAGGCTGTGAGCCTTAGCAGCCACATCCAGGTGTGATTTATCATTGTCATGGGAGTTCAACCACTGAATCAAAGCATTTTCAAGTGGGACATGCCCCAGTCTACCACATTTTTAAAGTCAGCATCTTGCCCTTGCAGCAGATGGGCAGAACATATCAGATCTGAGACAACACTTGTTCTCATCTGGCAACTCCTGTTCCATCTCACAGAGAACTACAGGGAGAAGCACAGAGGAGACTTACACTCACAGGGAGAGAGTTTCCAGTACTGTTCCAGCATGCTGGCACAGAGCACCACCACACCCAGCCCAGCACCACCACAGGATGGGGATCCTTACCCTTGCTGCTGCATCTGTCAACACAGCTAAGGCCTGAGACAGCTGGTGGAAGATTTCCGCTGGAAATGAGAAGAAAAAAGGGTAAGAAACAGAAAATGACGCAAGTGGGCTGGAGGTGAACCAGACAGTCCCCCGTGGAAGAGACCCACAGAACACCAGAAGCAAGAATAATCTTCCCAGAGCATTGGTAAGGCATCCTGGAGCCAGGATCACCTCAAGGGCAACACTGGTTACATAAACTTCAGTGTAAATTAAGAGACAGAAGCTGGGACCATTTCCTTTGAACAGAAATCCTGGAAACACTCATTCAACAGCAACGTGTTACTCAGCCTGCAGCCGGCCTGAAGTCCACTGGCACAGACAAATTCTGCCTTTCACATCAGCAGCTTGCCCACCTGACACTGAAATGTTGCATTTTGCAGCAGTATTGCTGACCCTTTTCCTGCAGGGTTACACATGTAAGCCAAAGGTCTCCTTGTTTCAAACCACTTCTCAGCCTCCAGCAGACATCCAAGCCCCCAGCTCCCCTCTCTCTCTGCTGCCAACATCCTCTTCTGCTACCTGCAGCCATGAAACTGAAATGCAGGGTAGCTGCAGAAGTCAGACCTTGCTAACAGTCTGGGTATACTCAGTTCCACAGAGTCAGAGCCTTGTCTCTAACAGACAAAAGTGGGTATTGCCCATAGATAATATGATTTGTGAGCTTGCTGCTGAAGTTTTGACTGTGAGGGGTATGAACCAAAGCAGTGACCAGTCAGTAAACACTGGGAAGAGATTACTGTTTGGGAGAAAAGGGAGTAAAGAGAGTAAAGAGTTTTGAGTCCCAAAGGGTTGGGACTCAAGCACCATGCTGGAAGACTCGGAGAGGTACAAGTATAACTTCAGCACTGACTTAACACTGATGTTTCTAAACCCAACATGTACATGTTCCATCTCAAAACACAGAGCTCTCCAGAGGCATGAAAGTAACTCTTAGTCCTGCACGTGCACGCTTCTCATGGCATACACCCGGGAACTCCCTTAATCCCACACAGAGACAGACCTGAGGTTAAGCAGAGCCACATGCAGGAGTCCCACCCACGTGAAGACACAAAGAGCTGTGTGTGCCTGCACGGCCCCATCTCACCTGCTCGGGGGTTGTCGGGGTTCTTGTCGGGGTGACAGGTGAGGGCCTTCTGCCTGTACGCCTTCTTCACCTGCAAGGGCCAGGGGTCAGAGTGAGTGGCTGCTGCTGCTCACTCTGTGCTGAGAAAAGCAGCTTCAAAACACACAGACCAAAGAATCCACTGCAGAAACTGAAAACCACTGTTCAGGGGATTCCTTTTGCTGTTGGTTTTGCTCACCTTGGGAAACACCTCCCTGTTATAAGCAGAAGGCTGTGACTGAACCAGCACTCATTTGTATGCCTCCATGCCCCCCAGAAAATAAAGACCACTTGATAAAGACCATTATTGAGTGCCAATAGCTCCATCACCCCTCACATCAAAAGGCAAAGCAGCCTACTGTGACAGCAAGGGAATGCTGAAAGGCTCAGGCTTCAGCCTCAGTACAGGGACAGGCATTTGAGCCCAGGGCACTGTGCAGGCTGGCAGCTGTACTCTGGATCAGTCTAAACTTTTCAAAGCCAGATGTTTCACTCCAGAGTGCAATCAAAGCTCATGACCAAAGCCAGGTGCTGTTCACCGAGGCAGTTTCCCAGCTAGAGAGATGCTGCATTCTTGCAGCTGCAACCTTGGGACAGAGAAAGAACCATTTGCTGTCCAACATCAGAGTTTGGCAAGGGGAAAAACTTCTGACCAAAGACCTGTGTAACCTCTCCCACGCTTCAAAAGAAAGAATGACAACTTTCTGAGCTCAGTCGCTTTTAACAAAGCGATATCCCTTTCTCAGGGACACTTTGTGTGTGAGAAAGGGAAGGAAGAAACGCTGCTCTGCTCTAGTGCTGAGCAGTGCCTGCACAAAGCGAGGGGATAAGCACTGGCACCGCCTGCTGGACAAAGCTCTGGGAAGGGGAACAGCTGAGCCCATCTCCTGCCAAAGCAAGGCTCCAGTTAAGAGGGAGGCAAGTCTCCCTCTGTGCATCAGTCACACCTATTACAGTAAGTGTCCAACGTTGGGAAGCTCAGAAAAGGCTCCTCTCAACAGTGAGGTTAAATTACTTCAACGGTCTTGTTCCCTTTTTTCATCTCTTTTGGCCGTGCTGCTTCATGTACAAATTGGGGTTGGGGGAGGGAGGGTCTTTGGGTTGTTTCACATTCAGGATCAGCACACTGTGTTTCACCTCACTCAGTCCTGTGCTCATTCCCCTGTTTGGGGCTTCACCTGTGTGGAGTTTCCAGGCAGCCTCAGACACCTCCTGGCTATGCCCAGACTGTAGCTCCCAAGTTTCACACTGCTGTATTACCAAAAAAAAAGAACCAAAACAAACCCAAACACAAAAAAATGACATTGCCCCCCTCCAAAAAAAAAAAAGAGACAAAGCCTAAGGAGGAAAATTAAAGCTTTCCTTCCTAGTTTAACTTCGGGTAGAGCTACTGGTAGCTGAACAAAGCCCTACGTCCCTTGAATCGTCACCTTCCCAGCCCAGTTGCTCAAACCCTGTGTTTAGGGCAGATTTACCAATTAAATTAACAAGAGAAGGAAACACGCCAGTTGCAGCCCCACGGAATTAACAAGAGGGTTTACGGGACCCTACAGCACCCTCAGCCTAACTGGATTTTCGGCATACACAGCAGGAGCTTTCCTTCTGAAGGCCCACGACAAGCGCTAGGAGAGAAGGTCTTGTCCGAGATACATCCTGTAGCTCTCTCCAAGCGGCGTCACCCTCTCCCTGGGCCAGGTCTCACCCCAGAGGCTTTAGCAGGAGGGCGAGTGAGTGCGGCAAAGCCAAAATCAGTAGCCAAACGGGCTTTTCCAGCCGGCAACGCAGCAGCGGCGCCGCTAGAGCAGAGCGCTGCGAGCAAGAGCCCCGCTACACGCGCGGGGAGCCGCAAACGCAGCCCCAGCTCCGAGGCGCCTCCCGGCCCCGGCCCTGAGGGAGAGGCGCGGCCGGGAGCCGGGCTGGACGCGCCGAGGGAGGGCCCGGCCCCGGCCTCCCCGCCAGGGTTCCCGGCCCGCAGCCCTGACCTCCTTCTCCGTCGCCTTCTCGCCAAGGCCCAGCAGGCCGTACAGGTCCAGCTGCAGCACGTCCTGTCCCAGCGCCATCCCGGCGCTCCGCGGCCCAGCCCCGCTCCGCTCCGCTCGCCGGGAAACGGGGTCGGCCGCGGCGCCGGGCCCGCGCCCGGACTGCAGCTCCCAGAGCGCCCCGCGCTTCCCGCCCGCGCCGCCGCTCCCCGGCCGTGACGCTCCCTGGGCGCTGTAGTTCTGTGGCGGCAGCCGCCAGCGGGGCGGGGCGGACAAGGGACCACACCTCCCGTCGGGCTTTGCGGTGGGGGGGGCGCCACAGCGGGGCGGACAAGGGACTACGCCTCCCGTCGGGCTTTGCGGTGGCGGGCAGCCGTGAGGGGGCAGAGCGGGGCGGCGGGATCTCGTCGCGGCTTGTGGCGGTTTTGCCTCCGCAACCGGGAACGCTCTCACTAAACGGCAATGAACTCATTAAACCGGAATGCACTCATTACATTTACCCTCGTGAGGCATTAAGAAGCAAGGATGGCTGCCCCTAACGTGCATATGAGGGACAGAAGCACGCTCCGTATAGCCGTGAAGACACCGAGTGTTGTGATGAGTCTCATGTGGTAACCGGTGAAAGATCACAGGAGAGAGGCTGAAATGCGGCAGGCCGGGTCCGCATGCACACAGCTTTGTAGTTAGAGCAAATACTGCGATGGCACTGGTCAAAATAAACGTTTATTCAGGATGGTGAGTGAGAGACTTGAGGGAAACTACCCAAAGACAGCTTGTCTGCTCCCATCTTGTCCCGGGGACCCCAGGCCTGGACAGGGAGCTCCTGGCAGGGGCTTGTGGGGTGGCTGTGGGGAGCTGAGAAGCCCTGTGATGTCACAGAGCATCGTTCTGACCCTGCTGAAGGGCCAGAGCGCTGTCTTCCTCCGTGGGAGACAGACGTGTCTGCAGATGGGGGACGAAGGGGCCTCATCCCGAGGTGCTGTGCTGTTTGCCAGGCAAGATGGCGTTGGAGGAGAGGGACGTGGCAGAACGGGAAGAGAACTCCTCTGCTGACAGCACCGGCGCCGTCCCCAAGGATGTGCCGCAGGATGCTGCTGCAGCTCCAACCTGCTCGGTCTGCCAGGACATCTCCACCGACGAAGACTGTGTGAGCAGATGCAGGCACTGCTTCTGCTTCCTGTGTCTGTGGGAGTGGGGCAAGACCAGACCCGTGTGCCCAAACTGCCAGAAGCGTCTTCGACACACGTTCCCCAGGCAAGGAATCCACCACTACTACAGCCAGAAGGACAAGAGAGGGACGTCTCAATGCCACAGTGCAGAGAGGAGGAGGAGGAGGAGGAGGAGGAGACGTTCCTCACAGCGCTGGCACCCTAGCTCTTTCAGCAGGAACCGTGGTGCTGGCCATGCCATGGGCCCACAGAGAGGCCAAAGAAGGTTTAAGAGGAACCAAAATGGTCACAGACAAGCTCCACATCCCTGGGGCCACAACTCCTCTAGAAGCAGGAGGAGGCAGCAGAGGGGTGCTCGTGGCAGGAGGCAGCAGAGGGGTGCTCATGGCAGGAGGCAGCAGAGGGGTGCTCGTGGCAGGAGGCAGCAGAGGGGTGCTCGTGGCAGGAGGCAGCAGAGGGGTGCTCATGGCAGGAGGCAGCAGAGGAGTGCTCAGGGTGCTGCTCGTGACAGGGGCTGGACTCCAAGGTCCCAGCGATCCCAGTGCAGGTCCCACAGGAGCAAGGGCCGAGCACGGGCTGCAAGGCCACAGCGAGCTGCCACGGCTTTCTCAGGGAGGAGCCGGTCCTGGCGCAGGCCCCGCAGCAGCAAGGGCCACGGAGCACGGCACAGGAGGAGAGGCCGAGCTCAGAGCCCCCAGGGACGAGCCCCTGGTGCTGACAGGAGCAGAGCGAGCCGCAGGCAGCGGGGAGGCCGCGGCTCCTGGGGCAGGCGTGAGCCCAGGAACTGGTCACGGCGCAGGTCCCACAGCTCTGCCTGGCGCAGGGACTCGTAGCTCACCCTGCCCAGGAGGAGAGCACCAGGCTCATTCCTGGCCACCCCCTGCAAGGGCAGTGCCGGGAGCTCAGGGACACAGAAGACCCTCAAGGTGTTTTCTTCAAGAGATGCAAGTCGGAAAGCCCAAGGCATACAAATAAACATCACCCAAGCTTCTGAATCCCAGAAGAGAAGCCTCAGGTGTAAGGTAACCCAGACTTCCCAAGGGGCAGGGGACGTGGCATTTGTGTGTTGTAGCCCTGCTGGTTAGGGCTGAAGGTGTGGGGCTCTGTGGGAAATCAGCCAGGCTCCCAAACACGTGTGTCTGAGGGGATGAGCACACAGGAGACTGCTCCTTGGAAGGACTGGGTGGCTGTGTCCTGGGCCAGGCTCCCCAGGAGGTGTGGACAGCATGCTGCAGAGAGTGCTGCTGCCCAGGGACACTGGTGTTACCAGTGCAGAGGTGTGTGGTTGGTTCTTCTTTGCTCAGATGATACCAGACTCTAGAGGTTTAACACTCCTGTAGACCTTTCCTCATTTAAAAGCGTGATTTGGACTTTGAGTGATGAATGGGGAGAGAATTGCAATAAAAGGGCTTAAAGCAGATCCTCTTGAGTGGGAGGCTGCAAAATCAGCCCGGGAAGCAGCCTAAGGAGGGAGCCTCAGAGCAGCAAGACAGTTGTATTTTGGCTATAAATCATGAGACAACTTCAAAGCAGTTTCAGCAAGGCCACAGTGCCCAGACTGAGCCCTTTGCTTCCCGACTCGAGACAATTAACAGCACAGTTAAGACCCCTTTGATACCCCTAAGTATGATAATGAGCTAAAAGAACATGCTAAACACATATGGCTATGTCCTTCAACTCTCCACCCAAATGATGCTGAACGTTACCTTGTATGGCATACTTTCCCCCATCTGCCTCGTGGAAAGCCCAAAGGGCCAGGGAGAGCTCACCCACCACTCCTGGCCCTGGGCAAAACAGACAGGGCTACTGGACTTGAGGAAGAAAAGTAAAACCAACCCATTTAATCCACCAGCCAAAACCATAACAAACAGCAAACAGAGTGGGATGATGACAAAGAGCACGACCAGCCCTCTAATACTTCCCCACTCCTCCCTCCTCCTGGGCTCACACAGCTGATCCTGGTATCTCTGCTTACCCAGGGAATAGGGGATGCAGTGAGTCCTTCACTGATGGTTCCTGCTGCTCATTTCTCCTCAGGGGAGGAGGGTTCTTCACCCTTCCCCTGCTCCAGCACAGGGGCCCCCTACACCATGCAGCCCTGCATGGGCATTCATCCGGAGGGCTGCAGCTCCTGTCCCCTCCCCTGTGGGTCTGTGGCCCACGGGCCTGTGCCATGGCCCCTCCTCACACAGGCCTTGCCCACCCAGGCACACTCACCACCTCGTGAGGCTCAGTTGCTTTCCCCAGCACAGGATCCTCACGGACCTCCACAGGCTCCCTGGGGGTCTCTGGTCTGGCACCACTCCTCTGGCTGCAGGGCCCACATGACAGCTTCCACCTCATCCCTCTCCTCCCCCTCTGCTGCAGATTTCCCTTCTTAGATAGTGCTCGCAGAGTGGCTCAGCTGGGCCAGGGGTAGGTCCAGCTCAGAGCCAGGAGAAGCTTCCAGAACCACTGATGCAGCAGCACCGCAGCCCCTTCCCCTGTTAGCAGGCAGCTCCACACAAACCCAGCACAGGAACCTCCGTGGCACACAGGCACTGACAGGCACAGCCAGGGCCACAGCCTGACCAGGGGCTGGCAGCAGCCAGCACCACCCTGCCCCAGGGACGCCCCTTCCAGAGAACCACACAATCGTTTCCCTTGGAAAAGACCTTTTATGATGATCAAGTCCAGCCCCTAACCTCACGGTGCCAAGCCCGCCGCTAAAACAAGTCGCTCAGCACCCTGATCTATGCAGGGAGTCCATTCCCAGGCTTGAGGAGAGGTCAGGAATCACTTTCCTGCCTTCCCAACTCCTGTGTCACAGATGTCAGTCCCTGCCCTGCCCTCAGGGGTTTGAGCAGAGACAAAGCAGAGGAGCCTTTGCTGCACGTCACCGAGTGTTTGGTCAGCACTGAAGTGGTGGGGCACTGGGACTGGAGTTGTGGGTCCCTTCCAACTGAACCAGTCTGGTCTGTTCAGGATGAGCCTGGCGAGAAGAGACTTGAGGAAAGCTACCCAAAAACAGTTTGCCTGCTCCCATCTTGTACTGGGGACCCCAGCCCTGGACAGGGAACTCCTGGCAGGGGCTTGTGGGGGGTGGCTGTGGGGAGCTGTGAAGCCCTGTGATGTCACAGAGCATCGTTCTGACCCTGCGACCCCTTTTAAGGCCCGGGGCAGCGCTGAAGGGCCACAGCGCTGTCTTCCTCCGTGGGAGACAGATGTGTCTGCAGGTGGGGGACGAAGGGGCCTCATCCCGAGGTGCTGTGCTGTTTGCCAGGCAAGATGGCATTGGAGGAGAGGGACTTGGCAGAACGGGAAGAGAACTCCTGTGCTGCCAGCACCGGCGCTGTCTCTGAGGACGCGCCGCAGGACGCTCTGCGGGCTGTGCCACGGGACACGCCGCAGGACACAGCACAGGGGCCAATCTGCACCATCTGCCAGGACACCGTCACCAACAAAGCCCGCGTGAGCGGCTGCAGGCACTGCTTCTGTTTCCCCTGCATCCGGGAGTGGGTGAGCAGGAACGCCTCGTGCCCCAACTGCCGGCAGCCCGTGCGCAGCGTGCTGCGCGTGCTGGGGGGCGGCAGGCGGGAGGTGCACGACGTGGGGCAGCGCGGGACGCGGGACCCGCAGCTCCCCGCCGCAGGAGGGGGCAGGAGGGAGCGGCGCTGGCGCCCCGTCCGCCGCTGGCACCCCAGCTTTCTCGGCACACAGCACGAGGGGCGGGTAGTGGTCACGGGAAGGGACCGAAGGACGCTTGTGAGGCTGTACCAGCGTCCTCAGGGATGGGACCCGAGAAGCAGGGGGCCGCAGGAGAGGAGTGCTTGGGACGCTGCTCGTGATGACGGCGCAGCTCCGAGTCAGCAGCAGGCTGTCCCAGCAGCCTCAGGGAGGGAGCTGGATGCGGGGCGAGCTCAAAGCCCTCCTGGAGTCCCTGATGCCGGCAGGAGCAGCGAGGGCCGTGGGCAGCAGGGAGGCCGCGGCTCCTCCCAGGACACACGTGAGTTCAGGAGCCGGTCCCGGCACAGGTCCCGCAGCACCGAGGGCCACGGTGCAGAGCACGGCAGGAGGGGCCAGGCTGAGCGCCCAGCTCAGAGCCCCCAAGGACAAGTCCCTGCTGCTGGCAGGAGCAGAGCGAGCCACAGGCAGCGGGGAGGCCACAGCTCCTCCCGGGACAGGCATGAGCCCACGAGCCAGGCACAGCACAGGTCCCACTGCACCGAGGGCCACAGAGCACAGCACAGCGAGAGGGATCAGGCTGAATGCCCAGCACAGAGCCCCCAAGGACAAGTCCCTGGTGCTGGCAGGAGCAGAGCGAGCCACAGGCAGCGGGGAGGCCGTGGCTCCTGGGACAGGCATGAGTTCAGGAGCCGGTCCCAGCACAGGTCCCACCGCACCGAGGGCCACAGAGCACAGCACAGCGAGAGGGATCAGGCTGAATGCCCAGCACAGAGCCCCCAAGGACAAGTCCCTGGTGCTGGCAGGAGCAGAGCGAGCCACAGGCAGCAGGGAGGCCGTGGCTCCCGGGACAGGCATGAGTTCAGGAGCCGGTCCCAGCACAGGTCCCGCAGCCCTGCCTGCCACAGGGATGCCTAACTCACCCTGCCCACGAGGAGAGCACCAGGCTCACTCCTGGCCACGCCTCTGCAAGGTCCCTCCAGTGTTTCCTTTAAGTCAGGCACAGAGATTAAAAGCCCCCAGCGTAGGAGTCCACGGCCACAACATGTTTCTGACTCTGTCAGTGGCAGCAAACAGGACGGAAGCAGCCCCACTGCTCCTGGTGAGGACTGGCACCCACGGCAGAAAGCCTTCCTGCCATCTCGGTCATGGACTGGAGGAGGTGGGAAGGGACCTCTGCAGATGCCTCTGCTCAAGGAGGGGCAGCCAGAGCAGGTGGCCCAGGCCTATGCCCTGGTGGGCTTTGATGATCCTGAAACATGGAGCCTCCAGGGTCTGAGCAACCTGTTCCAGACCCTGACCTTCCTCCAAATAAACCAGCTTTGCCCTCTTATTTATTTCAAGAACCTTCTCGCAAGTGTTTTGGCATGGCCTAGGCCCCCAGGTACGCTTCGGGTTGCCCTCTGCAGGCATCATCCTCCTCTGGTTGCTCTCCCCTACTTGGTCTTCACTCCATGCTGTCCCCTAGTCCCTGCCCTCAAACACCAGCCTTTGAAATCACCTCATTAACCTGCATAATAATCTCCTGTCAGTTGATAGCTTGGGTTACCAGAGTAGCTAATCACCTCCCTACATGCATCCTCACGAGGGGACATCTGCTTTTGGCCCCTGGGTATCCTTGCTGCAGAAGAAGGCTGGTCACACTGGATCACTCTTGCACTGCAAGAAATCATTGGGGACAACACAGAGGATTCAGCAAGTGGGGCAAAAGCACGAGCTGGAGCACCCAGGGTGTCGATGCTGAGCCCTGGACTTTGTATTCCAAAGGGGGACAATGATCCTGTCTGTCCATACCCTGCTCTCTTAGAGCCGTTCCTTTGCTTGATCAAGTTGTTCTTCCACAGAAACCGGCTTGCAACAGACCTGGCATTCACCCAGTGTTCCAGTTATCCTCAGAGTCAGGCTCTTGCTCTCAGGAGCTTCACGTCACGTCCATGACTAGAGCTTCCATCTTTAGTTTCCCCTGCCTATACTTTTTAAGTGCAAACCACCCCGTTGTGAATGAGCCGATGTTCGTTTGTGCCCTGTAAAATCCAGCCTCTGGACAAGCAGCAGCATCTTAGAGCGAGGTGCCAGGGACCTGGAAATGCTGGAGGTGCCCATCTGAACACACACAATCCTTCCACTGGAAGGACACAGGTGGTGGATGTTCTGTGTGGCTGGATGTGTTCCAAGGCTCTGTTGCTGCTGCTGCTGTAGAAGAACAGCCAGTAAAGCAGACGATCCAAAGAGCTTCTGCTGACGTTAAAAATCATCATCATCATCATCACAAAAGGGTTCTGGGGAAAGTGCAAAAAGGCTGAAACAGTCCCAAGGAAGAGTGAGCAGGTTTGGGCAGCGCTGCCGTGGCAGGGGTCAGCAGCCCGAGAGCTGCAGCAGCCTGGGTGGGGATTCAGGAGGCCTTGACAAAGAGCGGCACGTCTGCGAGGCCGGCGGAGTAATTGCTGAGCACGGTGCCTCCGTCGAACACACGGGCAGTGCTGGGGTCCAGCCACGCCTGCCCTGCTCCAGGCAGGTAGATATCTCTCCACATTTGCCCTTTTTCTGTTATTGGGGCAACCAGGACCTGAGGTGAGAAAAAAAGAAAGGCATTTAGCACTTGGAAGATGACCCAGCCCTGCAGTAGCCCCCAGAGTCCATCCAGCTCATGTTCATAGAATCATCTGGGTTGGAAAAGCCCTTTGAGCTGCTGGAGCCCATCCCCTGCCCAGCCCAGCACTGACCCACGGCCCTCAGCACCTCAGCCCCACGGCTCTGGGGTCCCTCCAGGGCTGGGCACTGCCCCAGCTCCCTGGGCAGCCTGGCACAGGGGCTCACACCCCTCTCAGGGAAACAGCTCAGCCTCAGCTCCAGCCTCAACCTCCCCTGGGGCAGCTGCAGCCCCTTTTCTCTTGTCCTGTCACTTCTTATCTGGGAGCAGAGACTGACCCCCAGCTCACTCCAGCCTCCTGCCAGGCAGTTGCAGAGAGTGATGAAAATGTACAACCAGACATATACAACCTCACGTTACAGGAGGGTAAAAGGCAAAACAGTGAGCACTGGGTATGAAACTTATGCATCAGTCCCTCTGAAACCCCGTCAGCAGCAAAGAGCAAGTGCTGGGGCGTTACCCCTGCACCGCTCAGGGATGCTCCTTGAGCTGCAAGGCGGCAGCAGCAGCCCAGGGAGATGTCGTGGTGTTCAGCACGTTCTGGAGGACGCATTTGGGCCCTCCTGGCCTCTGTGAGTGTCTGGCAGCAGGGGCCGGGCTCTCTGCGCCTTGCAGCTCCCGCTGCCGCCAGGCAGATGGCACTGACAAGCAGCGATGCTGAGCCACAGCCACAGCACAGCGCAACGGGCTGGGGTCTCTTTGCCAAACCAGTACAGCTCGTCTCTCTGCTATCGATTTCGACGTGCTTTGCTGGGAGGATTCCACAGCAGCCGGCTCCAGTTCCCTTCCCCAAGTAGTGGAAGTTTGCTCGTGAGCAACGCTGGATAATTGGCTGTGCTGTGGGAAACTCTAGTCGAGGACGAATAGACACCCTGACTGCTGCAGTCCCACACCAGCACACCCCAGAAGCACCTGCAGAAACCCAAAGCTGTTGCTGTCTCCTCTGCTCGAAGGGAGCAGGTATTTGTTTCCCTCTGCAGCCAGCAAAGACCTGCCATAAAGCGTGCTGTTGAGCACTCTCACCAGACGTATGGTCTGGCCCCGTTCAGGCTGAACACATTGCTGCCAAGAGATCTGGATGAACAGAGATCAGCAAGCGATGCAAGTGCACATCACAGCTGGAAAAATCAGATTTCAAGGCAGGGCTATCCTCCCAGCTCAGAGTTACCCCCCCTAAAAAAGCCAGGGGCACAACTCAGAGCCATGAGGGCTTCAGCAACAGCACAAGGCTGTGCTCATCAGCACCCTGCAGCAGTTGCCTGTGCTGGGGGATGATGCTCTAAAGGTTTATCCCGGTGTGCTAACACGTAGTCCTGCCTCAGGCTGTACCAGGACACCACCACCCTGCCTATTTGCCACTGGATTATTAATAATGATGCTCCAAATTGCACCAAACCCCGTTGCTTTGGAGGGCATTTCTGTTCTTCCAGCTTCCAAAAAGCCAGCTTGGAAGTCAAAACGAGCCCTGTCTGGGCTCCCTCACCACACACAACAAAGGACAAAAAGCAAATCAGGTGAGCTCTGTGCCAGCCTCACATCCTGCTTTATGGGAAACGCTTGGCCCTGGTGAGTTTATGGAGCAGACAGCACATGTTACTGTGTTTTAGGAGCTTTCAGCCAAACCTGTCCTGGGACAGAGGGTTAAAGCTGCTCTGGATCCCTTTTTAACCTCCCTGAGTTTGCAGAGGCTCTCACCTCACTGACCTGGGCCACGTCTCTGCCCTGGCTGATGCAACTGCTTCAGGGATCTTTCAGTTTGAGAGGTTTTTTGGGGGGGAAGGAACCAAGTTTCCTCTTGCTCACAGCTGTAACTAACGCCACTGTGACTGCCTCACGCTGGGGCACCACAAGTGCCTTGGCTCCCTCCAACTTGCACAATGCTGGTCTAAAACTCCCTTGAGCCAAGGATTTGTGCTTCCTGCCTGGTTACCTGAGCTCTCTGCTAGAACACCTTTCTGCTGCTGCTCTGCAAAGCAGCCTCCTGCAGTCAGAGGTTCCTTTTACAAAGAAACCAAAGTCTAGGAGTTGGACCCACGGAACTTCAGAAGCTGAAGCTTGGAAATCAGGTGTTGCAGCGTCTGCTGGAGGCTGCAAGCGGAACGTGAAGGGGAAACTCTGCAGCACGAGCTGCTTTTCTGTTAAGACAAGAAACAAGCTCCCACTGAGCTTTGCTTTTGGCTCTGGGCCTGGGTTTTAGGGAGACGATTCGCAGCGTCCCCGCGTACAGACGCGCTGCTGCGGGAACCCAGCCGTTCAGTCCCCTACCTCATCTCCAATGAGGAACTCATCCTCCACGGTGAAGGCCCTGGGGTCTGTGGGGCTGAGCCACCACACGGGCCGGAAGATGGGGAAGCCCAAGCGAAGCCACTCCTCGCTGTATTTGACGAGGAGAGGCACGACGAAGTCCCGGTGCCTCCGCACGCACTGCCGGGTGAGGTTCAGGACCTGCGCCGGGGGCAAGGAGGAGAAAGCCAGGACAAGTCCTTCATACCACACACAGCAAAGCAAGCCAGAAGGAAAACAAATGATGCGTGTGTTGCTTTGGGAAGAGACATCTGTGGAGCGCAGGGTGCCAGGGGAGTTATGGCAGCTAAGGGGATGCAACCAGAGCCGACACGGGGGCTTTGCTCCCCTAGTTGCTCATTAATTATTGCCCTAAATGCAACATCCCTGGGAAAATACCTCCACCTGAGCTGGGACTTGAGTGCACAGGCTCTCCTCTGCTGCAGGTATTAACCTTTGGGTCAAACTGGGGTTAAGCAACTCCAGCAGCAAAACGGAGGGAGAATAACACGTCCTGACGGCTGTCGTGGCTACAGGCGCTGCAGGTACCAGCCCTGTGCTTGCAAAAGCCGCCCCCTTCCCACTATAAATCGAAGACATAAACCCCCCAAACTCTGCAGCAAAACCACTGCTGAGAGCACCCAGGGAGCTGGTGCCGGGGGCAGAGAGGAGGATTTCACGGGCAGCAAGAACAGGGAGGTGATTTTCACTCTCAGCTTTCCCCAGTCAGGACCCTGCTGGCTTTTGGGGGTGCTAGTCACAAGGGTCCCCCAGTCCCCTGCAGCAGGGGGGCAGGAGGGCACGTACCCAGGCGTCGCAGCAGAGCCAGGGCGGCGTGCTGAAGGCCATCACGGGCAGGAACGTCACGATCTGCAGCCAGCGCACGTACAGCTCCGGGTCCAGCGGGGTGTCCCCGGCCAGGCTCCCTCCTGCGGGCACCAGGGGCTGGGCAAAGCTGCTCGGGGGCTTCCCGTGGTGGGGTGAGTCCCCAGCGACCTGCTCTCTGCTCAGACAGGGGCCCCGTTCTACCCACCCTCGTTTTTCATCCTTGAGCACCATCAGCCAAGCAGACATCCAGCTCTGGCCACGTTTCCTGGGACCAGACGTGCTGGGATGATGCCCCAGGAGCTTGTGAGTTTTAGCAGAACCTTGCAAAGAGGGATTTCCCTCCTGTGAAGCGCTGGGAAAGGGATGGACGTGCCTCACTTGGATGTGCAAAGACACAGCAGCATGTGAAAGTGCTGCTGCAATCTGGGTCAGTCCAGAGCCACCGTGAGAAGTGGTGGAGAGGCAAAGCAGAGCAGCGCTAACCCAAAACTTGCAGGGGAAGGGGATTCCAGCTCCCCTCTGAAACACCAGAGAGGGGCTTGGGAAGGACAGGAGAGGGTGGGATGGGGCAGGGAGAGGGAAGCAAAGCCCTTGGGGCTGTCGCCACAGCCTGCTCCGTGCGGGGAGGATCTGCTCCCTCATCCAGCTCGGCTGAAACAAGCCCACGGGTCCAGCGCCCCTCCAGGGAGGGACCTGCCATGCTGTCACTGCCTCAGCCTAAGGAAAAGCGGCTAAAGATAGAGAGCAAACTGAAAAATCGCCCAACTACCCCCGTTTTCCAGCACCATCTCTGCAGCACTGCTCTCTGTGTCTGACCCTTCACGTGCAGCCTCTGCGTGTCTGGGGCACGTTTCAAGCACAAGCAGCCCAGGTCCCTTCCAAGGAGAAAGGGAAAACGAGCTGCTTGGCCCCAGCTAAAGGATTGTTTCTCAGTTTATTGTGTTTCTGTTTAAGGACTTCTCAAGCCATTGTGCTTAGGAGCAGAAACGCAAGCTTGGAGCGGGGCTGCTGCCGTGGCAGGAGTGGCTCTGTCCCAGGCTGCCCTTTCCTGGCTGCAGGCTCCCCCCTTGCTTCTGCCAGGGAGGGGGTTAGCTCAAGCAGAGCTGCCCTCTGACTGTGGCTGAGGAGCCCTGCGAAGGGCATCTGGCTGGTTCTGGGGCTGCCTATTCATACTTGGTGCCTTGTTTCCAGTTCCTCCATCCGTTCCCCTGGTAGCACCCAACCCAACCCTGTCAGCACGGCGGGAGGTTGGCTTCTGGGAGCAAAGCGCCTCATGCAGCACACCTGAGCCAGGTGGGTCAAACGTACCCCTTGGTGCTGCTCTTGCCTCAACCACTGCTGCACAAATCTCTGCAGGAAAGCCAGGAAACAGGAGGGGAGAAGCCAGCAAAGAAACGATTACCTACTGCATCGGGGATGAAGAAGTTGTAGCCCAAGAGGCTGTAGTGCAGCACGGAGGGAATGAGCCCCTTCAGCCCAGCGTGGCTCCAGTCTGAGTGCAGGGGGCTCATCTGGACAAACAGGGGCAGGTGGCTGGACCTGAGGGAGGGGGAATAAAGCACAGAGCCCACGTTTTTAGGTGGCTTGCAGGAGCCAAAGGCCCCCGAGGCCTGGCTGTCCCTGTGCTCAGAGAGGGGTTTCTCCAACCACTTGACATCTCCTTTGGAGGAGATGCTGGAAGTCAGTGCTCCCCAACACCTCTCCCACCCAATGCATCTGCCCTGCCAACTTTGGTGGCCCAACTCCTCCTCCCTTCTCCCCACACCCCCTAATTCAAAGCCAGCCTTCTCCAGCTTTCCTCCCCCACGGACCCCCATTTGGTGGCCCACCCTGATGGCAGCACAGCCACGCTGTGGGTTGCAGCCATCCTCTTGCTGCTTCTTGTCTGGCAACGCTGACCTTGAGGGGAAAATGCTCACAAACCACCTGGGTTATGCCAGCAGCCACAAACTGCAGCTCTTTGGCACCTCCAGCAACCACCAACACGGGGACTTGGCAGAGATGCCAGAGCTCACCCGAGGGGCATCGACCTGGAGCCTGAGTGGCCGTGAATGACAAGATGCATTGTTATTGCCCCTGGCATCCATGCATTTAAGCATTGTTGTGCTCTGAGGCCTTAGAAAAACTATTAAAATGCTCTGAGAGAGAGCAGGAGGAGAAATGGACAAGGGGGAACGGGCTGCAGCTGCCCCAGGGGAGGCTGAGGTTGGAGCTGAGGCTGAGCTGTTTCCCTGAGAGGGGTGTGAGCCCCTGTGCCAGGCTGCCCAGGGAGCTGGGGGAGTGCCCAGCCCTGGAGGGATCCCAGAGCCGTGGGGCTGAGGTGCTGAGGGCTGTGGGTCAGTGCTGGGCTGGGCAGTGGGAGGGCTCCAGCACCTCAAAGGGCTTTTCCAACCCAAACGATTCTGTGACTGTGTGAAACGAGAGCAACCCCTCTCTACCTGCGGCCCTAGACCCCCTCTGTGCTGAGCCTGGTGTGCGTCTCCCAGGGGCATCCCCCCAGGCCCCCCTCCCATCAGCCGCCCCAGCCACGGGCTGCAGCGAGGCCCCTTCCCCGGCACGCACCGTGCCCCGGCGCTGATGACCGTGGCGTTCCCCAGCGTCGCCAGCGCCGCCGCCAGCGCCTCGGTGTACCGGTCACCCGCCAGCTCGGCCGGGGGGGGCACAGCTTGCTGCAGGAAGGCGTTGCCCTCAGCACCCTCGAACACCACGTAGGCAGCGCCCAGGTCGTGCCGCAGGCGCCGGGCTCGCGTCAGGTACCAGCCCAGCGCCGCCGCGCTGCTGACGTTGAGGCGGGCGCAAAGCCGCCCCTTCCAGGCCGTCAGCAGCGGGACCTGCAGCGGGGGAGAGCCGCTCGTCGGACGCACCGAGCGCCCCGCCAGCCCCGGCCTCTGCCCCCCTCCCACACCAGCGGTTTGCAGCATGGCTCTGTGATGCATAAACCCTCTCTCAGCCCTCCCCCCTCCCTCCCCGCAGCTGGCGGCAGACTGGCACGTCCCCAAAACGGCTGCAGAGGAAAAGGACTCGGGCAGACTCTGAACGGGCACCCCGTGGAAGGGGACCCTTGAGAGCTGCCCCCCGGGGCACCGCTTCGCGGCCGCAGGGGTCGCTGCCCCCAGGCACGGGAGGCTCGGCTCGTGCCCCGGGTGGGCGGCGAGGGGGCCCCCGTTTGTGTTTCGGCGGCAGCAGCAGGTCCGGGGCGGGAGCAGGGAGCCGTACCGAGCAGCCCCCGGCTCGGGGCCGCAGGCTCAGCCAGTAGCCCGCGGTGTCGCGGTCCCGCAGCGAGCGCAGGAAGAGCGGCGAGGCCACGGCGGCGTACGGGGACAGCGTGACGGACAGCAGCGGCGGGCCCCCGGCGCGGCCCCGCGCCTGCCGCCGCTCCCGGGGCAGCTGCTCCTGCGGGCACGGAGAGGCACAAAAGCCGCGGTTTGCGGCGGGACGGATGCTCGGCGCCGCTGCTTGCGCCAGGGGGAACCCCGAGGCCAGCAGCCCTTCTCGGGGAGGGGAGGCTCTGCCTCCACGGACCTACCGTGGCAGCGAGGACGGCTGTGCAGCGCTCACCCAGGGCCAGGACCCCATCCTGGAGGCGATGCCGCTTCAGCCTCTTGGCCAGGGCCCTCAAACCTCGCTGGATTTTGGCAGCCGAGCCCCCTGGGCCACGATACCTCCAGATGGGCAACCTGCGTGGTGGAGAGAGCCCGCGGCGGGGGTTCACACCCCGAGCTCAGGGCAAGGAGCAGGGTGAGGGCTCAGACTCCAGGAGGGAGGGATTGCCTTACCCCAGGAGTGGGGAGAGGGCTCAGACTCCAGGAGGGAAGGATTGCCTTACCCCAGGAGCAGGGAGAGGGCTCAGACTCCAGGAGGGAGGGATTGCCTTACCCCAGGAGCGGGGTGAGGGCTCAGACCCCAGGAGGGAGGGATTGCCTTACCCCAGGAGCGGGGTGAGGGCTCAGACTCCAGGAGGGAGGGATTGCCTTACCCCAGGAGCGGGGAGAGGGCTCAGACTCCAGGAGGGAGGGATTGCCTTACCCCAGGAGCGGGGAGAGGGCTCAGACCCCAGGAGGGAGGGATTGCCTTACCCCAGGAGCGGGGAGAGGGCTCAGACCCCAGGAGGGAGGGATTGCCTTACCCCAGGAGCGGGGTGAGGGCTCAGACCCCAGGAGGGAGGGATTGCCTTACCCCAGGAGCGGGGAGAGGGCTCAGACTCCAGGAGGGAGGGATTGCCTTACCCCAGGAGCGGGGAGAGGGCTCAGACTCCAGGAGGGAGGGATTGCCTTACCCCAGGAGCGGGGAGAGGGCTCAGACTCCAGGAGGGAGGGATTGCCTTACCCCAGGAGCAGGGTGAGGGCTCAGACTCCAGGAGGGAGGGATTGCCTTACCCCAGGAGGGCCAGGTCCGGCAGCGCCCGGGTCTGTCCCGCGGGGAGCCGGCTGCCGGCGTGTCGCTGCGCTGCCGCCACGTCTGGGCTGACACACAGCAGGTAGCGCAGAGGGGCTGCAGCTTCCCCTGCCGGTGTCCCCAGGCAGAAGTGATGGTTGGTCTCCAGAGAGAGGAAGAGGGGCACGTCCGGGGCCACTGTCACCGTCACGCCTTTGGGGACAAGAGGAAAGTGGTGCCTCAGCCAGCGCCTGGCTGCTCTCGGTGCCCGCGCTGGTGGCCGTGGGGAGGGGGCTGCCTGGGGCAGAGACTAAGGGGTGTCAGCACCTCCAGGGCTGGGGAAGAAGCAGCTGAGGGGGGAATCTCATCCATACAAGTTCCAAAAGGGTGGGTGTCAAGAGGCCAGTGTTTGGTGTGTGGTGGCCAGTGCCAGGACAAGGGGTGATGGGCACAGGCTGGGACACAGGCAGTGCCCCTGGCCCAGGAGGAGCAAGTCCTTTGGTGCTGAGGGGAGGGAGCCCTGGCCCAGGCTGCCCAGGGAGGGTGTGGAGGCTCCTCAGGAGGTTTCCAACCCCAGCTGGACACGTTCCTGTGCCCCCTGAGCCAGGGGAAGCTGCTGGAGCAGGGGCTGGGGCAGCTCTGCAGGGCCCCTCCAGCCCCCACCGTGATTCCATGAGGAGAAGGATGGAGAAACACAGGGATTAAAGCAGTAGGGAGGTCACACAGGGAAGGATGCGATCACCTGTCGAGCCTAAGAAGTATCTGTCGAGCACAGGCCCGTAGGCAGCCGGGCTCTGGCTGAAGTCGCCGCTGACGAAGGGCTGCGCGTGGCTGTCGGCGCCGTTGAGGGGCCAGCGCTGCGCCCGGAGGCTCGCTCCCCCGTACCACGACACGTTGGCCATGGAGAAGCAATCCTGAAGCCCAGAGACAGCATCATCAGTGGCAAGAAGTACCTCGGGGGGAGGATGAACACACAGACGGCTGCATTTGGCCAGACAATCCCCCTACAAGCTGTTGTGTGAGCAGTGCCGGCAGCTCTTCCCAGGAGGAAAAGCCCCAACCCCGTGAGATCCAGGTGCTTTATACAAGAAGCAGCAGGTGCTTACACTTCACTTTCTCCATCTAACCTGGCAAGAAAGACTTGAGTGTTTCAGTTTTTCCTCCATGAGAACAAGAGCTGAGCTTCCAGGGTTCAAACAGTGCTGAAATTCCGACCGCCTGGGATCTCACCCTGCAGCTGCTGAGCGCTACCAAACAGTGTAAGAGCAGGGAGAGAGAAGGGCAAAAGCCACAGCAGGAGGGCAAAGTGCAGGCTCTGTGCTTTGTTCACCTCGAGGAACAACAACGACAAAACCAAAAGAGAGTCTGAACTTGCTATTTAAAGTCAAAGTCACCTCAATAGCCCCACAGCATCCCCCAGCTAACCTGAGGGGCTTCTGCTCTCTCCCAAGGCAAAGCCTCCCTCTCTGAGGGCTCATAACAAGCTCTTCCCTCGGTGAGACTGGATCAGGTGGAGCATTTGGGGTGTTTCTGGTAGGGCTGCTGGGGCAAGGGGGCAGTGAGGCATCTCCAGGAGCCGCTGATCCTGAGGGACAGCCCCATCCTCGATCCACCCTCCTTTCAGAAACCACCAGTTTTCCCTTCAAAGCCTCTAAAACTTTCCCCTTGCTGCCAAAGCCAGGGATCAGCAGGGCTTAGCATCCCACGTGGCATCCCTCCACGGGCAGGGACGGGCTTCCCCCAAAGCCTGGGCATTTGGGGCTGTGGAGGGAGGCAGAGAGGGCCCCAACAGCATCCCAGCTCCGCACAGCAGCCTTCTGTTCACCCTGCTCCCAGCAGCCTGTTCCTGCTGTGGGGGCACAGAGAGGTTAAGTCTCACCAAGGGGTGGGGAGAAGAGAGGTAAATTATTAAAGTGGAAACCCTGGAGGCTCAGAATAGCTGTACTGGGTGTCAGCTGAACTAGTTACACCAGCTGGGAAAGGAAGGAGGGGGGTGAAGAGTCTGGTTTTAACCCTTAAATTCCACTGGATCGTGTTTTCCAACAGTTTGGGTTTGTTTCAGATAAGAAGCAGGGAAAGAACCTCTTGTACCTCCCTCATCCTCTCAACTGCCCCCAGCTGATGGCAGCAAATGAAAACCAGCCCCACAGGCAGCAGTTGTGTTCAGGCAACACCTTCCCCTGACCCAAAGCGGCATCAATCAGAGATTTATGGCTGAAGGGAAGAGTTCCCCATCCCCACAGGGTCCCATCCCCTGCCCCCAGGGCTCCCCACAGCAGGGTTTTCCTTCCCCTCCCTAAGGCTTGTTCTCAGTCTGCTTTTCTTTAACCGAGGGAGAAAACTGGGAAGGAGACTAAAAAAAGAAAAGCAAGCCCAAAAAAGCCCCCCTAAGCGTCTGTGGAGCAGCAGAGAGGGATCAACGCCATCCCCAGGGAGCTGCTGCATTGTGTCTGTGGTCAGAGGGCCCTTCGCGGGCTCCTGGCGCCTCTCGCTGACATTGTGCTCCGCAGGGTTGTTTCTTCCCTCCCCACACAGAGTCCCCTCACCCTGAGGTGGGCAGCGTGGCCCCGGGAGGAGGCAGCTGCATCGGGGCAGGAGGCTCCCAGGTGGCTTTTCCCAGCCAGCCCCTGGGGGCTTTGGAAGGTGCTGACACCACAGAGAGATTCTGGTGTTTTTTCTAACCCTCACTCGCTGTTGTGCACAAGCGTGATCCGAGGTGAAACGGCAAAGAGTTAAAAGTGCTTAAAAGTGCCAGTGCTGGTTTATCTGTTGTGCAGACACCTGGAGCCAGAGGCCTTAGAAGCCAGCCTGAGAGGAGGCAGAAGAGCTCCACACCGGCAGCCAGCTCTGGTTTGGCTGTAGGTTGTGGGACTGAGCAGAAACAAAACGGCTTCAAAACAGTTTCAGCAAGGCCACGGTGTTCAAAGAGAAAACAACTGCTTCATCCCCCTGTAATGTACATAGGGAGAGCTCTTCCATCTCCCCTTGGGTGCAGCAGCGCCCCGGGCACCCGGTGCTGCGATAAAGGGACGAGGCTGCTTTATGCTACGCTGGGGTTGAGGAGCTTACCCCCGTTACCGTGACAGCAGGGTGCCCCGACCCCGCAACCGCTGCAAAACGGCGTGTTCGGGCCGGACCCGCCCCGCTTTGCCTCGTTTTACCCCGAGTGCCGCCGCTCAGAGCCGCCGTTACCTTCAGCATCACGTCGGGGCGCAGCGGGGTCCAGTGCACGCTGTAGCACTCGGTGGCGGGGGCCGTCTGGGGCTCGAGGGAGAGCCGGAGCTCGGCGTCCTCCTCCCAGGCGTAGCAGAACTGCTCGCCGTCGTGCCAGCAGCGGTCCCGCGGCGGCGGCGGCTCGGCGGCCGGCACCCCGGCCACGGCGATGGCCAGCACGGTGCGCCCCGTCGGCAGCGCCCGCAGCAGCAGCGCCCCGCGCCGCCGCTCCCACAGCAGCCCCCCGCCGCGGCCCCGCAGCACCCACTCCTCGGGCGGCTGCTCCAGCGCCTGCCACGAGATGATGCCGATGGTCATGGCGAAGAAGACGGCAACGCCGAAGCAGCCCAGCGCTCCTTTCCAGGGCTCCGTCATCTCCCTCAAACCCGACGTCCAAGCGGCTTCGGGGATCTGGCGGGTGGGGCGGGCGGGGGCCATGGTGCGGGCGCTCGGGCTCCTCTTTCCCTCCCCTCCTGCAGCGGCACAAGGCAGAAAGCCCTCTCTGATGGCTCCCAAAGAGTCTTTAAAGACAAAGTTTCAACCCGCAGCTCTTTTCCCTTTGCAGGAGCCCGAGGGGATGGGGATCTCCCGCAGCCTCTCGCTGCTGCGCGCTCGGTCCCGCCGGCAGCCCCGGGACGGGACGGGACGGGTCGGGACGGGGCACGGGGAGCCGGGCACCGGGGAGCCGGCTCAGCCTCCGCCGAGCTGCTCGGCTCGCACAGCAGCGGTAAATAGCCGGGGAGGGGGGGGTGCGAGCGGTTAGAGAAAGAGCGAGGGAATACAATGCCGGCTTTCCACCCCGTTTCGCACCCAGAGCGGGGGCGTTTTGGGGACCCTGTCCCATCGCATCCCCCTGTGCCACCGGCTCCCGAAGGCGCAGCTGCGTTCGTTACCTCCAGGCGGGCTCAGAGATGCTCCAGCAGCCCTCCACGGCGGCCGGCTGAGCGCTCAAGCCCCGGTTCCTTTTCCGCCGTGGGGCTCGGCAGCAGGTTTTTCTCTTCTTTCCCCAGGGCGGTTTTTCCTCCCGGCCACGTCAGTGACCTTTATAGCCGAGGCAACTTGATCCAAAGTGGCCCAGGAGCGTTACCCAAGCCGAGGCAGGCTGTGCTCCCCCCCTGCTCCCCAGCAGGCTGGATGGATCCCCAGGTACTTACACTGCAAACACAGGCAGGAGATGTTTTAGAAACAGTCTTTTTTGAAAGCTTTTCCTTACAGGGGAATCATTTCCAAGGGATTATTTTACAAAGCCACGGAGGTGGCTCCAGCTGAGCCCTTGAGACACATGTGAATCCTCACCCAAGGAGGCAATGGCAGCCCTCAGCTCCCCATCCCACTGCTGGGGCTTGGGCTTTGGGTTAGTATGACCAGGGATTTCCTCCCTGTTCCTGCCTCACAGTAAATGAGCTGCTGGGGCCCTCCCTCATGGCACCCCCAGGGCAGTGAGCTGGGGTGCTACAGGAAAGGGGGCTGCTTTGCTGAAGGCAGAACACCCTTGTGAGGCAAGTGGCTGCTGCCTGGGACCATTGCAACTCCCTCCAGCCCAGAACAACTCTGGAAACCTGGGATTTCCACCCCCTTTTCCATGCCCCACACACTCATCCTGCTGCAATATTACAGCCTTTTGGCTGCCAAGCTAGATCTAAACAAAGACATTTCAAAGAGGTTCCCGACTGTGCATTGAGGCAAAACCCCATCAGCCCCAAGCCCTGAACCCCAAAGAAGCAGCACAACTCACCCCAGGAGATGCTGCTCTTCAGGAGGGTCTCAGGACAGATGAATCCACCCAGAAGGTCCTTGGCTGTGGCCCACACAAGCCCCTGCTGGGCCCTTTCCCACAGGCACCTCCAGGGTTAGTTTCTGCTTTCAGCTGGGGCAGTTCCCAGCACGGGATGGAGGGGAAAAAGAGCCCGTGGCGTCAGGAGAAGCATCTCACAGCCATGGTGTGGGGCTGCAGAGCAGGGAGAAAAGGCTGGATCCAGGGTCAGGAGAAAGGCTGAGGGAGGCTTCACCCAAAGCCTGCAGACGAGGAGCAATGATCCCACCCCAAAAAGGGACAGGGGATGGCTGGGCAAAAGGCTCTCTGCAGCTGCCAGGTGAGAGAGGCCACGGCTCCCACAGGGCCACAGAGAAGTTATGGGCCAAAAGCAAGCTCAAATAGAGGGAAAGTTACCTTCCAAAGGCAGGAAGAAGGGGAGCTTCTGCCACCAAGGGAGTGATGGGGGAGGTCACGGGACTCCAGCTGCTCAACACACCCCACGAGCAACAAACAGAAGCTGCTGAAATGCCCCAGTGCTCCCAAGCTGCTCGCCCCCAGCACCGAGCCGAGCCAGGCTGGATCACGCTGCTCCTCCGAGGCTTCTGGCCCCAGCCAGGGGCTGGGCTGGCTGCAAACCACACAGAGAGGGGGCAGAGGAGGGCAGCAAAAGCGACGTGTGGGCCGGGGCTGTGGGCCCCAGCACCAGGAGGGCTCGATCCTGCAGCCCGGGGTGCAGAGGGATGGACGGGGACACGGCAGCAGCCCCAGAAAGCTGCACAGGGATTGGCAATTCCCCATTCCTGGCCCCAAAACAGCCCGGGGGGTGGAGAGGGGGGGAAGCAACCAATGGAGTTGTTTGGCATCAGCAGCAGCTCAAGGCAAAGCTCTGTCACATGGCACACGATTAGGACTCGGCTGTGGGGTGGCAGAGGGGCTGGGAATGGCCCCGGGGCTGTGGGGGCTGCTGTGGGCACAGCGATGCCAATGCAGGGGGCTGGGGGCTGCACACCCGGGAAACGGGCATTTCTCAACTGCTTTTCTTAAAAAGCAGCTCAAATCTCCCTACACGGGGTGAGGGGAGGGGGGGTTTCAGTGGTTTGCCCAACCGGGGCCCCCCACCAGCCGTGCAAACAGGCAGCTGCAGGGGGCATGGGCTGAACCCCTCCCCGCCCTCCCATCGGCTCCTTTTCGGGGCGGAGGAAGGGTTTTGCTGATTTTCCTGCCCATCACAAATCACAGCACGACCTGGCTCCCCCCGAACAGCTTGAAGCCCTGCCCCACCTCACCGAGTCTTCCCCAGCCTGCCAAGGAAAACCGCTTCTCCTTGACAGGTCAGAGGAGGAACAACACTTTGGAGTGGTCTGCCCGGTTTCCAGCAGGACAACCCGCTGCTCCTCTTGCAGGGCTTATTGGTTCCAGTCTCCCCCTCTGCAAAACGAGGCATCTTTCCCCCCTTCCTGGCTCTGCAGCCCTGACAAGACCTTGAGCTCCCCATTCCCTTGGGCTGCTGCTGTGCTGATGGGGTGGGCAGCTGGCGTGTAACCCACCGAGCTTTTTGGTGAAACACCCAGAAATCGGAGGCTGAGGCTTGCTGCCACGGGACTGCAGGTGGCCAGCCCCTCACAGCTTGTCCTGCTGACCACACAGCCCCAGGAGCGTGGAGCTGGGAAGCACAGGGCTGCACGTGGGACGGGGAACCAGCCCTTTCCATCAGCAGCCTCAGAGCACCAGGGGCTAGAGGCACAGCCCCCCAGCAGCGTGCCCAGCTCACCCTGGGGAGGCTTCTTTGGGGCTTTTTTGGTATCATCAGGGCTTGGGTTTGAAAACAACAAAATAGGAGAGGACAAAGGGGGAGGAGAAGTGTGGGTTGGCCGAGGACAAAAGCAAAGCGGTGGGAGCAGCAAAGTGCCTCCAGGACTTGGCGCCTCTCCTCGATGTTCCCTGGGGGAAGCAGCCTCATCCCCCCGGCTCTGGCCAAGCTCTCACTGTGGGGATGGAGCCTACATTACCTTAAAAGTCGACACCCAAAAAGCCCATGTTTTGTCCGTTATACGCCCACGCCAGGAGGTGGCACAATGAGCCAGGAGAAACGGGCTGAAGCTCGGCAGCACACGCGTGCCCGTCCTCCCGCCCCTCACCTCCCCCTGCCCGTGGAGGAGACGCCTTAAACCCCAAACACAAGCACGAGGCACTTGATCTGGTGGCTGCTTTCCTTCCTCCTTTCTCCCTTTTGCAGCTCCCAGCCTTTCCTCGCAAGGGCCGGCCAAAGCTTTTGGCTGCGCTGGACTCGTCTGTGCCTCACAGAGCCCTGTGCTGCTCGTTAGAGCAAAGCTACTGAGCAGTGGGGGAGAGGGAGAAAGAGAAGAGAGGCAGCTCCTGCGAACCCGGCGTCTCAGCCCCACATTTCCCCCTGGAAAGCAATCCCAAGTTTCCATCAGCTCCCAGGCAGCTCTGCAGCTATTTATAACAGCACTGAAATGAGGAGCAGGACTCCCACTGAAACGTGGGCACAGAAATAGCAGCAGCCTTTGGAAAGGACCGTGTGGGACTATTGTCTGTCTCCTCTTTGTGTCCTCTGGAGCCAGGAGCACCTGATGTGAGTTGTTTGCACCCACCCAGAGCCCCTCCAAGCTTTGAGCATGGTCAGGGAGCAGCAGTTCTTTGGGTAGAGGGTGTGCTGGGGGACAGCAGCAGGCAAAGGGATGGAAACAGCTCCTGCCTACACCTCAGCCCCCCTCTCACCCCAGGAAAAGCTGTTTAGGGAACACCTAGGGCAGCAGGGATCGAGCCCCTGTGCCCAACACAGTCATGGCACAAGATGCCTAAAGCTGCTACCTGTGGAGAGAGGAGCCTGCTGTGCTGAGGGAAATCACCTTCGAGGGGCACGTGCCCCCCTGCACCCTCACACCCTGCCTCTCCCAGGTGCCCAGGCTGGGCATCTTAAAGCCAGGAAGCATTGCCACACACAGACAATCTCATTTCTGCTGTTCTGACACTAGACCAAAGCCATCTGCTAGAGCAGAGGGTGTTTTGGGGGTCTAAAAGCAGTAGCTGCTTGGGACGTCCCGTTACCAGCTCTGCTCTCCCCCTTCACTCCCAGGGACTGCAGCAAGGCCAGATCCACACCCTGCTCCCCAGCAAAGCCTCCAAAAAACCCCAAACCTCCTCATTTCTTTATAAAAAATATAAAGAAGACAGATGCCAAAGGGTGCAGAGGAAAAGCAGCTCCCACTCCTTCTGTGCCCTGTGCCAAGAGGCAATCACACTCCCACTGAACCCCACCCCTACCTGTGCAAGGCTGGAGCTCCCTGAGCAAGGCTGGAGCTCCCTGAGCAAGGCTGGAGCTCCCTGAGCAAGGCTGGAGCTGCTGCAGCTGAGGCTCAGCCCCACAGCTGGCTTAATTTTTGAGGAAGCCCCCCAAAAGTGTGTAGGGTGTGTAAGCAGAGGAGCAGGTACCACAAGGGCAGGAGCACCAGCACAAAGGGCTCCTGCCCCTTGCAGAGGCGGTCGAGGGGAGCTGAGGGGGAGCTTTGGTGTGCCAGGGAGCTGCTGGGGCTGAGGGAGCTTTTGGGAAGGATGTTTGCTTCATTTGCCTCTTCCAAGCTCCCCAGAAATCTGGTGAGCAGATCTGCAGCCCACACAGTCGCCAGATGAAGCCACAGCCCCAGAGATGCCTTTGGCATGACGAGACCAAAACCGTTCAGCTTGTCTCCACGTTGCTGAACCCAGCCACAGGGCTCCAAGGGCTGAGGGTCCTCAGGGGCACGACAACCTCCTGGGCAGCCAGGGGGCCCCAGAGGGGTGGCACTTTCCACCACCACACAGGAACCCACGCTCAGAGGGTCAGCAGGAGATGCTCTGGCTCCATCCCTCTCCCTTTCTCATGGCTTGTCAAGCAGCCCTGGTCCCCCATACAGTGAGGCTTGCTGCTGCTGCTTTTTCTCCTGAGGCAAACCAAAGCACAGCTCTCCCTCCCCACAACCCAGCCCAAAAGTCACCTTCAACGTTATCTTGGCAGGGCTGCCCTTCTCAGCGAGGAGGCAGCTGCAGCTCATCCATGCCCACAGGGTCCCAAAGGAACTACAAAGCAGAGGTCTGGGCACCTCCTCTCCAGGGACCTGGCTTTAACCCACCTTCCTGAGCCTCTAAAGCTGCAGGCTCTGCTCTGAGGAAGGCAGAGACCTTCTTCTTCCTCCTCTTCTTTTCTTCTTCCTCCTCCTCTTCTCTTGCCTGAGCCCTGCACAGGCCCCACCACAAGGACTTAGGATTTATGGGGTTGCCCCAGGGCAGCCCCCCAAGGGCACCTTTAACCTCTGACATCCCCACACAGGAACTCTCCCCACCAAGCTTTTTCCCACCTATGATGAACCTGCTCCCCTCCAGACTTTTTATCTGCAGAGGGAAACTGCCCCAGCAGTCACTTCCACCAATGAGCAGTGACCCTGAGGAGCTGCCCCTGGCCTCTGAGAGCAGCTGAGCCTGCTGCTGTGCTTTCCTGCTGATTACAGCAGCTGAGAGGCTGTGGGCTGAAAGGTGGGCAGGGGCTCCCTGGGCTTTGGGGTAAGGGGTTTGCCTGGGCTGTGATGCTCCGGGGGAAGCCCCTGCACAGGCTGCACACACAGACACAGCTCTGTCACCCTTCCCCCATCACTGAGGGAGGGAGAGAGCCGGGGAGGCACACGGTGCTGGGGCTCAGGCAGAAGGTGCCCAGCCTGATCTAAAGGGTGATTCCCTGCCAAGCACCCCTTTGGCAGTGTCCCTGCAGGGGAAAGCTGGATAAAATGACCCCGTCCCCACAGGCACAGGCACAAGAGCATCACAGGCAGGCACCAGCTCGGCTTTTATTGTCAGAGGCTGCAGCAGCAGACGATGGGACGTGGGCTGTGACCTGCTGGAGAGCAGCTCCAGGAGAGGGATCTGAATGTTCTGGTGGGCAGCAAAGTAAACATGAGCAGCAACGAGCCCTCGTGGGCAAGGAAACCAAAGGCATCCCGGAGGGCATGAAGGAGTGTGGGCAGCAGGGTGAGAGAGCTTCTCCTCCCCCTCTGCTCTGCCCTGCTGAGGCCTCATCCTGAGCCCTGTGGCCAGTGCTGGGCTGCCCAGCTCAGGAGAGACAGGGAGCTGCTGGAGACAGGCCAGTGCAGGGACACCAAGATACTGAGGGGCTGGGACACGTGTGTGAGGAGCAAAGGCTGCAGCCCTGGGGCTGCTCAGCTGCAGGAGAGAAGCCTGAGCTCAGGGGCACCTCAGCAATGCTGCTCAGTCCCTACAGGGTGGGTGGCAGGAGGCTGGGGCCAGTGTTTGGGGTGTGGTGGCCAGTGCCAGGGCAAGGGGTAACGGGCACAGGCTGGGACACAAACAGCTCCCCTGGCCCAGGAGGAGCAAGTCCTTTGGTGCTGAGGGGAGGGAGCCCTGGCCCAGGCTGCCCAGGGAGGGTGTGGAGGCTCCTCAGGAGGTTTCCAACCCCACCTGGACACGTTCCTGTGCCTCCTGAGCCAGGGGAACCTGCTGGAGCAGGGGCTGGGGCTGCAGCAGCTCTGCAGGGCCCTTCCAGCCCCCACCATTCTCTGATTCTGTGATGCTGTGACATGGGTCACCCCTCAGGTCCTACAGCCCAGTCCCTTCCATCAGCAGGACAGGGAGGATGCTGCAGGAGGTGCCACTGGCTGCCAGCTCCACTCCTTCCTGCTCCTTCCCTGCCAAGTCACAAATGTTCAGGCCACAGCAATTTTCCCTTCAGGGATGGGCCAATTAATAAGCAGAGAAGGGGATCCCTGCAAGGAGCACCGCTCGCACCTCCTGGCACCAGCTCCCTTGCATCTGTGCTTCCAACTGCTGCCCATGGTTTGGCTCAAGGGCAAAGGGGCAGCTGCCCTGGGAGTACAGACCCTGCAGCAGGGAGAAGGGAGGTCTCAGGCTGAGGCTTCACTGTGCATCAGAAGCTCTGCCTGTCTGCTTTGCCTCCCCTGGGAGACGGGCTGCCCTGAGCCACAGGGAGATGCAAAGGGAAGGCGCAGCACCTCCAGCACAGCGCCGAGGAGCAGCAGCATCTGCTGCCTTTGCTGCCCTTTGCCCGGGATTCTCTTGACAGTGCTGTTAAAGCAGAGTGTGCCAAGGAGCCTCAAACCTTAAAACATGGCTTTTAGTGAAGCCAGGGATTAACAGGCCTTTTTGTTCCCCTCCCAGTGTAAACAGATCCCTGTTTTGCTTTTAACCTCGGTGCCAGCCCAGGAGGGAGAAGGGCCCCAGCTCTGCTGTGGAGGAGGGTGCTGCCCCCCACCCCCAGCCCAGCTGAATTGTCAGGAATTGAGCAGGCAGCAGATTTTACCCACCAGCACCAGCGAGCAGCACAAGCAACGTCCCGTTTGCCCCAGGCCAGGGACGGCTGACGACAGCCCGGAGCCAGCACAGCCCCTGGGGTCCCCCCAGCCTGTGGGTGCACAGTGTGGGGCACAGCCAGGCCCAGCCAGCTTCCTTAGGGAGGGAGAAAACCCACACAGACGTGTCTGTGCTGGGTCTGATCCCCACCAAAACACTTCTGAGCCTCCAAAGGACAACACAGCGTCACTGAAGTCCCATTCGCTCCTGCCTTGGGCCGTGCAGAGGGAGCAGGGGGCTGTGACGGACAAAGAACATCTTCCCTGCTCACACAAAGCCTGAACACCCACGGGCTTGAGGAGGCAGCTGTGCCCCACTGCCACCCTCCCCAGCTCTTCCCCTGCCCCTCCTGGGAGCCAGCACAGCCCCACGAGAGTCCTGCCCCGGTCCCAGCTCGCCCCGGGACGCTCACTCGGGGATGTAGTCCCTGAAGGAGTTAAAGCTGAGGCTCCTGCCCGCCGAGCCCAGGGTGGAGCTGGCCTGCATCTTGGGGATCTTCTCCATCAGCTTCGACACCGTCCTGCGCTTGAAGGAGCCCGGGGAGAAATGCCCCTGTCTCATCAGCTCCTGGTAGAGGCTGTTGAACACCACCACGGTCTCCTCGTAGCTGTCCCGGGTGGAGATCTCGTAGAAAGGCAGCTTCAGGGCTTTGGAGAGGTTTTGCCCATCCTCTGTGGACACCATCCTGTCGAACTGCAAGTCCTTCTTGTTGGCCACGATGACGACGGGGGGCTGCTCGCTGCCGCCGCTGCGCTTGGGGCTGCCGTGGATGTGGTTGATGAGGAAGCAGAGCCGCATCACCTCGTCGAAGCTGCACCTGTCCGTCACCGAGTACACCACAGCGAAGCCATCGCCCCACTTGATCTTCTCCTCGATCTGCAGGGAATCCTCCTCCTGCCAGGGCACACACACTGTGAGCAGCAGGGACACACCACCTCCCAGATCCAGCACAGCCTGGAAAAGCTCCCGAGGGAAAAGCCCCTGCCCAGCCCAGCGCTGACCCACGGCCCTCAGCACCTCAGCCCCACGGCTCTGGGATCCCTCCAGGGCTGGGCACTGCCACAGCTCCCTGGGCAGCCTGGCACAGGGGCTGACACCCCTCTCAGGGGAACAACTCTGCCTCAGCTCCAGCCTCAGCCTCCCCCGGCCCTCCTCTTGTCACTTGTTACTGGGGAGCAGAGCCCGACCCCCAGCTCACTGCAGCCTCCTGTCAGGGAGTGTCAGAGCGAGCTCCTGCCTCCCCCCAGCCTCCTCTTCCTCTGTTCCCCAGTGGTTTCCCCAGGGCTGCAGCGATGCAGCAGCGTGAGCTCACCTGTCCGGCCGTGTCGAGGATCTCAAAGTGCACCATGTCCCCGTCAATGACGGCCATGTGCCTGTAAATCATCTCTGGGGGAGGACAGACAGGGCAGTGTGTCAGCAGCTCCCAAACACTGGACAGGTCTCTTTTCACCTGCTGCAACCCACGGCCCCAGAGCCTTTACTTGAGCCCACGCCTCGAACCGAGACCCAGCCGGGTTAGAGCAACACAGACACTTCCCCAGAGTCCCAGCCCCTGGGTGGCTGCAGGAGCTGGGCAGGAGGACGCAGAGGCAGCCTGAGCTCATTGCTGGGGCACTTCGGCAGGGACGTGACTCCAGTGCCCTCAAAAACCCCAAACCCAAGGGCAAAAAAAAAACCCCAAACCCCAGAAGACAGGAAAGCATCAGCCACTGCTCCAGTGGCTCAGATACCTCCTGCCCCCTTGAAGTCACAGCACATTGCTGCAGGCTGACTGAGCACGCTGGGCTTCCCTTGGCCAAAAGCCAACAGAGAGGGCAAAGAGGATGCCAAAGCCAGGGAGGTGCCACGGTGGCTGCTGGCTGTGGTGCTACCAGCCTGGCTGAGCAGGAAGAGCAGGGGATGTGGTGAGGGTGTGGGAGCAGTGGGCTCTGCTGGGAGCACCAGAGCTGAGCCCAAGCAGCGAGAAGAAGGACTTTACCTACCCAGGGTTGGGTCGTAGTCTCCAATGAATCTCCTGGTGATGAATCTTACAGTCAGTGCTGTGAAAGAAAACCCACAACAAACCCAGTTAAAGCTGTCAGATCCAACTGCAGAGGAGCTGAGGCGGGAGGGATGGAGCAAGGAGCTGTCCCAGCCTCCTGGGAGAGGACAGGCTGGCAGCCGTGGGCACGGCTCGTGAGGGCAGGGCACTGCAGGGCTGGGAAATGCAGCTGCAAAGGTGCCCAGAGAGGCTGGGTCAGGGCTGCACAGCGGGCACGCTGCCTGGCTGGGATAAAGCAGCCAAGGGCCACGTCCTGGAGCAAAGGCTGGAGGTGAAGCAGACTGGCAAAGGGACACAGCTGCCTGGGTGGATGCCTTGGACCAGAGGAGGAGGCTGAGGGCAGACAGCAGCACTCTCTGACACTCCCTGACAGGAGGCTGCAGGGAGCTGGGGTCAGTGACAGGACAAGGGGAAAGGGGCTGCAGCTGCCCCAGGGGAGGCTGAGGTTGGAGCTGAGGCAGAACTGTTTCCCTGAGAGGGGTGTCAGCCCCTGTGCCAGGCTGCCCAGGGAGCTGGGGCAGTGCCCAGCCCTGGAGGGACCCCAAAGCTGTGGGGCTGAGGTGCTGAGGGCTGTGGGTCAGTGCTGGGCTGGGCAGGGGGTGGACTCCAGGAGCTCCAAGGGCTTTCCCAACCAAAGTGATTCTGTGATTCTCTGTTACAAGCCCTCTTCTCTGCCCCCAAAGCCCTCAGTGGACACACAGCCCTGTGCAGGCTGGCCCCGGTCTTGCTTTACCTGCCTTGCTGCCAGCTCCCCCCACAGCCTGAAACGCTTCCAGAGCTCACAGGCATTGAGCATCCCAACAAAACTCCACTGGAAGCCCCTGGAAAAGCCTGGATGGCTTTTGCAGGTGCTTTGCAAGCATTTGCACGGAGGACAGGAACGCAGCAGGCGAGGGGATGCCCTGGGCAGAGGATGAGGCCTGTGGCACCTCTGCCCAAAGCTGCCCGTGCGTCAGCAGCGGCGAGGGCGGCTGCTCACACGTGGAATTCACTGCCTTGCGTGGTTGGGGCTGATAAATGGCATTTTCTGGCTTTGATCCTGCAAAGATTTATGCCCAGGCTTAAGTTTTCTGCCGGGTGAGTGATCCCCTCGCTGGCCTCCGGCGCTGAGCTCAGTGTGTCAGCTCAACTGTGCTGCATGGCCGGCCCCGACACTGCAGCCAGCCTGCACGGGGCTGGGCAACTGCAGCACTGCCTGGTTAACCTGCCCCAGCCCAGGGCACTGCAGCACTGCCTGGTTAACCTGCCCCAGGGCACTGCAGCACTGCCTGGTTAACCTGCCCCAGCCCAGGGCACTGCAGCACTGCCTGGTTAACCTGCCCCAGGGCACTGCAGCACTGCCTGGTTAACCTGCCCCAGCCCAGGGCACTGCAGCACTGCCTGGTTAACCTGCCCCAGCCCAGGGCAACTGCAGCACTGCCTGGTTAACCTGCCCCAGCCCAGGGCACTGCAGCACTGCCTGGTTAACCTGCCTCAGGGAACTGCAGCACTGCCTGGTTAACCTGCCCCAGCCCAGGGCAACTGCAGCACTGCCTGGTTAACCTGCCCCAGCCCAGGGCACTGCAGCACTGCCTGGTTAACCTGCCTCAGGGAACTGCAGCACTGCCTGGTTAACCTGCCCCAGCCCAGGGAACTGCAGCACTGCCTGGTTAACCTGCCCCAGCCCAGGGCACTGCAGCACTGCCTGGTTAACCTGCCCCAGCCCAGGGAACTGCAGCACTGCCTGGTTAACCTGCCCCAGCCCAGGGCACTGCAGCACTGCCTGGTTAACCTGCCCCAGCCCAGGGCACTGCAGCACTGCCTGGTTAACCTGCCCCAGCCCAGGGCAACTGCAGCACTGCCTGGTTAACCTGCCCCAGCCCAGGGAACTGCAGCACTGCCTGGTTAACCTGCCCCAGGGAACTGCAGCACTGCCTGGTTAACCTGCCCCAGGGAACTGCAGCACTGCCTGGTTAACCTGCCCCAGGGAACTGCAGCACTGCTTGGTTAACCTGCCCAGGGCACACAGGACCCAGCCAGGAGTTCAGCTCCTCAGCACAGGGACAAGGGGCAGCAGGGAGCAGTGGCTCAGTTCCATCCCTGCAGCCAGTGCTGCTCCTGGCAGGGGATGAGGGAACTCCCGGCTGCAAAACCCCTCCTGGCCCTTCCATCTGCCAGCACAGCAGCAAGACAGAGATCACACAAGCATTTGGCCCAATTTCTCCTCCTTGCAAGGGCAGGGCAAGGCAGGAGCAGCAGCAGCACTGGCAATTAATCCCCTCTCATCCAATTCCCACATCTCCCTGTGCCAGAGGCTGGGAGATGAGAAGCCCCAATTAGCCTCTAATGCTGGGCTGGGGGCAGCGCTGCCCACGCTGGACGTTTGCCCAACAGCTCCATCAAACGTGCCAAAGGCTTTCTCCTGGCTGGGGAAAAGTGCTGCCTCTCATCATCTCTCTCCATCAGGCCAGGCTGAAGGAGCCAGGACTCAGCTCCAGAGCCAGGGCTTGTTTGAGGTGGGCAGGCTCTCTGCAATAAAAACCCCAACCAGAGGCTCCTGGTATTTTTCCATAAGGGGCAGCAAAAGCTTTGCCATCCTGAGAGGTCTCCAGGTGGGTATTTCCAGCCCTGGGGTTAGCAGAGAGGGCTGAGCTCAGCTGGCAAATGAGGGGGAAAAGCAAAGACTTTCTAAGCAACAAAACGATTTGGAGGTGCTGAAAATGCTGCTGGCCCGAGAGGGGCAGGGAGGCAGCCAGAGGGTCCCTGTCCCTCCTGCTGACAGGGCATCAGGCTGTGCCAAGCCTGTCCCTCCTGCTGACAGGGCACCAAAGGGCCACACAACCCCATCTATCCCTGCTCTGATAAGGGCTTTATCACAGCCTCCTGCTCCAGAGCTGGCACACAGGGGAGGCTCCCCCAGCACCGCAGCGGCTCCTGGGGCCATGGCAGGACCTGTGCCCACACCCTGGGAGGTGACAAGAGGAGGCTGGTGCTTGTGGAAATGGGCAGAAGCAGAGGGGAGGCTACTGAGCCACTGGTGAGAGGCTCAGGCCAGAGAGCGCAGGGAGGTGAGCAGCATCCCAAGGGCAGAGGGAGGGAGACATTTTACTGGACTTTCCCCCCACACACAGCCCCAAGCACCCCAGAAAACAGCCCCAAGAGAGCTGTGAGGGGGCTGCAATGCTCAGGCTGAAGGGCAGACACTGGAGAGACGAGGAGGAGCGGCGCAGCCTTGGGAAGAGATCAGTGCAGGTGATCAGCTGCAGCTCCTGAGATCCCCTTCTGCTGGCTAAGGACCCCCTGGCCAAGGATAAAGGCTCATTTTTCTACTCACCTTCATCTCTATCCCACCTTCCAGAATATCCTTCTGCAGGGAGTTGCCCATAGGATGTGAGAGGGTGGGCTTGGCAAGCGCTGCCAGCCCCAGGAGCAGCCCTCCAGCCTTGCAGAGCTTGCCTCCTGCCCTCAGGTCTTCCCCAGGGAGGAAAGGCAGCAGCAGCACAAAGCCCCTTGCAAGACGTTGGGTTTTGCCTTTGGGAAGAGCGAGGCAACACAACTGATCTTCGCACTTGGTCCTCGAGGTCTGAGCTAATCCAAGTGACCTTCCAGGCTGCCTGAGTGCCCAGAAACGCTCCCCCAGAGCAAAACCCTCCACGTGGCCTTTTGCCAATGCTGGGCTTTTGAGTGCAGCTGCTTTGAAGACGCATCCTGGGTGCCTGGGTGTGATTTGCTGGCGCAGAGAGAGGTGGGAGCACAGCTAATGGACGCGATGCTTAAGCCCTTGGAGGTGTTAATGGCAGTAATGGGTCGGGGAATGGGAGTGAAAGGCAGCGCAGAGGCTGAGAGCAGGAAGGAAAAATCGCAGAAAGTGAGTGGGAAGGGGGAACAAACCACCCAGGGAGAGCAAGGCAGGAGTGCAGAGCCCAGGAGGGACAGGATGGGGAAGCACAACACCAGGAGCTGGCACGGCAGGGGGAAGGAGACAGAGCAGCAGTGCAAAGGGAGAACAAACCTCACCAGAACCAGCACACGGTATTAAATCCCCTCCAAACCAGGGGATGCTGCTGAGAGCCTGACACTGAGCAGGACTGATGCCCTCTCACACCGAGCTTGCTTTCCTCACACCAGTTTGGGGGCAGCTTGTCCCAGGCAGCCATCAGCTCCTTGCACACCCACACGGTGCTGGTCGGGATCTGCATGTGCCCCAGGAATGTGGCTTCTCCCCTGAGCTTCTCCAGCCCCGGGACCTCAGCCACAGGCAGCTCAGCTCTTCCTGGCCCCCTGCACCTGCCCATTTGGGGGATTCACTGTCCTCTCACCTGCCAAGCTGCCTCTGGGATTCAAACCCTGCCCATCAGAGAAGGGATCTGCTGGAAGAAGCTTTTAGCTTCTGGAAGTAATTTAGCCAAGCTGCTCTGTGGAGATGCCCAGGGGTTCTGCAGGAGGCTCCTATCAGCATCTTCAAAGAGGCCCCCAGATGATGGAGACGGGCTGGGCTCAGTTTCTAGAAAGCACCTGACTGTGCGTCATGCTTTCGGCAGACACCCAAAGCCCGAGCTCATGGTGGTGTGTGAGAAGAGGAGCCAGTTACATTGATTAAAAACTGGCTGGAGAGCAACAACAGGAGCAGAGCTGCCAATGGGAAGCAGTGGATGGAGGCAGAAAGGCACCAGCACCTCCACACAGCCTTGGGAGGAAGGAATTTCCCCCCCCACCCCCAGGCCTGAACATCAGTAACCCAAGTGCCCAAAGCTGAAAGGGTTAATTGTGCCTTGGGTTTGGTCTGTAGGAATGAGGTTGGGATTAAGCTGCTGTGGCAAGGCTGGGGCAGCTCCAGGCTCGGGCTTGGGCTCGCCCACATGCTGCTCTGGTTATGCCTCTGCACAACACGGATGGCACCCAGCTCCCAGCTCCCAGCACCCAGCTCCCAGCACCCAGGGTGTGTTTCACAAGCAGAACCTCTCTCTGGAGCACAGCAGAGTTTGCCCCAGCCAGCAGCAACAGCAGAAGGCAGAAGCTGAGGCAAGCTCTGGCTGTGATGTTTGCAGCCTGCTGCAGGTGACTGACACAGCCCAAAGCAAAGCTTCCTGCTGCTGACAGGGGCTGTGCCCAAACCTGGCCCTGCTCAGAGGACCTGGGACCTCACCACATCTTGAAGGTTTCCCAACAGCTCCAAACCCTCGAACTCTTATGCTGAGAACTGTGGGGTCTTTCCCCCGTTGCAGCTGACTGAGTTTTAATCACCCCTTCAGTCGCTCACACCCTCACCCCTCAGCACTCCTAACCCAGCTTCTGCTTCCCAGGGGGGAGATGCCAACAGTCACCCAGCTGATGCCCCAGCACAGGGTCCACTCACCTGCTGCCAACACCAGCAGCTTGGCAGCTCAGGGATGGCTTCAGACAGAACCCACCTTCAGCCTCCCCTGCTTCCCCTCCCTAAAACAGGGGATCCCTACACATCACACCCTGCTGGAGCCCACCCCCAGCCCAGCACTGACCCTCAGCACCTCAGCCCCACGGCTCTGGGGTCCCTCCAGGGCTGGGCACTGCCCCAGCTCCCTGGGCAGCCTGGCACAGGGCTGACACCCCTCTCAAGGAAACAGCTCAGCCTCAGCTCCAGCCTCAGCCTCCCCTGGGGCAGCTGCAGCCCGTTTCCCCTTGTCCTAAAAGCGAGGTTTCCTCTCCCCTGGCTCGGTTTGGCTCAGCAGCAGCGGGTCAGACCCGCCAGGCCGGGCAGAGCAGCCGGTGAGGCTGACACGCTGTCCCTGTGCAGGACGGGCCGTGCGGGGCAGCAGCCGCGGGCTCGGGGACGGCGGAGCCGCGCGTCGGGGCAGCGGCCAGCCCGCGGGGCATCGCCTGCCCGCCGTTCCCAGGGGCTGCTCCCCGCTCCTGCAGTGCCCTGCCTCTCCCCTCTGCCCCGGCTTCAGCCCGAGGGGATGGCAAAGAGCGAGCCCTGCCGCGGGACACGCAGCTGCAGACACGCACAGGGCCCGGCGGTCGCAGGGCAGACCCTGCCGACGAGCCCCACACGATGCCCACCCCCGCTTCTCAGGAGGGCACCGGGGCCCAGCCCGGCTGGAGGGTCCTGGCAAGCCCCTCAGCAGGATGCGACGGTCCGGAGGAGACGCGGCGGCCGCTCCCCAGCCCGCGGGAGGGGCGCGAAGCCCCCGGCGCCGGCTCCGCGGCTGCTCGGGCCGGGGGGCGGGGGGAGGATTCGGGGGGAGGCGGGGACGGGCTGAGCCAAAGCGCTTCGTACACTTTGTACATCCGTCGCCGGTGGCTCCATCTGCCCAGGGCCCCCCCTCCCCCGATCGTGCTCCCCCTCCCCCGATCGTGCTCCCCCTCCCCGGTGCCGAGCTGCCCATCGACAGCTGGGAGTCGCCTCCTTTAATTTCATCAGGGAAACGACGGTTTTTCGCCAGCGCCGGGCAAGAGGCTCCGCTGGTTACTGTATATGGAAAACGCAACTCCCAAGGGCAGCCGAGAGCCAGAGCTGCCGCTCTGAGGTGCCGCTGAGGTGCCCCCAGCGCGGCGCGATGCCAGCGGGACGATGCCCTGTCCCCAAGGGCGCGGTGTCCCGGCCGTGAGCCGCGCAACTCCCCGTCCCGCTGCGGTAAAACCGACGTGCGCGCCCCCCGTCCTCGCCCGCCGCCGGCACGGGGGATGCTGCGGGGCCGGGGCGCTCCCAGCCCGGCACGGAGGAGCGCGGAGGGCTGGCAGGGTGAGCCCCGGGCAGGAGGGAGCTCGGGTGCCGCCGGGTCGGCATCCCAAATCCCCATCCTCGCCGCTGGCGAGCGCTGAGCGGAGCGCTGGGAAAGGGACTTTTCCTCGAGCGGAACTAAAGCCGCTGCTCCAACGCGGCGCAGACCCCGCGCCCCCCGAAACGCGCAGGCGGCGAACCCAAAGCACACGGCAAAGCACGAGCCGGAGCTCAGCCTCCGCTCCCCAGAGCCGCCCCGGGCCCCCGCCCCGGGCTCGAGGGCGACGCCGAGCCCCTGCCCCGTCCCGGCTTTCTCCAACGACCCCCGGGGCTGCTCCGCCGCGGCCGCAGCCCTGCGCGGCTCGGAGCCTGTTCCCGGGGAAGGAGACCCGGGGGGACGCCCGGGGAGGGGGATGCAGCGGGGTACCGCACAGCCCCGTCCTACCTGTCTTGCCCACGGCGCTCTGCCCCAGCACGACGAGGCGCAGGGTCCGGCCCGGGCTGAGGCTGACGGAGCGGCGCAGCGGCCGCGGGAAGCTCATGCCGGGGCCGGGAAGGGGCCGGGGCCGGGGCCGGGGCTCCGCCGCGTTCCCCGCTCCGCCGGGCGCTGCTCCGCCAGCTCCGCCCCGAGGGCCGGGCCGGGCTCAGCCCCGGGCTCGGTGCAGGCGGTTCCCAACCGCCGCTCTCCTCCTCCTCATTTTCCCTCCCCACCCCTCCGCAGGCGCCGGGCAGCCCGGGCGTCGTGCCTCAGTTTCCCCGCACACCGGCAGCTGCGGGGGGAGTCCTTCTGCGAGGGCCGCGGGGAGCTGCTCACATCAAAGGGACAAAGCGGGGAAAGAGTGGAGAAGCAGGGCAGCAGCTCCTCAGACAAGGAAACACGGGTGCTGCCTGGCCCCCAAGCCCTGCATGGGGTCCCAGCAAAAGAAGCCAAGCCCGGAGAAGCTGGCTTAGCCCCCAGCCTTTCCTCTCATCCCATCCCTCAGGTGCAGCCCCAGCTCCCCTCACAGGGCTGGCTGGGAGCACTGCAAGGCCAGGAGAGCATGCTGGCTCCACACAGAGCAGGGACCAAATCCCCACCAGCACCAAAGAGCTGAGACTTCACATCAGGCCTGGACCCAAACCTCCCCTGTGCTTTGGTGCAAGCAGCACTGTGAGGCTGTTAAACAACAGCGTGAGGGTGCAGCCAGAGCAAGGGCTGGTGTGTGGGGGTGTGTGCAACACCTCCACTGTCCTCAGCACACCCCAGGACACAGCTTGTCCTGGACACAGATGCCACCAGCGCTGCCAGCTCTGTCAGAGACCTGAGCCAGGGCCCAGAGCAAATGCCTGTGCTCAGCATTGGGTTTCCTTTCAAAGGCTTTAGTCATTTCTCTGGCACGAGGATCTCTCTGCCTGAGCATCCCGGGTGCACAGACCACCCACACCGCCTTGGACAGTGCTCAGGGTAACACAAAACCTGCCCCACGTTGATAGATTGTGTCAGGAGTCGAAAATGAAATGTTTCTGATGCTGGCAGAAGACACCAGCACCTAACCAGCACCCAACCGGCACCCAACCGGCACCCAAGTGGGTGCCTCACCTTGGGGAGAAGGGTCCCAGACCACAGTGCTGCTGCCAGCGGAGAGCTGGGGCTGTTAATGGTGCCAGGGCAGGGCTCTGCCTGGAGCAGGGGAGCCCTGGGACAGCAAACAGCCCCCCAGGCGCTGCCCTGGCCAGCACAGGCTGCCATGTGCCTCCCCACACGTCCCTCTGGGCATGAGCCGCTCGCAGCCGCCGTGTTCCCGCGCTGCCTCGCCAAGCTGCCGAGACACGTTGCAGGGCTGGGCTGCATCTGGGGCCCAGAAGACACCAGCAAGAGCAATAAACCTCAGATGTCAGCACAAAGCCTGTTCCCAGCTGTGGAAGGCACAGGGGGGGTGTCAAGGAGCCTCCGTTCTGTTCCTCTCCTATTTTTAGCCCCTTTTCCTAAGGAAACGAGAGGCCTGTGACCAAGTGCTCTGTCCTGCGCCTCCCTCCCAACACCACTCGGGAGAAAACACTTTCCCTGCAAGTTCTGTGACAAAGAAAGTGGTGAGAAGCCAGGGGAACTCCACCTCAGCCGCGTGGCAGGTGGGAAGGGGCCGGCAGGGTCCTGCCTGGAGGCGGCCAAGGGCTCCAAGACACTTCCAACCCAACGAGGCTTCACAGGGGCAGCCTGAGGGGAGGCAGAGCTCAGCCTTACCCTACACAGAAGAAACCACGCTGGAGATTCATGGTAGATGCTGTCAGCATGCAGAAAGCATCTTCCAGGGCGACCTTTTGCTAAGCCCATCAAGCTCAAGAAAGATCCCTCGGGCAGCAACCACTCTTTTGTTGTTTTACCCTCACTGCCCTGCTCCCCTGAGGGCTCCTGCTGGGGAGCACAGAGGTGTTCCAGGGCAGCTCTGGGACCTGCTACTGAAACACAAAGAGCCCACAGAGGTGTGGGAGAGGGGGAGCTCCTGTGAAGATGACCTGTACTTGCTCAGCCTCCAGGACAGGGGAGCAGACTGAAGAGCTGCGTAGGCAGAGCTTTGAAGGAGAACCATCTCTGGCCAGTTTGCATCCAACTTGCTTCTCTCCCTCCAGGGTTACCCCACTTACCTCAAAAACAGAGATGGGAGCAGCCTGACCTGCACCAGAACTTGGTGTGTGTTGGTTTCTTTCTCATCCTTGCTTGAGGTGGGCAAACCCCAGAGTGCTGCAGCTCCCAGTGTCCTGCTCTCCTCCAGCCCTGAGAGCTGCTGGCCCCAGGGCTGTAACCACGTGCTGCTGCAGCCCCTCCTGTGAGCCCAGGAGCTGAGAGCCCCCCTCAGAGGAAAACCAGCTCTGACACCTTTTGTCTTCTGCAGGAAAAGGTTGGTTTGGGCCCCGGAGCTGGTGGGGGGACAGCCCTGACAGCACATCTGGGGACTACCCAGAGGAACTCCTCCTCCCTTCACACACATCTCCCTGGCATGGTGGGGAGCCCACGTGCCTCCCCAGCCGTGTGTTGGGCAGCGGTGCCATCCCCAGGGTTTGCCCAGGGGCCTCGCAGCTGGAGGATGATGGAAAGGGGACTTGGAGCCACCTCCAGCTCCTTCACCTGCGCTGGGGCCAGATGGGAGCGGGGGCAGCTGACGCTGCTTTCTGTCAAAATATTTGTGGTCAGGCTCTTCCATACTTGCTGTTTTTTAAAGATGTGGAGTCTGCACTGGGAAAGAGGCCAAAGGCACCCATGAATCATGTCCCTGCAGAGAAAAAACCCAGCAGAAAGAAGAAGCTGTCCTACAGCAGACAAAAGAACCGGAGCAGCTCAGGCTGCAGCCTCAGGTCTCAGGAGCCCGCAGCCGTGTCCACACTCAGTCCCTGCTGGATCATCAGCTCCTTTGGGAGCTCCAACAGAGACTGAGCTTTGCTGCTTCTGGAAGAAAGAGAAGAGGGTGTGCTTGTTTTTATGTAGAAGAGGAAGATGAAATCCAAGCCAGCCCCTGTTCTCTCTGTTAGATGACGTGAAGGGTGGGCTGCTGGGGGATCTGTGCAGCAGCCAACTCAACAGCGAGTCGAGAGCTCGGAGCCTGCACTCTGTGTCCAAAGATGACCAAGGTATTTCCCAGCTCCAGCTCCTCTGCTGAGCCTCCACAGGGCTCAGACCCTGCGTGTCAGATGTCATTGTCACTCATTAAGGGCTGCAGGAGCGCTGTTCCTCTGGAGGCAGCACCAGCCAGCCCCGCCACTCACAGGCCCCTCGAGGGTTAACCTGGGACAGAGCCATCAGGGAATGCTCTCCAAGAACTGAAGCCACACAGCCCTGTCAATAACACAGCTTCTGTTGCTATAGCAAAGCCAGCCTGCAATTAAAAGGTGCCCTGGCACTCCAGGGCCTTCCCCTTCCTCAGCAGCTTCACCCAAAGCAGCCCTTGCTGGGGCTGTGTGAGCTGCAGCAGCAGCGGGGCTGAGGGGCAGTGGGAGCAGCACAGGGCAGTTGCCTCTCCCATGGGCTATAAATAGGGAGAGAGAAAATAGATGAAAGGCACCTAGTCCCAGGGCCTGCTCACGGCCAGGCTCACCAGCCACGCTCCTCTGGCTCTGCCAGGGCTTTGTGCAGCCCGGGCCCAGCAGTGCAGTGTGTGTTCCCAGCAGTGCAGCGTTCCCAGAGGTGCAGTGTGTGTTCCCAGCAGTGCAGCGTTCCCAGAGGTGCAGTGTGTGTTCCCAGCAGTGCAGCGTTCCCAGAGGTGCAGTGTGTGTTCCCAGCAGTGCAGCATTCCCAGCAGTGCAGCGTGTGTTCCCAGCAGTGCAGCATTCCCAGCAGTGCAGTGTGTGTTCCCAGCAGTGCAGCATTCCCAGCAGTGCAGCGTGTGTTCCCAGCAGTGCAGCGTGTGTTCCCAGCAGTGCAGCATTCCCAGCAGTGCAGCGTGTGTTCCCAGCAGTGCAGCGTGTGTTCCCAGCAGTGCAGCATTCCCAGCAGTGCAGTGTGTGTTCCCAGCAGTGCAGCGTGTGTTCCCAGCAGTGCAGCATTCCCAGCAGTGCAGTGTGTGTTCCCAGCAGTGCAGCATTCCCAGCAGTGCAGTGTGTGTTCCCAGCAGTGCAGCGTGTGTTCCCAGCAGTGCAGCGTGTGTTCCCAGCAGTGCAGCATTCCCAGCAGTGCAGCGTGTTCCCAGCAGTGCAGCGTGTGTTCCCAGCAGTGCAGCATTCCCAGCAGTGCAGCGTGTGTTCCCAGCAGTGCAGCGTGTGTTCCCAGCAGTGCAGCATTCCCAGCAGTGCAGCGTGTGTTCCCAGCAGTGCAGCGTGTGTTCCCAGCAGTGCAGCATTCCCAGCAGTGCAGTGTGTGTTCCCAGCAGTGCAGCGTGTGTTCCCAGCAGTGCAGCATTCCCAGCAGTGCAGCGTGTGTTCCCAGCAGTGCAGCGTGTGTTCCCAGCAGTGCAGCATTCCCAGCAGTGCAGCGTGTGTTCCCAGCAGTGCAGCGTGTGTTCCCAGCAGTGCAGCATTCCCAGCAGTGCAGTGTGTGTTCCCAGCAGTGCAGCATTCCCAGCAGTGCAGTGTGTGTTCCCAGCAGTGCAGCGTGTGTTCCCAGCAGTGCAGCATTCCCAGCAGTGCAGCGTGTGTTCCCAGCAGTGCAGCGTGTGTTCCCAGCAGTGCAGCATTCCCAGCAGTGCAGTGTGTGTTCCCAGCAGTGCAGTGTGTGTTCCCAGCAGTGCAGCGTGTGTTCCCAGCAGTGCAGCATTCCCAGCAGTGCAGCGTGTTCCCAGCAGTGCAGCGTGTGTTCCCAGCAGTGCAGCGTGTGTTCCCAGCAGTGCAGCATTCCCAGCAGTGCAGTGTGTGTTCCCAGCAGTGCAGCGTGTTCCCAGCAGTGCAGCATTCCCTTTCTCTTCTTCATAAAGGGACTTGTTTCCTTTTTTTTCCCTAGGACAAGAAAAGCTGCCAGTGCAAGAGAAACCTGAGCAGCACAGTGTCCTGGGGTTCCATTCTGCCTCGGTGCTGGTTTCCAACCGCTGTTTGTAACGTGCAGCCAAAACGTGTCCAGGTCACGCTGAGCCAACCAACCTGGCTCCAGGTAACGGTTCAAAGGCGCCTTCGCGAGGCTGCCAGGGAAGAGCACACACCAAAGGGGCCCGTGAGCAGCATTTCCCTTCCACCCCTGAGCCCCGAAGCACACGTCCCGAGAACTTCTCAAGCTGCCTCAGCAGTGAGCACAGCCAAGGCTCAGCCCCAGGCTGCTGAACGGCCTCGGCAGCCCCCGGGGCGCAGAGGCAGGGTTTGGGGAGCTGGTGCTGCTCTGCAGAAGCTGTGTGTGGGCAGGGGGGACGCTCTGCAGCGGATCCTCACGGCAGGACACCTCCCGGCTGCGGCCAACGGGAGGCTTGGGAGGCTTATTTTAGAACACAGGAGCACTTGCCAAGGGAAGGAAGAGGAACTCCACCATGTAGGTAGTTGAAAACCCGTCCAGGCAGAGCTCTGGAGACGAGCTGGGCAGAGCCGTCCCGCGGGACGGGCAGCGCGGGCCGTTCCCCTTCCAGCACCGCGCCGAGCTGCTGGCAGGATGGGAACCCCAAACCCAGACAGCTGGGAGCTGCAGGCTCTGCCCCTGGGCAGCGTTGCCCCCTGCAACCCGCCTCAGGGCTCAGAAGAACCTCTGAATTATTGCAACCCCGCTCCAAAGCAAAAGGGTCTGTTTGTCTCCCACAAAGGCAGGAGGATGCCGGAGTCCAGCGCTGCCTCTGCAGGGGCTGAGGGTCTGCCAGGTCCCTCCAGGCCAAGACCCTACCAAGGCCATGGTTCATCCCTGGCAGCACGTAGCCACGACCACACCAAAGCAGGGCTCAGCTAAACACCTCCTGTCACTCCTCCAGGGACTGGGAAGGTGGGACAAGGGTTGGAATCCCATCGGCTGGAACGGGGAGGAGGGGCCAAAGCCCCTCCCCAGCAAAGCTCTGAGCGAGCAGGGAAACAAGAGGCCCTTGTTGTGGGCAAATGTCAGCGCTGCAGAGCTGCTGCCCTTGTGCCAGGGAGCCAGTGGCACCCCCGGGAGCAGGGGAGGCCGGGACAGCGGCGGCTCTGTGTGCGGTGCCTCGGGGCAGCTCCGAGTCCTCGCTGACACAAACAGCAGCGAGGGGAGACCAGGGGGGGACGAGCCCCACGGAGTGTTCTCCAGGTGCCAGCTGGCAGCAGCTCAGGCCTGGCTCTCCCCTAACCCACGTGGCTGCCTCGGCTTCAGAGGCTCTGGCACAGCCTCTCTCCAGTCCCACCCCGATCTGACACGCCGGCCAACAAGATGTTTTGTCCCAACAGATACGTTTCCACTACCACAGGAGAAAAAGCAGCCGCAGCCTGCTTTGTTGAGTGATTCCTGCTCTTGAGCTGTCACAAACCTCGTGTGGCAGCCAGCAAGAGGCAGCCACCCCCCAGCACAGGAAGCCAAATGAAGACCTGGGACTTTGGTGGAGAACTTGGGGGGGTTTCTGCTTCCACCTGGAAACAGCAAAAAGCCAAAAGCTTCAGACTCCCCCTGAAGAAAATGTCCCAACCAATCTCCTCGTGCCTCAGCCTGAAGGCAGCATTTCACCAAAGCCTGAATGGTTTGCTGGAGCTGTAACCTTTTCAAACCCAACCCCAGCGTTTCCAGACAGTGGCTGAGTTCTCCCTTGCAGAGCCCTGGAGCCACCCTCGTTGCACACCGTGTCTCTCTCGCACCTCAACACGATTCCCAGGGGCTTTGCCAAGAGACCAGTTCTACAACACATCTGCTCTTCCTTTTGAACCAACACTGGGCTCTGGCTCCCAGTTTCTGAGCCTTCAACCTCTCTTAATCTCAAGTGTTCCTGCACCACCAGGAAGGACAGAAAGGAAGGACCAGCCCTGGGTGCAGTCAGGGTGCAAACAAGCAGCTCCCTCAGCAGAGGCCCTGGGCAGTGCTGGTGCTGGGAGGGAGTCACAGTGGGGCTGCACGAGGACATCTGCGTGTGGACTTTCCTCCCGACTCGTTTGAAGCGAGGTGTTGCCCAGAGAAGCAACCAGGTGAGCAGGGCCCACTCAACACTTCTCATGGCACCTGCAGGGGCCCTGACACTCCCCCCAGAGCCTGCCAAAAGCTCCAGGAAACTCCTCCTGCTTGCTATTGCAGCCCAGAAGCAAGAGGCAGAGCTCGGCTGAAGCCGTCTGCTCAACCCAGCCTTCCACAGGCTGCTCAGCAAGTGACCTCCAGGCAAAGTGGAGGGACAATACTGACACCTAGATGTGAAAAGACACTCAGTAGGTCAAGCATCCAGGCTGTGAAATCAGCATGAAATCGCCCCTGAGCCACCAGTGCCTGTTGTTCTGATGGCATCACACAGGCAGATGATGTATTGCAATGCAACAGACTCTCTGGCTCTCCTGTAAGAGGGTCATTTCTCTCGGCTGCATCTGTTGCTGATCTTTAAGAAGGATTTTCACCACTTACCATGAGCTGGGAGTAGATTTGGGATCCTGCAGTCACTTTGCTTCACTGCTGTCTTCAGTGCCAGGGTTGCTTTGGGCCACACTGTGCCCCAGGGTGTTCCCTGAAGCTGGACACCACCAGGCAGTGCATGGACAGAGAAGCTTTTGTCAGGAGAGGAGAAGGACTGCCAGCAAATCACACCCACCACTTGAAAAACACACCTCAGCTATTCCCAGCAATGCAACTGCATTCTGTGAGGAGCAAGGAGCGTTTCCAGAGGGCAAACCATCTCTCCAGAGCACACCCACCTCTGCACCAGCCGTAAGTGCACTCCAGTCCTGGGGTGGGGAAACCTCCAGAGGCACAAACAACTGAGCAATGACACACACAGATTCTGCCTCCCAGGCTCAAAGCCTTTTCTCCCACCACCAGTGAAGCCTCAGGTATTTTTAAGGCACGGCTGAGAGCCTGAAATGCACAGCAAAACAGAAACCCCAGAGAGAGGTGAGCAGGCAGAGGCAGCCCCAGGTGGCACAGAACAGCCTGGCAGCCAGCAACGGATCCCGGCTTGCTCGAAGCTCCTGACAAATCAACTCCATCAAAGCTGAAACCATAGGTTTTTAAACAAACCCTTCATTTTGTTGGGGTTTTGTTAAAGGTTTCCCTTTCCAACACCAGCAGGGAGCCCAGACCTTTCCAGTGACAAGGCAGGTTTATTTGCAGGGCTGCCTGAGGCCACCCCGTGCCCAGGCAGCCCATCAGGACAAGCAGGGGAAAATGTCTATGGTGTTGATCCGAAGGACAGTCTGTGGGTGAACGATGACTGAAACAGAAGGAAAAGAGAGGAGAGGAAATCAGGTGCCAGCACAGGAGTGGTGTGTGCCCTGGAGAAGGCTCCTGCAGCAGCCTGAGGCACGGCTCCTCGGGGAGGGGGCTGCTGGCAGGACGGCCGTGTGCCGTGGGATGGCACCACGGAGGGGGCTGGGCAGGGCTCCTGTGGGGCTGGGCAAGGTTTTGGCATCCATTCCATAACAAAACAACCCCAATTTTCCTCCCAGCCACAGCTGAGAAGGGGCAGGCAGTTGGCATCACAGAGTCACAGAATGGTGGGGTTGGAAGGGACTTTTAGAGGCCATCCAGTCCAACCCCCTGCAGAAGCAGGTCAGCCTAGACGAGAAAGCCTGCCACAGGACACGGCCAGGACTGGCCAGTCTCAGTGAGCACACAGCCAACACGTCAGGCTTTGCAGGGACAACGAGCTGGCCTTTCTGCTCGGGGTACTTTTTGCCAGCAGGGCCTCGTGCAAAGCCGGGCCAAGGGACCAAAGTCGCCGTGGGCACGGCTGGGGAAGGGTGCTGTGCTGTGAGGGGTCCTGGGAACACAGGCAGTGCACCTCCTTCCCTTGTGTCACAGCAGCCTCCCTCCCAGGCCCAGCCACACACCCCGAGGGGAGGAAGCTCTGCTGTCCCCTCTCTTACTTTTCTTCCTTTGGTAGTTGTGCCTCTTCCAGAAGCGCATGTTGATTTTGGGCCAGGACTCTGTCTTCTCAATCACAGTGGCCTCCACACGGACCAGGTCCTTCCTTAGGAACAAAGGTGAGAGGGATCCCTTCTAAGTGACTTAGGTATGGGGGAAAAGCACCACGCACGTGGCACATCCAGAGCCACGGGGTCACCTGGAAGGAGGCAAATCCCTCAGGCTGGTGGCTTTGTGGTGCACAGCCCAGTGCCTCCAGGTGCTGTACCTGGATCAGCCAAGTGATGGGAGTTTGCAGGGCAGTGCCTCCTGTCACGGGAGGGGGAAGATCAGAGAGAGCTGAGGAGGCACTGCCAAGACAAACCTGCAGGAACCTGTTGGATTGCAGGAAGATAAATTCCCCTGGCACCTTCACACGATCTTATCTGTCACACCTTCCTCGTGGCACAGGCTAAACCCACCCCTGGCCCCTTCTCCTGTGCTACACTGGTCAACACAGAAGTGCCCCCTCCTTCTATAAGGCATCACAGAGAGCTGGAAGAAAGTCTCCTCACCTCGCTCACCTGAACGTGTCCTGGCAAAGGCTCAGTGAAAAGAGCCTTGGCCCAGTGCTTCTAGCAGGAGGCACAACTAACAAGTCACTTCTCCTCCCACATGCCTCAGTCTTGGCCTGTCCTGCTTGTTTACCCCAAACTGGAAGAGAAGATGAGGGCTCACCGAGGATTTCACCCACTGCTCCCTGCCCTGCAGCTGGGGGAGGTTCAGAGACCACTCCAAGGCTCAAACCGTTTCCACATCCCATCTCTACACACAGAAATTCTCAGCCACCCTTCCTCCCCGGGGGTGGAGGGAAGAATACAGCCCACACTTCCTTCACAGGTGAGTAAAACAGTTTGTCCCCTCGCACCACCTCCCCAGCACACACCAACACCTCGGGCCCACTCTGCAGAGAGCTCCCAGGGGAAGCCCTGCTGAAGCCAGCAAACAGAGCGCTGGGCTTCCCAGCTGCCCTCTGCAGAGCAGGCTGCCTGCAGCAGTGCTGGGGGAGCAGCTACCTGTCCTGCCCCTCCTCTCTGGGAAGACAAGGGGCAGCAGCTTTGCAGAGCGTGGTTTCAATCAGCAGGGCCGGTGGAGGAGGAAGAGACGCTCTTCCAGGCAGCATCTCTGCAGCATGCCATTAAAACCTCATTAGCATGCTCACTTTGCTGCCGGAAGACATTTAAAGACCATTTTGCTGACAAACGACTGTGTCTGCTCTGTCGGGGGCAGGGGGGGAAGCCCATCCAGCCTCCCTGTGCCAACGAGGTCACCAAGAGGCCAAAGGCTTTCAGACATTTACCATCTCTCTTAACACCGAGCCTCTGGGGGGTAATATGTGTCTGAGAGTGAAGCTCGAGGGAGGAGGGAAAGGCAGCCAGAGGAGAAAAGTGATCTATCTGCATTTAGGGACAAGTCCAGGATAAAGACGTAAGATAAGCTCAATTCTCAGAGAGCACTGGGTGACCCTGACACCTCAGCTAAAGCCTGTTACCTGCATCCAGCCCAGGGATGGGACCCAGCAGCATGAACCACACAGCAAGCTGTGCAAGGCTCAGAGAGACCAAAACCCAACCGTGCTCCAGGGGCTGCCCACGTTCTACCACTCTGATCAGGGAGCTCTACTTTCTGGGTCTAATTCCAGCCCACTGAAGGCAAAGGGAAAGCTCAACTCCCACTGACTTCTCACAGGCCTGGACTCTAAAGGCATGTAAGAAACGTAGAGACCACGATCACGTGGGACAACTGGAAAGCAGCCAGGGCAGATAAAGTGACCCAGCCAGCACAATCTCTGTGCTGCTCTGGGGAGAGCCAGGCCCTGCAGCAGCACACCCAAGCCATCCCTCACACAGCCCTCACCCCTGGGGCACGCTGGCTGCCTCGGGCAGCATCCAGCCCCAGGAGACACACACCTATAGGTACCCCCACAGTGCTCACAGGTGTTGACGTGCTTTCAAGCAAATCTTTAAGGGTATTGTCTAGGCAGCTGAGTCTCTGAGCGTGGCTTCACCCTGCAAGTCCCAGCTCAAGGCCAAGGGGCCCCTGTGAGTCCTCCTCTGTTGGGCAGAGCAGCAGGACCTGCTGGTTGAAAGGCCGAAGCGCAGCAGAAACCAACTTGCTGGCAAAGGCTGTATGAGCAGAAAAGTTCTCAGCAAAACAGAGCCCAAGGAAACAAACAAACAAACCCAAAATCTGTCTTCAATGTTTTAGGTATGACTGGAATGTCCATAAAAAGAAGAAGGGGGGGTCACACATCTCCCAGAGGCCGCCGTGGACGGCCGCTGCTCTCGTGACAAAGCACACGGGCCAGGCTGTTGCAGGAGGAATTCACACTGAGGTCTCATCCATCTCAGCTGGGCTCAAAGCTGTTGTCATTAAGCACTGAAAAAAGATCCAGGCAGCCTACAGCCCCACAGGATCATAACTCTTAGAGGTAATAACTTCAACTGACAAGCTCGCTCGCTGCAGAAAGTAATCGGCCCCCCAGCCTGGCTGGCTGGGAACAGAGCAAGTCCAAAGCCCTCTCTCATTCCCACCAAAGCCACTGCAGAAATGGGCAGGCAGCAGGAGAAAGAGTGATGTTCACCTGCAGGAAAACAACCCCATCAGCTGTACTTTGTCTAGAAACAGGCTGAAGTCTCTCCCACAGGCAGCGTCTGCTCAGGTGTGATGCAGCTGAGGGCACTGGAATGACGGCCTGAAATGCAAAGCTGCCCACGGCTGTGCCCCTGTCTAACTGCTGCTTTACCAGTGCACAACCATTTCTGCATTACACAGCTAACCAAAGCCCAACTGCAGGCTGCTCACAGCCCCGTGCCAGCCAGCCAGCTCCTTGAACAAACACAAAACCCAGCGGATTCCAGAGAAGCCAGCCACGAGTTCCCAGAATAGCCTCTGCTGCACAGAGATGTTCTGCTGCACTCTTGTTTGCTAAGGTTTGAGAGGACTGTCATCTTGGGAGGTATCTGACTGCTGCAGAAAATTAAAACAGGAGCATCTGTCCAAAGCAGGACAAGCTGCTGCCTGCCTCCCAGCCTGAGCAGCGAGTGCAGCTGTAGCAACGGCCTGCCGCACACGCTGCTGCAAGCACGCGCTCCTGGGCTTACTTTAAAAACAACACAAGCACAAAACTGCCTTTTGATTGCATCCAAACTCTTATCTCCTCTCCAAAATGTCTGTGGCTTAGGCCCAGCCTGGAGCTCTGTGAGGGAGCTGCAGTCCACGTTGCTGGTGACACGCTGGGCGCCGCTCTCCTCCCCTCAGCCTCTACAGGGGGCTGACAGGGGGCTGTGGGACACGGTGTAGGGGTGGCTGTGGCAGTGCTGGGGTGACAGTTGGACTTGGGTCATCTTAAAGGTCTTTTTTAACCTAAACGATCTGATGATTTTGTGACTGAATGACTTGGGAGTCTCCCCTAAGGCTTGGAGGGAGGACGGCACCTCCCCGCTGCCTGCTCAGCCTCTTCCTCCTCCTCTCCCTGACCCTCCTCTGCAAAGCCACTGGAGCTCGAGCTCACGCTGCCAGATGTGTGGTTTGGTCTGCTGCAAGCAACTGCCAACGCTTTCCACACACTTGGAGCACCTGTAGCAACCACACAGCTGGTTCTCTTCCTGTCCCTGAGCTCCAGGGTCTCTCTCAGGCCACGTGCCAAGCCCAGCACACAAACTGAGAGCTGCAAGGAACCAGCCCAGGGCTGCTGCTTAGGCGAGGGATGGTGCTCCTGAGCTGCCTGACACAGCATCTCCCTGCTGCACAGCTCAGGCTCTTACCTGACCTTCTGCAGGATGACATTCCCAGTCCCAGTGATGAGACTCTCCTTCAGGGTATTTCTCCCTGAAATACCAGCAGCCCCCTGGCACCCCAGAGAGCATTTCAGAACCTGAAGCCACGTGGGGTGTTTCTGAGGCTACAAGCCACCGAGAAATAACTCTCAGACGTCCAAGTTGCTCCTTAGCTGAGCACCCTCTGCCAGAGCTGCTGCAGCTCAAGCTGTCCTAAAGGTGTGCTTCAGCCTGCAACCAGACCACAGCCAGAGCTTCCAGATACCCTGAGCCACCTGCAACTCACCTTGACTCGTGCTTTACCACTAAGATCTCTTGTCCTGGGGAAAACAACTATTCCTGACTTTGCTAAGAGCTGAGCCAGTGACCCCTGCTCCACACACCACCTCCTTTTGGTACAGAAGAGGCTGAAGAAACAGCTCTTCTGCCAGCCTGCATAGCAAGTCCTACAGCACTGGGGTGGGGACAGTGCCAAGGGGGGTGCACACTCCTTCCCCCCAGTTCTGGGACTGCTGGAGCTCTAAAATGAAGGTCTGTTGGGTTAGGGCCAAGGCAAAAGGAAATGGTTTAAAAAACAAGCCAAATGAAGGGATGGGAATGGATTTCTGGTTACCAGAATTAGGGAGCAAAGACAGTGAAGAGCCAGATGTCCTGCTGGTTTGTTCAAGGCTCACACCATGAGGAAAAGACCCAACCCAACAGAGGCGAGTGTCATGCTGTCAGCTCAGAAATGGGTGATGGTTAGAGGCAGCAGGGGCTGCTCAGCCTCTTTTATTGGTGATTATTTCAGAAGAATCAGGGGCTGGGGAAAAAACTCCTGCTGATAAATCCAGGGTTCTCTTCAGTTTCAAGGACAGCAGGAGCCCTGAGGCTACAATTAAGTACAAGAATTGTCTGGAAGATGGTTCTTGCCCGAGACAACTTACCCCAGCAGTGGCCTTCCAAGAAGAGTGAAGTCGTCAGCACCGACCAGCAACACCTATGCAAAATAAACCAGGCATCAAAGATGATGGGTGATTGTCCCAGAGAAGTGCAAACTACATCCTTCAAATTCAACAGCCACCATAAAGGAGTCAAACAGGCCTTTGCACATTGCAAAGCTGACAGGGAAGGGCAGCTCACAGGCAGGAAACTGGCTCTGTTGTTAAACAGAAGAGCTTCTCCTACTGAAACATACTTTAGAAGCCACTTTCATGTTGATCAGAACACACTGAACCTTTCTGTTCTGGCTCACCAACGGTTGTAAAAGACACAAAAAGCAACACAGGGAAGAAGAATGGTCTGCCTTGTGTGGGACCTGGATGAATGGCAGCTCCTAAAATAACTGCATTTTTATAGCAATTGTTACTCATCCCAGCAGAGAAACACTTTCCTTACCCTGCTCCCTGAGGAGGCCTCACAATGGGCAGCACAGAAATGAACATCTCTGGGACACTCACCAGCCCAGGGACGAGCCCTTTTGTTTCAGGGCATCCCCACCACCTGCCTGTCTCCAGGACCAGGCAGGAGAACAGAGAGGCCATCGTGAGAAGGGGCAGCATTTCTTACAGACTGCCTCCTTCCCCACTGTAGTTGTGTGGCAGCAGTTAAAAGCAACAGAGAAATGGCCAGGAGATGCTCTGACTTCTGTTTTAGACAGATACTTGCCAGCAAAATCCCCAAAGGCAAGTTTTTCACCTCCTTCGCTCCCATCTAGAGCTCTGCACTCCCAGCTAGCTGCTGCATGACGAGCCCTGCTCTCCCAGCTGGCTGCTCCATGACGAGCCCTGCTCTCTCTGTTGTGCACAAGGATGCAGGCCAGGGCTGCAGGCATGCCTACAAAGCTGCCTCAGAACTGGACTTGAAAGCAAAGGATGAGTAGAAAAACTACCCAGCCCTCCTCAGCTGCCTGTTTGGCTCCAACAGAAGAACGCCACTTCTTCATCTTTCATTTAAGACTTGGATTAATGAGCCTCTACAAGTCTCTGCTAGTTCCTGAAGGCTAGGGATACAGATATGGAGTTGCCTCTTGGCAATTCTCCCCCACATGCAGCACCTCTCTCCCTGCAGCCATCACACCCAGGACTGAGCAGTGACAGTCCCTCGGGAGCACTGCAAGCATTTTGGGTGTTGGAGCCTGAAGGCAAACACAGCCTTTAGCTGCCATCTCTGCAAACAACAACTGTCATTTCCCTTCTTTTTCCCTTGGATGAGGTTAGCACAACAAAAATCTGTCTCCTAACAGAGTCTGGCACGTCTCCTTCCAAGCCAGCAGCACAGCACAAATCACAGGAACACCATCACCTACAGAGAGTAGCAACTGGTACAAAACTCAGGCAAAGCAAACAGCTGGAGTAAGAAGGGCAGAACTGACCAGAGCTCTCCAGGATGTGTTTGTAACAACTGATGGTGAGTTTTGCCTCCTGGAATGACCACAGGCAGTTTGCTGTGGCCCCTCACACACAGCATCACGTCACACCTCACCTTCTCCAGCCGGATCCTGTCTCCACACTCAGCCTCCAGCGCGTTGTCCATCATAATCAAGTCCTCAGGGGTGATCTTCCACTGCTTGCTGGCAAAGTGGACCACAGCAAAGAGCCTCCCATACTGCCCCGTGGCAATCATCTCGTTCACCCTCTGCACCACTTCTGTGGGCAAACACAGGGGAAGGATCAGTGTGGGGAGACCCAACAAGGTGTCAAGAGCGGCTCAAAACTCCAGCCACGCTGCTCTCCCACCAAAACTCTTCCCTTCTGGGAATCTCTAAGCAAGAACCAAGAGCAATGTTGTTTCCTACAAAGTGTGAGTCTCCCTTTAATAACCTCTTTGTATTTGAGTTGCTGGCAAGCTCCTGCAGAAGCAAACATCTAGTGTGTGTGTGTATATACTGTGCAGCTAACCTGGTGCCTCTTTCTTAAGCATCCTAAACTGCACTGTACTCAAGACAGAAAGCTTTGCAGAAAAGGGTGCTTGTCCACACATCCTACCTTTGGAGAGGAGCTGCAGATTTCCAAGTCACACACAGGAGGCCCAGGGCTCTGAACACCGTGCAAGGTGCACAGGAACACCAGGAAGAGTTTGGCAGAGCACACAGGAAAAAAGGGCTCCAGCACGAGTGCCACTCTCTGCCCTGCAGCAGCTTCCCACCCTCTCCAGCTGGTCAGAGAAAGAGCAACTTTGCTATAACTGGAAAACTGGGTTTTTCTTCATTGTCCTCAACAGTGGCTGAATTATGTTTGCTTGGAACACAAACAAAACAAGGCAAGGACTTAGCAGCCAGTCAAGGCAAACCAGTGAAAGCAAACGCAGCCCTTACAGGAACACTCTGAGAGCGTCCAAGTTTCAGCTTGGGAGGATGCAAAGTGTTGAAGGCAGAGGCAAGAGCCCAGATCCTTTGCAAGGTAGCAGTTTCTGCAGCTCCCACCGTGAGTTCAGCTCCTGTGCTGCTGGAGTTGCTGCCCCAGAAGAACAATCCACTGTGTGCTGTTTCCTTCAGTTCATAGTGGGCTGCTGCAAAAAGCCCAGAGGAAAAAAAGAAAGACACAAATCCCTCCTTGTTATGGCCTCAACAGCACAATCCAGGCACAACTCACCCCTTTCAGCTGCTGACCTGGGTCTATCAGGAGTCCTGTGGTCAACGTTGCAAACCCAACGTTTCAAAGTGCTGGCCTACAACTTTCCCTTAGCAAAAGCCACGTGGAGTCCTGCTCTCACAGGGATCCCCCGTGCCAAATGGCAGCCTCCTACCCACTGGGCTTTCTCCTCTGCTCAGAGCCAAAAGAGGTGCATTTTCTTCCCTGTCCTCGGGCTCTGAAGTTGTCAATAACTCTTCCAAACACTTCAAGTGACAGGAAACATCAAGTGACCTCAGCATTTGGTTGCCAGCACGGCTTGTGTCTCAGCACCATGTGCAGTGACCCTGCCTAAAAGCTCCAGGGCTGTTTCCAGAGCCAGGAGGAAAAGAGAAGCTCAAACGCTGTCGCTGCTCTTTGCTTTGGATGAGCACAGCCAGGAGATAATGATGCAAGCTCCTGCACAGGAGGGGGTTACATGGCCTGAGGATCCCACAGGAACCAGCCAGGGAACATGGGACCCTGTTCCCCACAGGGCTGAGGCAAATCACGCCGAGCACTTGATGGTTCAGCGCTGGGTTAAATCCTGCTCGGGGACAGAAGGCTCATCTGTCACTGGAGCAATCCCAGGAGCACAAAGGAGATAAAAAGCAAGATGGAAAACAGCCAGAGAAGAGACCTGGCACAGAAGGCTCTCCTCAAAGCCCATCCCTCACAGAGTTATAAGGCACTCCAGCCAGAGGACAGGAGACTATCTGCAGCAAAAGTGGACACAACTCTGCTCTCCCTCTCTCCTTGTAAACAAACTCCTTTACTGCTCAGGTCTCCGCCACCTAAAGCAGAGAAGTCAGGTGTGCCTTCCCTGGATGCCCCAGAGCCAAGGCAAGGAGACAGACTGCTTGTTCCCACACAGAGGAGCTCACTGCCTGCAGGCAGCACACAAGGGCCAATTGCCACCACAGCAGCCGGGAGAGAAACACACCCGCTGGGGCTCGTCACTGCCTGGCTCTGCACAACCTCCTGTCCGTGTGCTGCCACTCCCACTCCCAGCACAGCCTGGATGGCAGCACGAGGGCAGAACACATGTGCCTTCTCTGGAGCTGATTTGCACGTCCCCACCTGCTGGGAGAACCTCTGTCTGGTAACAAGCAGAAAACAGACGTGTTCTAGGAAGGCTAAGCCATCAGGATGGCTGCCAAAGAGGCAGAGGCACTCCCTGGCCATTCTGTGCAGGAACAAGAATGCAGTCACTGACACCGTGTCACCCCCCAGCTGCTCCTTGCCTTATGTCACATCTCTGCAGCTCTGCCATGTGCCCACCAGCCAACTGCTTGTGCTGGCTCCAGTGCTCTGCTTCGTGCACTCAAATCCACCAGCTCCCTCCTGTGCCCACCAGCCACCTGCTGCTGCTGGCTTTAGCTCTCTGATTTATCCATTCACAGAAAAACAATTGTTTGCTCCTGTCCAAGAGGCTCGTTTTGTGCTTCAGAAAGCAACACATCACACCAGGTAAGGCTCCTCTGGGAGGGTTACAAGCTGTCATTAACTAAGGAGGCCTCATATTCCACCCAGATCTCCAATACCAGCAGCTGAAGCACAAGTCCAGTGACACTAACACGTGCCAGCAATGAGCCAAGAATGCAAAGAACAAAATCTAGCTCCAGTCATTTGAAGACAACACTTATTTATGCCCAATTAGGCCAGCAATGGCAATACTGGAGTGTTGGCCTTCGCTTGGAGACTTGAGACCTTTACCTGCATGATGCTTTGCTTCTTCTGCTGGATCTGGAAGCTTCACTTCAGGCCATGGGGGTGAAGAGAGAGAGGTTTTGGCAACAAGCCTGTGAACAACGAGGTAAAAGTCACTTGTAGCAAGCAGATGTTGTCAGGAGATGAGAAACGTCAACAAGAGGAACAAAAAGGTAAAAGAAAGACAGAGGTGGAGCAGAAAGCAGTCTTCCCCTGGGGCAGCACAGGCTGTGCAGGAGGCTGAAAGCTGGCTGGACGTTCCCCCAGGCCGAGTTACCACTTGCTCCCGATGCTGAGCCCTGCAGCTGGATGGTGCCAGTGGAGACCGAGCTCAGAGGCTTCACATTGCCTTTACAGGCTGGAGCTCTGTCACCAGCCCCAGTGGAAACAGACCTACTGTAAGCCTTGCTGAAACCCCAGCTCCAGACCAAAGGCTCTTGTTTAAGCTTTTCCAGATCTGTGCACAAGCTTCCTCCACCCCAGCCAGGAGGCTGAACACGTTCAAGCTCCTCAGCCCACTTCAGCACCAGGTACAAAGCCCTGAAGCTGCCTGGGGCAGCCAAGGGAGCCTTTGCTGGGGAAGGAGGGCTGACCAGCCTCCTTGCACCAGCCTTGAGAACCACACACCCCTTTTTTCTCTCACACACATCCCTCTTTTTCATCTGTTTTTTGAAGCTCTTCCCTGTTAAACAGACAGTTTAGAGAGGGCCTTAAGACCACAGCTGGGTTCCTTACAAGAAAGTTATGAGGCTCCTCTTCTTTTGTCCCTGCCAGCTGCACTCCCTGAATGGCAATGATAATGGCTTCTCCCACCCCCAGTGCAATTCAGCACTGAATAGCAGCAACACTGAGCCCAAAAGCCTCTTCTGTGCCACTGCCAGTTCTGTCTACAGTCCACAGCACCACACTCAGCAGGGACCAGGAGAGGAGGGAGATCAACCCTGGGCCTCCATGAGGTGACCACAAAGACATCGGCTCCCGAGGTGCTGCTCAATAAATACTGCCTCCATCAGGAGTGGGAAGCTCTGCCTTTCCTCCCTGCTGAGATCCACACTGCCTGTGGACAACACAGGGTTCACACCCTGCACAAGACAGTCAGGAAAAACAACATGAAACGCTGGTCGGGTTCACTCTGCAACACCCAGCAACACCCCTCAAAGGGCTTTACCCCAACAGAAGCTCAAGGCACTTGAAGGCAAGTGTGTAACCACAAGCATCAAGGCTTTGCAGGTCTCTGGGGCAGAGATCCCGTGTTCCCACAAGCCTGAGGAGCAGCGGGAAGAAGCCACCCTCCTCAGCCTCCCCTCCCCGCACGGCTCAGAGCAAACCTCTGCTCGCTGGAGTTCCCTGTTTCTGCAGTGGCCCCTTCTGGTTAAAACAAGTAGCAGCAGAGCTGCGGCTCTGCCTCGCGCGAGTGACAGCGGGAACAAAGCAGAGACCAACAAGCAGCAATCCAAGTGCTCAGACCAGCGGCTCCTGGGCTCTCCCAGCACAGTGTCCGGCAGCGAGTGGGCTCTCAGGCCCATCTCTGCAGAGCAAGCTCAGTGCTTATCAGATACAGGAGGCTCCAGGCAGGAGATGAACCTTGCCTGAGGAGCACACTACCCATCCCTAAGAAGATGAGTGCTGGCAGCTGAGGAGTTTCTGCAGCTGAGGAGCTTGCAGTGGCCTGACAGGAGTGGTTTCTCTGCTGCCTGTTATGGGCTGAGCCCACCCTGTGTCCGCTTTTCTCAGCAGCGGATCTAATCATCTGTGTCTAGATTTAGATGCTTCATTTCACAAGAGGCCAGAAGCATCCCTCAAGCAAAGGTGACTGAAGGGAGTCCAAAGCTTGCTGGGAAGCGACAGACTGACACAGGGGTCAGATGAGCCTCCTTTCTCAAGGGAAACCAAGCTGCCCTCCCCACCCCCCAGGAAGAGCAACATTTTAGGGGGCAAAAAGGAAAGTAGAAAGCCATGTGGCATTACCCTTGCTGCAGTGATGTGCTCTGGGAACTCTGGTGCCGAGCCACAGTCGAGAGCAAGAAGGCTGAAAGGGAGAGAGGGACAAGGAGTTAAAGGTGATCAGCAGCTGCTGGGCTGCCAGTGCCTGGTGAGCTGAAGGGTCTCGGGGCTGGGCAGCTTCCTGGCACCATTCTTCTGCCCCTAAAAGCTTTGTTCAGCTTTATCATGCCAGGAAAAGATAGAGGGGGGAGCAAAGTGAGGCACAGGGTGAGAGAAAGGAGCCATCAGCTGCAGGGCTGCATGAGGAACAGACCCCTTGTCGTGTAGCTGGTCACAAATAAGGTCAGAAGGGCCTGTGCTGAAGGGCAGTGTGGGTGCCAAGCACTGAGCACCCTGGTTCTGCCGAGTGACCAAAGCAGGAATGGCCAAGCAAGTGAGTCACAGCTGACCTCCAAGGGACCAGCAGAGGCCTTTATCCAGGGGAGGAGGCAGTTTTGCAATGCACTAATGGATGGACGTAACGAGGCAACAGAGGCTGAGTGATGCACCACAGGACAGCATCAGGAGGAACCAGCCCCTGCAGCCAGCTGCCATAAAGGCTGCCTGCCCTCTAAACCCCACAGCAAAGCCTTACAGGCTTCTTGCAGGTACCAGCTTCTACAGTGATGTTACAATAAAGCACTGGAGGGGTCTACAAAGAGGGTTGGGCAGGGAGAATCCTAATGAAATTCAACAAGGGCAAGTGTAGAGTGTTGCATCTGGGACAGAACAAGCCCATGTGCCAGCACAGGCTGGGGAATGAACTCTTAGGGAGTAGGAGAGGGGCAGGGAGCTGGGGGTGCTGGTGGGCAGCAGGATGAGCACGAGCCAGCAACGTGCCCTCGTGGGCAAGAGGCCAATGGCAGCCTGGGGTGGGTTAGAAGGGCTGTGGGCAGGAGGTCAGAGAGGTTCTGCTGCCCCTCTGCTCTGCCCTGGTGAGCCCACATCTGGGATAGTGTGTCAAGTTCTGGGCCCTCAGCTGCAGAAGGACAGGGAGCTGCTGGAGAGAGCTCAGTGCAGGGACACAGCGGTGATGGAGTGGAGCATCTGCCTTGTGAGGAGAGGCTGAGGGAGCTGGGGCTCTGCAGCTTGGAGAAGAGACTGAGGGGTGAGCTCAGGAATGGTTACAGATCCATCAAGGGTGGGTGTGAGGAGGCTGGAGCCAGGCTGTGCTCAGGGATGGGCAGTGACAGGACAAGGGGCAACGGGCACAGGCTGGAACAGGAGGCTCCAAAGAGACACAAGGCCAAACTCCTTCCCTGTTGAGCTGAGGGAGCCCTGGCAGGGGCTGCCCAGACGGGCTGCGGAGGCTCCTTCCCTGGGGACATTCCAACCCCCCTGGACGAGCTCCTGTGCGCCCTGCTCCAGCTGCTCCTGCTCTGGCAGCGGGGGTGGGCCGGGGAGCTTTCGGGGTCCCTCCCAGCCCCGTGTCCGTGAGGCGCCGGCAGCACCCGGCCGTCAGAGGGTCCCGGACAGCACCGACCGTGGCGGTGAGGATTCAGACGGCCGGCGGTGGACACCCTGCCCGCCCCGTCCCGCCCCGGCCCGGCCGCCCCGCCTCACCCGCCGCCCGCCGCCGGGCCCCGGCCGCCATCGCCGCCGCCATGGCCGTGACGCGCCGCCCTGGAAGCGGAAGCGCGCGGCCGCCTGAGGCGCGGGGCCATGGCGGCGGCCGCGGCCGAGCGGCTGCTGCAGCTGCTGCGGGAGGAGCGGGACGCCGAGCTCGCCGAGAGCAGGTACGGCCCGGCCGGCCGAGGGGGACGGCGGCTGCTGGCCCTGCACAGCACGCTGCCGGAGCGCCGGGCCCGCGGGGCGGGCGGGAGCCACGCTGAGGGCGTGTAGGGGCCGCGGCCGGCTGTGGGAAGCGCTGAGGGACACAGCTCTGGGCCGAGGGGCACAGCTCTGGGCTGACAGACACAGCTCTGGGCTGACAGACACAGCTCTGGGCCGAGGGACACAGCTCTGGGCTGACAGACACAGCTCTGGGCTGAGGGACACAGCTCTAGGCCGAGGGACACAGGTCTGGGCCGAGAGACACAGCTCTGGGCTGACAGACACAGCTCTGGGCTGAGGGACACAGGTCTGGGCCGAGAGACACAGCTCTGGGCTGACAGACACAGCTCTGGGCCGAGGGACACAGCTCTGGGCCGAGGGACACAGCTCTGGGCCGAGGGACACAGGTCTGGGCCGAGGGACACAGCTCTGGGCCGAGGGACACAGCTCTGGGCTGACAGACACAGCTCTGGGCTGACAGACACAGCTCTGGGCCGAGGGACACAGCTCTGGGCTGACAGACACAGCTCTGGGCTGAGGGACACAGCTCTAGGCCGAGGGACACAGGTCTGGGCTGAGAGACACAGCTCTGGGCTGACAGACACAGCTCTGGGCCGAGGGACACAGCTCTGGGCTGACAGACACAGCTCTGGGCTGAGGGACACAGCTCTGGGCTGAGAGACACAGCTCTGGGCTGAGGGACACAGCTCTGGGCCGAGGGACACAGCTCTGGGCCGAGAGACACAGCTCTGGGCCGAGGGACACAGCTCTGGGCCGAGAGACACAGCTCTGGGCTGACAGACACAGTTCTGGGCCAAGGGACACAGCTCTGGGCTGACAGACACAGCTCTGGGCCGAGGGACACAGCTCTGGGCCGAGAGACACAGCTCTGGGCCGAGGGACACAGCTCTGGGCCGAGAGACACAGCTCTGGGCTGACAGACACAGCTCTGGGCCAAGGGACAAAGCTCTGGGCTGACAGACACAGCTCTGGGCCGAGGGACACAGCTCTGGGCTGACAGACACAGCTCTGGGCTGAGAGACTCAGCTCTGGGCCGAGGGACACAGCTCTAGGCTAAGAGACACAGCTCTGGGCTGAGGGACACAGCTCTGGGCCGAGGGACACAGGTCTGGGCTGAGAGACACAGCTCTGGGCTAAGGGACACAGCTCTGGGCCGAGGGACACAGCTCTGGGCTGAGGGACACAGCTCTGGGCTGACAGACACAGCTCTGGGCCGAGGGACACAGCTCTGGGCTGAGGGACACAGCTCTGGGCTGACAGACACAGCTCTAGGCTAAGAGACACAGCTCTGGGCTGAGAGACTCAGCTCTGGGCCGAGGGACACAGCTCTAGGCTAAGAGACACAGCTCTGGGCTGAGAGACTCAGCTCTGGGCTAAGGGACACAGCTCTGGGCCGAGGGACACAGCTCTGGGCCGAGAGACACAGCTCTGGGCTGACAGACACAGCTCTGGGCCAAGGGACAAAGCTCTGGGCTGACAGACACAGCTCTGGGCCGAGGGACACAGCTCTGGGCTGACAGACACAGCTCTGGGCTGAGAGACTCAGCTCTGGGCCGAGGGACACAGCTCTAGGCTAAGAGACACAGCTCTGGGCTGAGGGACACAGCTCTGGGCCGAGGGACACAGGTCTGGGCTGAGAGACACAGCTCTGGGCTAAGGGACACAGCTCTGGGCCGAGGGACACAGCTCTGGGCTGAGGGACACAGCTCTGGGCTGACAGACACAGCTCTGGGCCGAGGGACACAGCTCTGGGCTGAGGGACACAGCTCTGGGCTGACAGACACAGCTCTAGGCTAAGAGACACAGCTCTGGGCTGAGAGACTCAGCTCTGGGCCGAGGGACACAGCTCTAGGCTAAGAGACACAGCTCTGGGCTGAGAGACTCAGCTCTAGGCTAAGGGACACAGCTCTGGGCCGAGGGACACAGCTCTGGGCTGAGGGACACAGCTCTGGGCCGAGGGACACAGCTCTGGGCTGAGGGACACAGCTCTGGGCCGAGGGACACAGGTCTGGGCTGAGAGACACAGCTCTGGGCTGACAGACACAGCTCTGGGCTGAGGGACACAGCTCTGGGCCGAGGGACACAGCTCTGGGCTGAGGGACACAGCTCTGGGCTGAGAGACACAGCTCTGGGCTGACAGACACAGGTCTGGGCTGAGGGACACAGCTCTGGGCCGAGGGACACAGCTCTGGGCTGAGGGACACAGCTCTGGGCTGAGGGACACAGCTCTGGGGAGTCCCTCTGACTCGCTCCTGTAGGACCATGGTCACCCATCTGAAACGCTGCTGTCCCCTGTAACCAGCACATCCCAGCTGCAAACCCACCTCCCAGGGCCTGCTGTCACCCATGGCAGACCCTGCCACACTCACCTCTGCAGCATCAGCTCAGCCCTGTAGCAATCGCTCTTGGACTCACCCTGAAGGGCTTGCTATAGGAGCCAACCCTGGGGCTCCCCTTCTCCTTCCCCTAACCCACGGGGGGCGTGGGGGGTGTTGGGACCCTGCAGCCCCCACCCAGCTCAGCCCTCCTGCACCAGGGCTTGAACTGAATCCACTCATGTGGATTCAGGGTGCCAGGGGGAGCAGGGTATCACCAGATGCCCCTGAGTTGCATGGGGCTGTGTCAGCAGTGCAGACACCCCCACTTCTGACCCCTGTACAGCCCTGTTTCGTCTCCTGAAGCTTTCTGCCCCCCAGCCCGTGCTGATGCCTGTGTGTGGTTTGCAGGGCATGGCAGGAGGGTGTCTCCCTGAAGGAGCTGCAGCGCAGAGGCGTCTGTCTGCTGAAGCTCCAAGCTGCCAGCCAGAGAACCGGCCTCTATGGGCAGCTGCTCATCACCTTCCAGCCCAGGAAATACGACCCAGCTGCTGAGCTGCCCTATAACAGTTTTGGGCCTGGTAAGTGTTGCTCCTGTCAGTGCACAGCACGTGAGGGGGAAGGTGGGCAGAGTGTTCTTCCTGGCATCTTTCTAATGTGGTGTTGGGAAAGAGTGAGCAACTGATGCCCAGAAAGGAAAGGTGCAGGATGAATCGAGACAAAAACAGCCTCTTTTAGCCTGTTGCGCCAGGAGACGGTGCCAGTAAGAGCTGGCCACCTTCTGAATCCATAAAGCAAAGCCTTGGTCTCAGTATCATCAAAGATTTCGTGCTGACTTCTGAAGTTAAACTGTCTCAATGCAGACTGGGGTCTCAGGCCTGAGTGCATCTGCTAGTGCTCTTCAAAGAGAGGCAGCATTCTAGTGTGAGAGCTGATGGACCTACAGAGGAAAGCTTCCCACAGTTTGCAAACCTGAAATTTAATCCTCAATGAGTGTGAGCCCCAGCTGAGCTATAAACTCAAACACCCTGCTCTGACTCTCCATCCCACCATTACACTGTGTCATCCCAGTCATCACCCCACAGTGCCTGTGAAAAGCAGTAGCAAGACCTTGAAAACCTCTGGTCTCCCTTAGTTCTAGTGACTGGCGTGTGGCAGTTATCTGTGAGGCACACATTGTCCTGCAGGCTCCTTGGCTATTGTTAAAGGAATGAAATGGATGTGAAATGGTCTGTCTGAGAGCTCAGAGAGGTCAGGATCTCCCCAGGTGGGTGTGAAAGCACGTTGGCTTTCTGATCAGCTCTGGCTATGGGGAGCACTGCTGGTCTCCACCCCAAAACCTGTGGCATGCAGAGGTCTGAAGGCAGCTGGTTAGTGACTGTCTGGTGTCTTCTCATTCCCAGTTGTCCTTTTGCTCCCTTTTGCTGAATGCTTTCTGCCAGCTAAGAGAAGCCTCTTCTCCTTCATTTTGGGCTTGACACAAAGGCAGATCTTGGCAGGAAACACAGTGCTGGAGCTGTGCTTGGTGTATCTGGTCCTGCTGCCTGCACTGCACTGTGCTTTGTTGCCTCTTTTGAGAACATTTGCCCTGCTTCACTCACCCCCTCTCTTCAAACTTGCCCTTGCAGGGGATGTTGTGGGCCTGTACGACTCATCTGGCCAGGCTGATCCGCTCTGCACTGGCGTTGTGACCCGTGTCACCCCCAGAGCCGTGACTGTGGCCTTTGAGGACTCTCGAGGTGACTCACTGAGCGTGGACTCGGAGAGCTCGTACCGCCTCCTGAAGCTGGCCAACGATGTCACCTACAACAGGATGAAAAAGTGAGTGCCACAGGGCTGCAGCTCTGCTCAGGAGGGCAAAAGCCAACCGCAAATGGCCAAGTTTCTCCTGAGACAAGTCTCCACTGCTCTTGGTTTCTTTCCTGCCTTATTTCCTCTTACCTTGTAACAGCTCCACTTGGGGGAGGTGTCCACCTTTTGGATGTGCCTTTCTTTTCCTGCTGCCTGCTGAGGGAACCCATACTGAGATAACTCCACTGGATAAGTTACACTACATCATGACACCACACTAAATTTATCTACCTGGCTGGCATGGTCCTACTGTTCTCTCTTCCTCTCCTGCCCCTCATCACAAACAGTGAAGAGCTCTTTGCTGAGTTAATGTGCTGAAAAGGCTCAGCACAGGGTCTCAGTGTATCAGTCTGGAGTGATGGTAGAAAGTGGAAGCGAGGGCTGTGTGTGTGAGGGTTGGAGGATGCAGCAATTACAAAGGGTTAGACTGCTGTGGAGTAATGATTTACAGCTTTGGAAGAGCTGAATCTGTGCCTCCAGCCTTCTGTGTCTGGGCCCTAAGGTGTGCAGGGATCTCTAAAGAGACTGTGCATGTAACCTGGCTATTTTCCTCTCTGACAGAGCTTTACATGCACTAAGGCAGTATCGTGGTGGTCCAGCCTCTGATCTGATCGACGTCCTCTTCTTCTCTTCTGACCTCAGCCCATCCAGTGACACAAGTAAGGATGCTTCTTCACAAGACTTTATACCAGACTGATGGCAGGTGCTGGGTTGATCTTTCTGGAGACATTTTGTGCACCCTTAGGGTCAGAGCCAAGCACGTGCACTGAGGCTGCTGCTGGTTTTAGCCTGCCTTGGCATGTGAAGCTCAGAGTTGTGCAGGTGGAGAGCTCTTGGGGTGGGCTGGTTGGGGCAGGGGTGTTGCTGCTCTCATACGTGTTTTAAGCAAAGATATGGAAAGTTACTGTGGGGAAAGCAGCAAGAGGGGAATCTTCAGTCTCCAGAGCAATCAGAGAAGCCTGGAGTTCCCTACCTGCAGGATAAGGGCTCTGCACACTGTTCCTGTGCAGTTAGGAGGATGCCTGCCTCTTCAGCTGGCACATCTGGCAGAGGCAAAGAGACAGAGCCCTAAGTGAGGACTGTGCTGCCATTTCCCAGCTGCAGTGCCATTACTCCTCTTCCAGTCCTGGCCCTGACCATGTGAGAGCTTGTGGTCTCACAGTTCAAGGCCCACTCTTTGAAACTGCCAGTGGGAGCACAAATAACTCTGATCTTTGTGAGGTTTTTATCCACACCAAACACATCACTTGCTTTGCTCCAGGAGGGAATCAGGTTTTGGATGTGGGTAGTACGTGGTGGTGCAGCTCAGCACTCAGCTCTCACCTTTCATAGTGGTTAACGAGCCACTGGACACGCTTGATGTAGAGAAGGGTCACGTAGAGACCCTTGTCCTTGCTGGCAGAGAGACTGCTCAGCTAGCTAGGGGCACTCTGGCAGAAGTGAGCACAAGTACAGCTGAGTTCTGGCATGAACCAGGCAGGATTTGTGATGGGGAAATTTGTTTGCACATGTCCTTGAGTCTGAAATTCAATGTAGTTTATGAGGCATTTCTGATTTGCTTCCTGTCCCAATCCCATCCATAAACTTCAAAGATCAGAAGCTGCCAGCGCTGCTCCTAAATTGCAGATCCAATAACTCAGGGGAGTGAGGGGCTGTGGAGCTGGTGCAGTTTGCAACAGCATGGGGGCACTTGTGGGTTTGTTTTTACAGCCTTCTGGTTACATTCAGTCAAGTTGAAACCAAAGCAGCCTGTACATCTACATCAAATGCTTAAAACCTCACAACTTGTTTTACCAACAGCTGTCAAAAGAATTGCATCTTAAGTGGAATCCTTTTTTAATCAGATGGGGCTTTTTTTAGTGTAAATCTTTGGACAAAGGAGAGATGAAATGACACAGCTTTCACCCTCTCAGAGGAGCCATGGGGGAACCACTGACCAGCAGAACATCCAGACACTGGGTGGCTGCTAATGAATATTAGCCCTTGTGTATTCCCTGCAAAAGCCAGGGAATGAAGGCAGAGGGGGGACTGAGCTGCCTGGAAGGATCTGGCCAGCAGTCTGTATCCAAGCCATGCAGAGAGCTCATGTCTGTCCTCACCACACAACAGCATGCCACGGGGACACCTTCCATCCCTGCCTGGCTCCTTGCTGCCCAGGCTGCTGCTCAGCTCCCCTACTGCCACAGGGACACCCTCCATCCCTGCCTGGCTCCTTGCTGCCCAGGCTGCTGCTCAGCTCCCCCACTGCCACAGGGACACCCTCCATCCCTGCCTGGCTCCTTGCTGCCCAGGCTGCTGCTCAGCTCCCCCACTGCCACAGGGACACCCTCCATCCCTGCCTGGCTCCTCGCTGCCCAGGCTGCTGCTCAGCTCCCCCACTGCCACAGGGACACCCTCCATCCCTGCCTGGCTCCTCGCTGCCCAGGCTGCTGCTCGGTTCCCCCACTGCCACAGCTCCTTGCACTCTGTGCTTGCTGCTGCAGCTCTTCTGTTACTCTGATTGCTGCAGCTGTCTGCCCACAGTAGTTCACCTCTTCCCCATGCACACTCCCATCCCCCTGCAGCGTGTGCCAGGGATGAGGAGTTAATGTCAGAGTGAGTCATAGCTCTGTAGCTTTGAGCACTGAGCTTAGGCTGAGTCAGACCTCTTAGCCTTTTGGCTGTCCAGAGACCTTGGTGCACTCAGCTTTTTAATATTGGATAAAAGAATTACATTTTAATGAACCCTCTTAGCAGCTTCAACTCTGCTTTTTCCCTTGTGGCAGCAGAACTGCCTCTCTAATGGAGAAAAGAATCCTTTCCACCAAATTGCCCAGATATGCCAAACTAAGCACAGAAATGAGTGTTACATCTGCCCAGCACCGAGGCCACTGACTGACAGAAACGTTCAGCCACGTGAGACAGACAGAGGAGGTGCAATGTGAGAAAGCAGCATATCACCTGAGGTCAGCTAAATGCTCTGGCAGCGTGGAAAGACCTTCCATTTACCTTCTCACTTCCTAGTTCCCTTCTCCCCAACCTGAAAGGTGTTACACTAGTCAGGAATTAAATAATCATGACTCTAAATAGGTCCTGGAACTGCCAGCCTCCACCAAGCTGAAGGGGAGGGCACTCAGCAGCTGGCTGCATAAATCCCACCTCTCATGCTTATGTGATGGCACGTGCTGTTCCCCAGGTACACCTTGGGACACAGGGTTGTGTCTCTGCAAATGGCACAGAAGCTCACAGACATGCTCTGACACCAAAGGATAGAAAAACCTCACAGCACTTCAGGCTGCTTCTCCTCCATGCCACAGTATCCTCCTTTCATGACCAAGCACCTTTTAGCCTGGTTCCTCAGGTGCCTCCCTGTGTCTGTCTCATCCTATCCATTATCTGATTCCAAGCAAACCAGTCAGGAGTCTCAGTTCTGTACATCTCATAAAACTGGCTGTCTAGACACAAATCTGTATTAATGCCATTCCAGATGCAATAGAAGCTCCACTTCAATCAGAAGCACACAGAGCCAGAGACAGGAGGGAGACCATATAAGCAGCCACCCAGGGGAAAAACTGGTGCTTGCACTTGTGCAGGAAGAGAAGGGGAAGGCCCAGAGGAGATGAGAGCCATACCTAGAGGGGGAACATTTGTCACTGTCTCCTGTACAAACTGTGGGGAAGGACCTAATTACAAAGAGTTCCAGAAGCAGAAGAGTCTGTGGAAATCATAAGCACCTAGCTCTATGCCTGGATGTTCAAGGGCATTCTCCCAAGGGCAGAACAGGCTCCAGCAAGTGGTGTGTGCAGCAGCAGAATCCTAAATCTAACTTTTTAAGCCTGGGGAAAAAATTAGAAGCTTCATTTCTCAAGCATGGAGTCTCAGGCCCTTGAGGTGGGTTCTGAAACCACTGTGTGTTTTCATAAAGCACACAGGGACTTGACATCAAACCAGTTAGAAACTGGTCAGCAGGTGCAACTGTGAGCTGAAGGGCAACAGAGAGACAAGTCTGTGTGAACTCCACATCCTCAAGGAATGGGCTGCAGCACAGGGTTGAAATGCAGAATGCTCACCAGTACCAGTGAAAGATGGGAGATGTGGTGGTTGTTTCCAGTGCCAGCCTCTGCTCCAGGAGTGCTTTCTGCTGGTGGGGTCTCAGTGCCAGCCTCTGCTCCAGGAGTGCTTTCTGCTGGTGGGGTCTCAGTGCCAGCCTCTGCTCCAGGAGTCCTTTCTGCTGGTGGCTGATTCCCAACACAGAGCCTTGTAGCCTGGAGGGAGAAGGGAAAAGCATCTGCTGTAGGGCACATCCAAACAGCTACAGCAGCCTCGTGGCCTGGCTGATGAATAGCTTTGAGCTGCTTATTTTTTGTTGTGCTGTGTTGTGATCTTCTGGTGGCTGGATTTTGGGTTCCCTTGGGAGAGCAGGCTGCCAAATGCTGTGCCTGGAGGATCTGTATCAAAGCCTCTGTCACCCCAGGAGGCTGCCCAAATCCAGTCACCGACCGATTAGGTTGACAAAGCGTGTGACAAAGCCAATACAAGCAGGATCTGGAGTGGTTAGTGGCTGCTGGCACCTGACCAGCATAAAAACCCATCAGCACGCACCAAAGGGTAGCAATGACAAAGACAGTTGGTGCCCTTTACCCATCTGCTGGTGAGGGGCAGAGCTGCTACACGAGGCTGTTTCCCACAGAGAGTTGGGAGAATCCTGCTCACTGCTGGGGGCTGAATCCCTCACAGGGTAACAGGCACAGGGGAGCTCCCACTGGGACATTGTCCTGCAGCAGGTTTTTGGGGATGGGCTTGGGGGAGGTGGGTATCAGACACTGTGGGGAAAAAATGCCAGGCTTTTGACCCCAAGAAGCCCTAAATTAGTTTGTACCAGCCTTTGGTCTCCACAGGCACCAGGAAATCTGACAGCTAGTGGGTTCTCACACTGTTGCTACTGCAAGGTGCCTGGCTTGCCCCTCTGGGTATGTTTGGGCTCAGGGTTGAGCAGGGCCAGGCCTGATAAATGTTTTGGGATCTGAGCTGTGAGGTGCAGACAGGGGATTCAGGTTTGATTCAGAGAGCTGGTGGCTCCTCATCAGCTGGGGGGGGGGGGCAGGGGTATGTTGGATGCTGTCACTCCTACACAAAGGGCATAGCTGGAATGCTGCTGGAGGTGATGAAAGGTGCCAGTGCACCCTCACAAGCTCACAGCCTTGCGTGCCAGCCTGGCCAGAAGGATTGTGTTCACCAAAGTCCTGCACTGAAGCTGCTTTTCATCTCTCCTCCTTGCCTGCTGGGATCACACCTCGGTTGAGATGTTAACTTACAGCACTGCACAAAGCCCAGGTCCTTCCAAAACACTTAAAAATACAACTGAGAACACAAATCCTTGGCATAACACAAAACCACTGGACAGGCTGTGGGAAGAATAACCTGTGGAGAACTTGAGCATGTGAAGGTATCAGCAGTGGGTGGATGGGGTGTGCAGCCAGGACTGGGACTGGTCCCCACCACAAAGCACTCCCACCCCTCACCTTGCTGCCTGCAGAGAGGCACCATGTGGAACAATAAGCTTTGTAAAGGGCAAACTGAGAACCAAACAGGATTTCTGCCCTCGTCTGGGATGCAAAATCCAGAAGCCCATCCATAAAAATCGCTTTGTCCTCTTCCACTGTAACCTGCACTCACGGCCCAGAAGCATTCAGAGCTCTCAGCCCAGAAATCTCCTGCTCAGAGCTGCTGTCTCCAGGCTGTCTGCAGGGCCCTGTGCCCGTGCATCGTGGTGGCTGTTTGGAGGCTTTGCTTGCCAGCAGAGGCCAGCAGCGCTCTGCTGCTGCTCACCCAAGGCCAGCCAAAGCAGACACAGTCCCTTTCCTCTCTCAGAAGTAAGCTTGTCCCTTAGTGCAGGCTTAACCCTGTGTAGAATACTGACAGCTACCAGCTCTCTCCTGTTAGTCCTGGTCTAGAAAAAGCAAGGGGGTGTTCATCTGTGTGCCCAGACACTGGCTGGCTCACAGGGTCACCCGGAGTGTGAGAGGCATGGCTTAGGTCTGGTACTGCCTGCTGCTGTCAAAAGGCATTTGGAAAGAGAAAGGAAGGAAACAGCCCAGTTAAAAGGCAGGGGTGTCCTCAGGGAGAGCTGACCCAGCAGGCAGAGCACTGGGGAAGGAGCAGCATTTCTAGCAAACCTTCTCAGCTTAGTGACACAAATGCAGTGCATGGGACACCTGCAGAAGTCTGAAATGCTGTGGTGCCTCTGCTGTGTGGTGCCTCTTGCCACCACTGGGGCCATGAGGAGGCCCCTTGAGATCTGTGAGGAAAACTAAGCAGTCTGCACAACTCAGCTGCCAGGTGCTTCCTAGAGAGAGCAGGGAATGTTCCTTTGGTCCCAGGAAACGTTGGAGGACCTACCTTGATGGCCAAGGGGGGTTTATGTTTCTCAGTGCCATACCCCCGAGTCAAGGGGCAGATGAGGGGCTGAATTACCTGACCACCAGCGATTCCCATCCCTGCCAGGCCTGAGGAGGCAGATGCACCTTCATCCTTCCCATGGTCTGCATCAGGGGGCTGAGATGGGGCAGCCTCAGGCAGAGCTGATGCCACAGGGCTAGAGCTGGTTAAAGGGTGTTTGCTGTGAGCACCTGTGCAAATCCTAGCCTGTTTGCTTATAAAGAGCTCTTGGGCCAGCCCTGCTGGAGGGGTTAAGCTGCCTTTCATCAGGTGAGCCTCCCTAGAGCCCACCTGGTGCACAGAGGAGAGTTTAGAAGAGCCACAGCATCCCTTAAGAGGCTGTGCCCTCCTCCTCACCACTGGTGTGCCCAGCCCTGAGGCACATTTCCCAGCCTGCCCACACAGCAGCTTCTGGCAGTGATGAGGAGGGAGGAGGGTGTGCGTGCACAGGGAGAGGCTGATCATGCCTTCAGCGAGGAAATATCAATGACTCCTACGTCCCAGCTGTTCCTCATTGTGGGAAATGCCTTTCACTTATGAAGCTAGTCTTGCCTTTTCCCCAGCCCATGGGATGCTGCTTGGTCTTTTCTTAGTCATTAGCACACTAACTCGAGAAATCCTGTGTAAGGCAAGAGGCAAGTTAGCAGGAGAAACACCCTTAGTCCTGGTGCTGTCTTCCTCACCAAGCATCCTTTCCAACAGGTTTATCCAGGCACCTCATTTAGTTGTGCTGCTTCAAAAGTCAGTGCCAGAGGTGACATGGGAGCTGCACCCAAGGTAACCTGCTCACAACCAGGAGGAGCTTCCATGCCTTTAATCAAGCCCCCGAGTGCAGAGATAGCAATCCAACACATGATGCCCATCAGGGAACGATGCCCAGAGATGTGTCTTATATAAGCTATTGGGGGAGCATTATTTTTGGTAAACCTCAGTGTAATGAGTCATCATCTCTGCTGTAATTAACTTCCATAATGAGCAAGGAGATTAGCAGCAGAATTACGGGGGATGAGAACAAATATGGGTTTAAATTGGATAGATCTGGGAGGGAAGCAGCAGCTCGTGAGGGTTTGGGCTTCTGCAGTGAAACCAGTTCTCCCAGTGCAATTTGCATGGTCTTTTCCCTTTTCCATCACTAAAGCTCAAACCCATTTTGGTTTTCATCACTTATAGTGCCTGTTTGTATCTTTTTTTCTGCCTCCCTTTTCAGCCCTTGTTGAACAACACAGGGCTGCTCTGTCCTGCTCACAGACACTGTGTTTCCCTGCTGCATTTCAGCTGGTGCTGTGTTGGGTTTAACTGGAACAGGAGCAATTTCCTTGTGAGATCAACTGCTTCATCCCCCTTTTCATTAAAGGTTTACTAAATATACTGGCTCACCTTTAAAATAAGCCCAGAGCACCCTCCACGCCCAGGAGACCCTACACATTTGATGTTACAGCAACTAAACACCTCTGTAAATGCTGAAGAACATCCACGCACACAAGCTGTGTTCCCAGCTCAGTGCTTGCTCCTTCTGAAACAGAGTGGGGTAGGAGAGAGAAGGGGGAAGAGGCAGATGCAGGGTGGAACAGCCCGTTGTTTTTGAAGGCATGACTTGCTTGACCAGTCTGGGCTCTTTTAGCCACACCTGGGTGGTATACAGCATACCTTCCTCACAGAAGGTTACTCTTATCAAATTGATTAGGGCCAGCTACTGAGAGCTTCTGATTTGCATTCCTGGACTTGTGCTTGTCAGCGAGCAGGCAAGTGAGGGATGAGGTCCCAGCGAATCTCCTGCTGTCTCCCCAGAGCCCCTAAAGCTTTTCAATGCCTCGCTGGACGCGTCGCAGAGGGAGGCTGTCTCCTTCTCCCTGGCACAGAGGGAGCTTGCCATCGTCCATGGACCACCTGGCACAGGGAAGACCACAACACTAGTAGAAATCATCTTGCAAGCTGTACAGCAAGGCCTGAAAGTGAGTATCAGTGGCAGGACTGTAGCAACAGCCGTCCCTTTGGTGTGTTTTGCAAACTCATTGGCTTCATGGCAGCTGTGCTACACTGCAGGGCCTGGCTTGGCTTGCAAGAAATAAGCTGAAATAAGGTGTGAATAGAAGCTTTAAACCTCAGGTTTGCTATTGAAGGCCCTGCACCAGTTCTTCAAAGCAAAGTGAGAATCGCCTGTGGTGTCTGGAGGCTGTGGGACGTCCATCCCCATAGATAACGCCTGGCTCCTTCCCTCTTTGTGCTCAGGCACCCTTGCTGCGCTGCTTTGCTGTCCTTGGCAGTAAGAAGCCCTTGGTTTGTGCCCCTGCAGGTCCTGTGCTGTGCCCCTTCCAACGTTGCAGTGGATAACCTGGTGGAAAGGCTGGCGGGCTACGGGACCCGCATCCTGCGGCTGGGGCACCCCGCTCGCCTGCTGGACTCCATCCAGCAGCACTCCCTGGACGCCGTCCTGGCCCGAGGGGACAACGCCCAGATCGTGGCAGATATCAGGAAGGACATCGACCAGGCCTTTGTAAGTGTCCCCAGGGGGTTACCCAAACGCCTGATCTGCTTCCCAGGCAAGCGACTTGGTCTGCAAGACTAAGGGATGTCTCTGCCACTTCTTGCATGTTCCTAGAAGACGCTCACTACAGATGGGTGCTCTGGGATTGCCCCAGAATTGGTGGCTAGAGGCAAGTCACAGTGACTAGTGCTGATGTGAGCAACGGGCAGCACACAGCCAGCCTGCACCCTGGTGCTTCTGGGTTCAGGCCACCACGAGCCCGCAGTGGTGCTCCCTGTCTGGAACTTCCTGGATACAGGCAGGGGTAGAGCTTTGGTAGACACGAGCCTCTTTGGCCAGCCAGCAGCAGAAAGGGCCACTTCAGGGCAGAGAAAAGGGCGACCAGCATAGTGCAGGGGACTAACTGTGACAGCTGGAGACGTGTGGCCTGGATTAATCCCATTTACTCTGACTGGGAAGCCTTGAACCTGGCCTCAGAGGAAAGGGACTTGGGTGCATGCCTGACCATTTGAGAGATGGTGAAGGCTGTCAGCCTGACAAGGTATCTCAGACAGCCTCAGTACCAGGGGCTGCCCGAGCCTCCTCAGCGACCTGCCATCAGTGCTCATCTTCATCTGCTGCAGAAGGAGCTGAGGGCAGACCTCCTGCTGGCTGAGTTCCTCACTGAAAGGGCACAGTCAGTCATTACTGCTGTGTGCAGAGATGCCTCAGTGCCCTGCTCTCCAGATTATCTGTCTGGTCTTGTTCATGCAACCCTCTCCACCAGAGAAACACTCACATCATTAATTCACTTGCTAACGAGATGTCTGGCTGTCCTGACACTCCTCCCACTCTCAGCCACCTCAAGTGCAAGAGCAGAGTACACGAGGGAAAAAAAGGATCCTTAATTTCCTGTTTCACAACCCAGTTTTTCCTCAGCTGAGTTTGCAAAGTAGCTCTTTTACTTGAGATGGAAGGTTTGGAAGCTGTTTTTTCCACCCCCCCTCTTCTGGTGGCAGCATTGTCCAGAAGCCATCTTGCAGATTTGTCCTCTCGGCTCCAGAGAGATCCTGACTGATGAGGGATGCAGGAGGGCATCTTCACACCCCTGCATTTCCCTTTCCTCTCCTTGGGAGGCACCTTGAAAGGTGGGAGGTCACTAGGAGCCAGGGGGTCAGAGCAGGGTCAGATAGGAAGTGCTGGTTCCTCACCCAGCAAAGCCACGAGACCTTTCTTCTTCCCTTAAAGCCTCATCACCGTTACACACTCCTCCCTGCCCTGTGCCAGGGGCGCTGCCTGGAGCGTGCTCTCAGCTCTTGGATGGACTGAAGCACCAGACCTTCTCCCTCCTGATCTTTGGGGCATTGGGAGAGTACAGGGCAGAGCAGGAAGGGCTGAGCCAAGGATTTAAGGACAGGGAGTTACCCTTCAACACTTTATGCCCACAACTCAAGACAATCAAACCATGCAGCCAGAGGAGTTTAAGTGAGAAGCGGCTGTCAGGGCTCTGGGTGCTGCTGTGAGTCCTGGCGCTCAGCATTACCCTCATGTCACTGCTGCATGCTCAGAGCCTGGGGTTTTGTTGAGACACTTCATCTTTTTCAGAGACAGAAGTACTCTTTGTGCTTCAAGCAGCACTGGTGGTGGAAGGGGCTTTCTGTCAGGGAGAGAGGAGAGAAGCCAAGGTTTTACGGGCTGGTTGCGATGAGCCAAAGTACCGTGGTGGCCGCAGGGAAGCCAAGGCTGTACCCAGGTTCCTTGGTTGTCTGAGGAGCTGAACATGTCCCCAGGACTGGAAACAGGTTGTTCTGATTTTTCTGTTTTGTAGGCAAAAAGCAAAAAGGCTCAAGACAAGGGAGAGAGGAGCCATTTCCTCAGTGAGATGAAGGTGCTGAGAAAGGAGCTGAGGGAGCGAGAGGAAGCGGCCATGGCTGCAGCCCTTACCCATGCCAGTGTTGTCCTTGCTACCAATACAGGTGAGAGATCTTCTTTTCCTTTGCAGTGCTTTACCTCACTTGCCAGGACTCACATAACCCACGTGCCCTGCAATTCACCATCCTGCCAGAGCACGAGGGAGGCTTAGTTTTCCTGCACCAAGGTCCTGGGAGCTCAGGTTTGCTGCAGGCTTTCAGACTCCTCTGCAGTGGGGTTCTCCCTGCTTGCACTCTGGCTCGAGGTGATGTGGTTTAGGGGCTAAAAGGACCTTTGGTGTGAGCCAGCAGGCCCATCTTTGTTAGTTCTGAACAGGAGCTGAGCTTTCAGTGAGTAAACAAGTGCTGCTGGAGGTGTGCAATCTGCTTAATGATAAGTCACATGGAATCGCTTCCCTGCTTGGATAACGTCCATGACTGACTGAACACAGCACATGTTTCCATCCCCTGGTCTCAGTCTGGATTTGCTTAGCTCTGTAAGTCACCCAAGTGCTGTAGGCACCATGGGGTTTAGGGGAGAGTGCCAGGGATTTGTCAGGCAGCACATGGAGGAAAGGAATCCCCTTGCACATCAGTGCTTAAAGTTGAACACACACTCAAGTGTTTTTCCTAGATCACACGTGGAACATTCCAGAGCCCACCCAAAATCTTCAGATTTGGCTGCTCAGGGATTATGGGCTGAAGGGAAACATCAGTGATTTCAGGCCTGAAAAAAGCAGGGGGAGGTTCCCTTTTTGACAGCACAGCTGGTGATTTGTGCTGTGTTGGTCAGATGGGCATTTCCCCTGGCACTCAGGGGCCTTGTGTCTGGCCACTGTGGGGGTCTGTGCAGCTCTGCTGCAGCTAAAGCAGGTGGCAGAAGCAAAGCAAGGGCTTTGTGTTTTCCTTGGTTGAGCAATTTGCCTGAAACCTTGCAGTTTGGTGGGAATGATGACTTATGCAAGCCAAAGTGCTCCGTTGCTAGGTTCAGCAGAGAGAGAATTGAATCATGGCAACACAGAGGGACAGCAGTGACCTTTAGCTAATGGGAGTTGGATAAACTCAAGTTGAGCTGCAAGGCTGTAAGGGAAGAAGACCATCTGCACAGCTGTGTGCCACCTCAGTGCCTTCCTTTCTGAGACACTTTGTAATGGAAGACACCACGTCTTAGCTGGGAAACTGTGACTGAAGTGGTGCAAAGCTGTGGAGACAGCAGGACTCTCAGTGGTGGGGGAAAGCCACCCCTGATCAGAGCTGCTTTGGACAGAGCTACAGTGCAGCAGCAGCACAAGGGCTTCTGAGAACCCATCCTGTGAGCACCATGAATAAAAGTCTCCTTACCTGGCCTGCTGGCTTCTTCACCTCCCTCTTCTCCTTTTACACCCCTTTTGCTTACAAGTTGCAGCGACGTTTTTGACGCCTCTGAACTTCCCAGTTGTGCTGGCTGTGTGCATCAGTAGCTGTCCATGGCTATGTTACAGCAGGGTGTGTGTGAGGCTTCTCTGACAGCACAAATCACAGAGTCACAAGGGCTGGAAGGGACCCCAAAAGCTCACCCAGTGCAACCCCCCTGCCAGAGCAGGGCCAGCTAAAGCAGGGCACACAGGAACTCGTCCAGGGGGGTTGGAATGTCCCCAGAGGAGACTCCACAACCCATCAGGGCAGCCCCTTCCAGTGCTCCCTCACCCAGCCCTTGCCATGGTTGCCCAATTTCAGTCTCCTGTGCTTTCCCTTCTCCCAGTGCCACAGCAAGGCAGAGGAGTCAGGGTCTCAGGGCATCCCTCAGTGTATCAGGCAGAGCAAACTGATGTCATGTCCATCACCCTTTCAGTGTGTTTGGTGAGAAGCTCTGTTTGCATTTGAGGGCAGAAGGCAAGTGGGTGTTGATTAGTGCTGTTGCTCTGCTCTGGGTGAGGCATTCGAGCACATTGTTGTGTTTGTCATCTGCTGTTTCCAAAGGCACTTGGAAGCTTTTGGGCCCAGATTCTGCAGCAAAAAAAAAGACAAAATGGGCAAAAGCAATTGTGACCTGTCCATTTAGATGCATCTGTGTCTGGTGTGGGCTGAATTCCTGTGTCCCTGCAAATAAACAGTGCTTTACCTGCCTCCCTCTGTCACAATGCCAGCGCAGGGGGGTTGCTTTAAAAACAGATGCTGAGCAGCTCACCTCCTCCTTTAATTAGGTGCTTCCTCTGATGGCCCACTGAAGCTGCTTCCTGAAAATCACTTTGATGTGGTGGTGATAGATGAGTGTGCTCAGGCCCTGGAAGCCAGCTGCTGGATACCTCTGCTGAAGGCTCGGAAGTGCATCTTGGCCGGGGATCACAAACAGCTTCCCCCCACCATCATCTCTCACAAGTAAGGAGCAGTTGCTGGCCCTGGGCCTCCTGTTAGTTACACAGCCAAGTGCTTCCCAATGCCTCAAGGGTCGAGGTGTATCATGGATGTGGATTGTTTCTTGGTGTCCCCCGTGAGCTGGGGTTGGTGACGGTGCTGTCACGGACAGGAGTGTGCTGCAGGGACATCTGTCGCACTGGCAGAGGTGGCTCTGTGGCAACATCGAAACAGCTCAGCAAAAAAAGCCTGGGTAACGAGGTGGGGACCTCCCCCCTCACTGCCATGTGCCAGGGGCAGGTACTGGTGAGAGCCAGCACACAAACAACTGGAAATCCAAGGGTGCAGCCCTGGCTGGTGCTGCTGTGGGACCGAAGTGTCTGCACCCTTCCACCAGCCACCCAGAACATGCCCCAGCCCCAAAGAACCCAGTGTCTGCTGCTTGCCTGGTTTGCTTTGGCTTTTCCCTTCAGTGGGAAGGAGCTCTTCTGCTGTGCACTGCTACTGGGTGACTCAAACCTGTGTCCCCCGACAGATGTACTTCCCGAGAGCCGGGGCAGCAGAGACGCTGTCTCCATTCCACTTCCTTAGCAGCACTGGGTTCCAATTCTTTGTTTTCTGCCTCTTATGCAGTTTAAAACACTCACATCAGCTTCCAAACTGGTAAGCAAATAGAAGGTGAACAAAAGAGAAACCCAGGCTCTGAGATGTTTGTTTTTCAGAAAGCTCAGTTGTCCCACCTGGGTTCCTTGTGCCTGGCAGGAAGGGTAGGGCCTGGTTTCCTCCTCTCTGCTGACTGCAGGCTCTGTGGAGTGAATGCAGGCTCATACTCAGTTTAACCCAAGTCTTGCCTTGATTAACCTGCTTCTGTGGTTCAACATTTATGTGTTTAGCATATTCATGTGGGAGCTGGCCCACGGAGGTGCTGCCTTATCACACACCCCACAGTGATCACAGAACCTCACAGTACCTGGCACTGTGTATTAAGAACTATTAGCTTGTGGAATAGACTGTGGCTGGTGTAAATTGCCTGTGCTTCGAGGGAGATGCTCCAAATAGTCCTGGGGAGCCTCTGTGTAGCTGAAAATGTAAATTTGCCTGTGTTTATCCAGCTCTAGATCTGCAATTACTGAGCCCTCATTGTGCAGAAGCAGAGAAATGGGACTGACTTCATAAGCCTTCCCTCCTGCTTCCAAAATGTAATGAGCAAGATACAGATCTATAATCTCACTTGGATTTTGAACAAGGGAAATGAAAAGATCCAAGGGAGGCAGCAGCTCCCAGCAGGCAGCTGGGAGATGGGGCAAATGATGTTAAGGAGCTCTATTATCTTCCCATTTTATCCTTATCAGATGCACAAGTGCTGCTGGTTTGGCAGCTCGTGGCAGGTGATGAGCTCCCTCCCTCCCCTGGCTGCTGGAGCTGTCTGGGCTGGGGAACTGCCAAAGCTTACCCAGAACCCCCTGACCTTCCTGTCTCACTGCTTGATGGCTGTGAGGCTGCAGCCTGTGTCTCTGTGCCTTGGCTTTCCCCATCGGTGAATGGGGAGCAAATCATTGGGAGTGGCTGGCCAAGGCTGGGCAGCTGGAGGGGAGCTGTAATCCTTGCTGTTCTTAGCCTGGTGGGGGGCAAGAAACAGCCAGGGACTGGTTGGGGGCTAGAGCCTCTCTTGCTTGCATTAGTAGGAGTCATCTAGAGTCAGATAACAAAACTGTTCCCAACAGAGTAGGGAAACAAGTGGAAAGAGTTGACAGAACAAGTTGAGAACAAAGCCCTTTGAGTACTCCTCATGACTTTACCTTTCAGCTCAGTGGGAGCCCTTGGTAGCAGCCCCAGGGGTGTCAGTGGCAGGTGGCTGCACTGATCCGTGTTAAGTGTGCTTACAGAAATGAAGATGGGCGCTCAGCAGGCAGGCACTGATGATGTGGACCCTTCCCCTCCAGTCCTGGCTTCTGCTTAGGAACAGCACATCTCTCTCCTCTTTCCACATTGCCAACGGCTGAGAGCTCTTGGGAGGACCATTTGAATCTGCAAAGGGTTTAAAGGGCACAGTGCAGAGTCTTTGTCCTGGAGGAAATGCCTGGGATGACACACATTATCCTGGTAGAAAACAAAAGCTGCCTCACCTGAAAGCAAAGAGTTTCTCTCTCTCTTTCAAGCTCTGTTGTTGTGTAATGAACCCTCTGCACAGAGAAGGTGTTCAGGGAGGTCCAGCTGCAGCAGTGACAGTTTGCCTCAGCAGCCTCCTGGCTAGCTGCAAAAGCCAACAAATGTTGATCCATTGGAACAATTTCTTTAGAGGAATCCCCTTACTTGTCAGATGAACACCCTTACAAAGGGTCAGCTCTTTCCCTGTCAGGTCTGACCTCTGCCCTTGCTTTAACAGCTGTCCAAACGCAAGCTTTGGCGTGTGGCAGGGGGTGACAGAGCTTTGCTCTGCAGAGCCCCAGCCCCCTGCTCAGAGCACGGGCTGCCAGGTGCCACAGGAGGCAGATCCCCGCTGCCTCCACCTTGGGAGGTGCTGCAGAGAGTGCTGGAGGCTGGGAGCCGCCTGCCAGGCTAACAGGAAGCCAGGAGCTATTTGCGGGGATGATTCATGCGGAGGGCTCCAACCCTCCCACCCACCTTCCCCTTCTCCTCCATTGATGACAGCAGTCCTGGAGTGGGTGGACTCCTATTTCCAGGCCTCGGTGAAGGGTCTAAAGTTAGCCAGGATGAATCTGGGCCGACTGAAGGACTGTCTGCTACTACGGTGTGTGAAGTCGGTCCTGCTTATCAGGAGGCCTCTGCCACACAGGAGGGCTGTGATGCTTTGCAGGAGCCACCCTGCCAGTGTGATCAGACAAGCAGGCTTCCACACAGCTCACCTGTCTGCTGCATCCACCTTCTTATCTGCTTGTTCCCACGTGAGGTTAAGGGGGTTTTAGGGGAGGGCCCAAAGGGTGCTGCTCTTCCCTGCTTTTTGACAGGAGCTGGAGTTCTCTCAGGGTGCAGAGGGCATCCCCACACACACTCCATACTACATTCACCTCCATCCTGTCTGTGCTGGGTGTTTCTCCTGCAGGACCCCCAGCAATGGCAGATGCCCATCCCCTGCTGCTGCCCTCTTGGCAGCCTGCTCACAGACATCAGCTGCAAAGCTCACAGACATCAGCTTCAAGCCTCCTGCTGGGCTTTGGCGCAGTCCCAGGGCCATCTCAACAGCAGGACACTTTCTCCTGCCTGACAGGAACATTTGTTTTCCTCGTTTTCATCTGAGTCCTCATTCTGACATCCTCATTCATTCATCTCCACATCAAGGCTTTGATTTATTAACGTGGTTTTATGCTCCTCGGATACATGCAGACACTCACCAGACCTTTTGCTCCCAACCAGCTTGGGAATATTTTTCCCCCATCTTGTTTGTTAGCAGTCAGTCTGGATATCCCCACCAGCCCAAACCCACCTGCTAGTCCTCCATGCCCAGCAGTCTGCTGGTTTGCTTTGTCACTGAAGAGCAAGGGGCAGGGCCTGGGCTTTCTTTGGTAGCTTCCAGAGCAAGCTGCCCCCCTCCTTCACGTGAAGCCAGTGAAACCAGGTGAGCAGCAAGTACTGGCTGCTCTGGGCTGGGTTTGGCAGTTTCACCTTTCCAACCTTTACTTTAGGTACTTTAAAGTAGCTGCTGCTGTCTGACCAACTTCCTGTCCCAATTTAATTCCTCCAGAGCAGTGGATACTTGGGAAACCCCTTTTGCTCAGTGCTCTTAGGGTTTTGCTGGCACAGGATCCAACCACTGCAGGAATTAATTCAGCAGTGGAATAACAGGAGATTCATTAACAGGTGAAATAGTCACAAGCAGTTGAATATCCTCATTATTAATTCAACATTAACCTCATGAGGATGCCTGTGGTGGAAGCTGTGCTGTTGGTGCATGGAAGAGCTTCTAAGGCTTGCTGGGAGGTTTAATGCCTCCCCCATGCTTCACTGCATATCACTGCAAGAGACACTCTGCATGGAAACCAGTCTCAGGCTTGCTCTTGGAAGAATATGTGAGCCAAGGGAGGGGAGCAGGGGGCAAAAGCAAGTGAGAGGTACCTTTGGTTGGTAAGGCTGCTGCTTCCCTTTAAGATGCTGAGAGCCTCTTCTTTTGGCATCATTCACTTCTCCCCTGAGCTGCCTGATGGGACTTATCCAGCAAGCAGGAGCAGCGTTATTACCAAGAGGACACAGTCTCATGGGGGCTGAGCCAAGGTCTGGTAATGGGAGATCTTCAACAGCTCCAGCAAGCTGTGAACCAGGTCTAGGTTCTGTCCAAGGGGTCCCATCAGGAGGTGGGCTAGAAACAAAGCCATGAGATGGGTCCAGGATCCATCCAGAAGATACAGCTAGGAGATGGAGGCTGCCACGTGGGGCAGAGCAGAGTTGAGAGAATCAGGCTGTCAGTGCTCTCTCATCCAGCTATGAGCCTGGAAGGAGAACAGCTAACTCTTGCCCACTGCAACAAACTCCCCAGCCCCTGTGCTCTGCCTCACCCCACTTAACCCCCTCTGCTCTCAAAAACCCAGCCCACCTCTAATAGACTGCTGTTTCACCTGCCCTTGCTTGTCTCCCCTGCTCTCAGGTGGGAGCATAAGGACCTGAGCACATACATCTGTGCCACTGGTAGCGATGCTGGGAAGCTGTGAAGGCTTCATGGCCCAGATTCAGTGTGGTGTATGATCAGCAGCAAAGCACATGGCACAGCTGGGAACCCCTGTGGCAGAAAGCACAGTCTCCTCACTGCAGGGCTGCCAGCCTGCTCCTGCACCAGCTCTTCATCGCTCCTTAACGTTGCGGTGGCCTTTGAAAGAGCAGAGCTCTCTCCAAGTGCTGCACTTGCGTCCATTCACAGTTTGTGACCCACTTTTCCCCGTGTGCTGCCCTGTGTGATTAAGCCAGAAGGAAGGCTGATGAGACTGGACTTGTCAGAAAGACCTACCCTCAGTTTTCTCCTCTGCAGTTTGATGAATGTGCAGTCTCCTGTGATATTTCCCAAGTGCCCTGTTGTTACCCTGACAGGGCTGGCTCCTGCTCACTGCAGTGCCTGTGCTGGAGTGATGCTTCCCCTGGCAGTAATGGGGTGCTGCTGTGCCCCTCAGCCTTGACAGAAGTCATTTTCCCAAGCTGTTCTCTATCATCATTCCATCATCTTTGTGCTTGTTCTTTATGTTCTGGTAGCAACCAGAACCCCTCGCCACAGTCCTGCACAAGGCACTGGGTGCACAGCATGAAAAAGAGACTCTTTATGCTCTGAAATGCTTAAAACACAAAATCAAAGTGCAGTGATCCTTGTCCTTCCTCCTCAGGCAGTGCTTCCAACACCCCCTCTCTGCATGGTGAACAGAAAGCAATTGGGCTCCTGAAGGGCTTATTTCATTAGGAGCTTTATTAATTTGTGTCACAGATAAAAGCTACAGGACCTGTGCCAGAAGTGATGGAGTGTTGGTTTTCTTAATGGCTAATAAAGCAGTAAGTGCTGAAATGCATTAGTGCCTTGTTCTGGGGTGAGTGGCCAAGGGTGGTGAGAGTGCTGCAGCAGTGTCTCGACACATTAGCAAGGTCTGGCCTGTGCTGGCACCAGGAGTTGCAAGATGTGGGGTCGAGCTCTGATGCTAATGCATTAGGTGATCCTGGTGCCAGTGCTGAGCTTGCAGCAACACCAGTGTAATGCTGCACTGGCAGGTGGCAGAGCTGGTTGTGGGAGGCAGAGCCGGTTGTGAGATGCAGACCTGGTTGTGAGGTGCAGAGCTGGTTGTGGGAGGCAGAGCTGGTTGTGAGATGCAGACCTGGTTGTGAGGTGCAGAGCTGGTTGTGGGAGGCAGAGCTGGTTGTGAGATGCAGACCTGGTTGTGAGGTGCAGAGCTGGTTGTGAGGTGCAGAGCTGGTTGTGGGAGGCAGAGCTGGTTGTGAGGTGCAGAGCTGGTTGTGGGAGGCAGAGCTGGCTGTGGGATGCAGAGCTGGCTGTGGGAGGCAGAGCTGGCTGTGGGATGCAGAGCTGGCTGTGGGAGGCAGAGCTGGCTGTGGGAGGCAGAGCTGGTTGTGGGAGGCAGAGCTGGTTGTGAGATGCAGAGCTGGTTGTGAGGTGCAGAGCTGGTTGTGGGAGGCAGAGCTGGTTGTGAGATGCAGAGCTGGTTGTGAGGTGCAGAGCTGGTTGTGGGAGGCAGAGCTGGCTGTGGGAGGCAGAGCTGGTTGTGGGAGGCAGAGCTGGTTGTGAGGTGCAGAGCTGGTTGTGGGAGGCAGAGCTGGCTGTGGGAGGCAGAGCTGGTTGTGAGGTGCAGAGCTGGTTGTGAGATGCAGAGCTGGTTGTGAGGTGCAGAGCTGGTTGTGAGGTGCAGAGCTGGCTGTGGGAGGCAGAGCTGGCTGTGGGAGGCAGAGCTGGTTGTGGGATGCAAGGCAGTGTGGCTCAGGATGTTGACAGCATGAGCTTACAGGTTGGGAGGGTTTTGTTCTGGAGCTGTTTCCCCATGTAGAGATCTCGGGCTCCTCACTCGTTCCAGCCACACTGAGCAGATCAGGGTGTGAGGAGTGAGTGCCACAGACAAGGACAGCCAGTACCTCTTGCATCTCCTGCCTTAGAGTGGCAGCACCCCTTCTCCCCCTGGGAGAAGGACGCAGGCATGTCCCACCCTGATGTGCTCAGGCTGGTCTGATCTCCGTGCGAGGCAGAAGCCTTCACCCTGTTGGCAGGTAACACCTGGGACCCTGCAGCCTTCTGCTCCCTCTCCACTGCCTGCTGGGCCCCAGGTGGAGCAGAGTGTGAAGCCAGGGAGGTGGTGGCACCGGAGCAGGGTGTTCAGCAGGGCCCAGAGCAGCTACTGCAGGTGCTGCGACAGCATCACAGCTCGGCACCACGAGCGCTGCTCACGCCCACGTCCAGTTCCCGCGCCCACGGGAGCAGACACCCAGGCCCCTCCACTCCTGACTTGCTTCTCCCCTTGCAGGGCTGCTGCCCAGGGCCTGTCCCTGAGCCTGATGGAGCGACTGCTGGCGGGCTACGGGGACAGGGCGGTGAGGATGCTGACGGTGCAGTACCGCATGCACCAGGACATCATGCTCTGGGCGTCCGGCGAGATGTACGGCGGCCGCCTCACCGCGCACCCGGCCGTGGCCCAGCACCTGCTCAAGTGAGTCGCTGCCCCTCCCTGCTCTGGGACCACACAGTGTCCTTGTGAGCACACAGCACACAGGCTCGGTCCCTTGCCCCTGTCCCTGCAACAGCGTTTCTGTGTCGGCCTTTGTTCCATGAGGAACCACGAACGGGAGGGGAGGGATTGTCTTTCCTCCTGTGTAACAATGAGTCCTGTCTTCTGTCTCCTCCTTTGCGTGGTAAGCAACAGAACAAAGCCCCTCACACCTGCTGAGAACACATGAGTACCTACAGGCCTGACTGCAGGGGGTGTGATACCCCAAGCAGTGCTTCTGTCTCATTCAGGAGACCACACGTGGGTCCGAATCTGAGGGCCGGTGTATGTCCCAGCATCAACATCAGAGATTCCCTTTGCAGCTTGGGGCAGTTTCCTGCCAGGCCAGCAGCTGTACCACTGGATCCATTCCTTGTGTGCAGTGTTTTCCCCCTCTCCTGGGTAATTTCAAGGCAGGGGCTCTTCATTGCCGTGGCAGCGTGGGACAGGCAGCGTTTGCCAGCACACGCTGTGGCTGTCAATAGCTGGTGCTGGTACAGTTGCAGTCAGTGCAGCTCTGGGAGGTGGAGGGGAAATCACTCATTCTCTGTTGGCCTTGGAGAAGCACAAAATCCCACAGTGCAGGTCTGCAGGGAGTCAGTGTATTTTTAGCAACAGTTTCCTCTAAAGGCAGATATTTAGTAGTCAGAAACAAATCTCTTCCCCAGGAATCTCTACATGTCACAGCTACAGTTTTGGGCAGAGCAGGAGACACCATTCCATCACACTTGTCTCAGAACAACCTCAGTTGTGAGCAGTGTGAACAGCACATGGGTGGGAAGAGCCAGCGTGGTGCTGGGCACAGCCCCAGCAGCCTCAGCAGCGCCCAGCCCACGGGGGCTCCAGTGCTCCTGGTCCTGGCCACACTCCAGTGACCTTTGGACACTGGAAATAGCCACTAGTGAAGAGCACCAGGCAAAAACCTGGTTTTCTCTCCAGCCCACAGTGCAGCTCAGGCCCTGCTCAGGGCCTCATGCTGTCTCGACTCATCATCAAACCTGCCAGTCCACAGCCCCACTGACAGCTCACATGAGCTCAGCAATGCTCAGCTCAGGCCCTGGACCATGGGAAGTCTCTGTGCTTCTGCAGGAGACCAGGCAATGCAGGGGCTTGACCCTGGGCCATGACCATCTCATCCTTCATGATGTTTGTGAGCATCTCCCCTGTTTTCTTGGCTCAGGACAAATGCTTTGCTGAATCCCCAACCAGAGCAAGAAATGAGTAAGTTGTTTTCTTTGATAGTTCTAGTAGAAGCTCTCTTGGAAGCAGAAGCACCTTAGGGAAGTGGAGGGTCCTGAAAGGAGATGCTGTAGCAGGGGCCTTGTCTCAAAGTGGAAGCTGCCTCTACCCCCACTTCCCTGCCTGTCCTTTGGAGGCAATCCTCCTCCTCCTCTCTGCCATCTCCCTTGTTTATTTGCAGACTCTGGGGTCCCAGCTCTCCATCACTCGTATGTGATGTACCATAACACGTCACTGCTTCACATCTCCAGGCTTTCTGTTCCTGCCCTCCACCACCCAGCCTCTTCCTAGGCTGGGAATTCAGCCAGAAACTCCCTTGGCCATTAAAATACAGGTTTTGGTGGTGGCTTTTCTCCTTTCATACAGCAGCTTTAGCTGTAGAAATGACATGAAACCCCAGCTCCTCTGTGGTTCCTTGTCCTCACGTTCTTCTCTTGCCTGACAGCACTGCTGTCAAGTCTCTGGTAACACTTCAGGCACTCTCTCTCCCCCTCAACACTGTAAAAGCCAGAAAGCAGCTGCCACATCTCCTTAGGGATGCATCTCTGTCCTGTTTGAGGCCACTGAAGTGAGACACTGCGCCCCACACGCTTGAGAAAGCTCTCAGTGCTGCTGCCTGGCCCCTGGGACACTCTCCAGAGCCCTCAGCTCTTCCTTTGCCTTTTGGGAGGGCATTTAAGTGGCAATCCTGTGGTGCAGAGCAGTAATGGCTTTTCAGCTACGAGTCTTTGGCATTGCAGAGCTCCCCTGGGCCTGGCTGTGGCTGCTGTCCTGGCACTAACCCCAGGAAGCCTGGAGCTGAAAGCTGGGGGGCCCTCCTGGGTTACTGCTGAGCACAACATCAGGAGCACCACTGCAGAGGCAGAGGGGACCAAAGCTTGGTGGAGCAGGAAGAAGGGAACCTCAGTTCCTGTCCTTGACCAATCTTCCTGTGGTTCCACCCCCAGGACACTGCTGTTGGGCACCAGCCTTGTCCCTCAGGAGCAGAACCCAGCTGGGCTTCCCCTCTGCCCACGCTGGGAGGGGTAAGCAGGGAGAGATGGTCCCTCTGGCATCGTTCCAGCCTCACTGACTGTCCCCTTCCCACACACCTTGTGCAGGGACCTGCCGGGCGTCACGGCTACAGAGGAGACCAGCACTGCCTTGCTGCTCATAGACACTGCTGGCTGTGGCCTGTTTGAGCTGGAGCTGGAGGATGAACAGTCCAAGGGGAACCCAGGTACTGTCACTGGGAAAGTGCTGTTGGCCAGAACTGGGTCTCAGCCTCCCACGGGCCCTGTCCCAGAGATGTCCCCTCCCAGGCAGGGAGGGGGGGCAGGAGGGTCCCCAGGCTGCCTGCACACGGCTTTCCTCCACAGATCCTGTTGCTCAGAGCAGAGTGGCTGCAGGGCTGTGGTGATGGGGTGACTGTGCTGGCTGCCACGTGCCCTTCAGCCCTTGAGAGACGTTTGTCCATGCTGGGGCCTGGGCAGGGGGGGGATCCCCGTGACAGACACTTCACACAGGTTGCTGGGGCAGGTAACAGCAGGCAGAGCACAGGCCTGTGGCAGAGGGGCTGCAGAGTGGCCCAGAACAGCCTCCCAGCCCCCTGCTCCTTCCATGGGCTCTACTCTGGGAATTTTCTTCAGAAATTGGCTTTCCTGCTGGTTTTTGCCTTGAAAAAGAGGTTTCCTTATGGAGACCATTCCAGCAAGGCAGGAGACCTCTGGAAGCGCTGGTGCTGCCTCCTCTGCATCCCCAGCTCCATGGCAGGAGGGTGGCTGTGGCCTGCTGCTCAAGGATGCTGCTCAGGCTCCTCTGCATTCACTCTGGCATCCCCACTTCTGCCAGCTGGCTCTGAGCAGGCTCCCAGAGGGGCTTTGCCAGGAGCTGCTGCACGTGGGCCGCCCGGTGTCTGTTGCTTCACCTGACACTGCACACATCCCAACCTCGCTATGGAGACAGCTCTGCTGAAAGCCTTTCCCCCTGGCCCAGCCCCAGCCTTTCCTGGCCAAAGAGCTTCTTTGGCAGCGTTGGCTGCCTGCTTCAGGGATGCATTTGTCTTCCTCCCTGCTCACCAGTGCAGATCTCATGCCAGCAGCAGATTTCTGAGGCTTCAAGTGCCTCTCTGGCAAGACAGGGAAAAGAGACTGTAAAATACAAGGATGGGTTCTACCAGTTTGAGTATCTTCTGCCTCCCTTTGTTTGCAAACCCACCAGAGCCTCAGTGCCTCTCCGTTTTCCACACAGCAGTCCCCTGGCCCTGCTGAACAGGGAGCCAAAGGGGCTTGTGTAAGGGTTTTTGAGCAGGGGATGAAGTGCACAGTCCCAGAGTCTGGGAGGCAGCCCCTTGGGCACATTTCTGCAAGCCACAGCCTGTCTGAGGTGGCAGCTCCAGCCTCTGCCTGCCAGCCCTCTCCCACCCGCTCTGCTCTCTGCCCTAGGGGAGGTGCAGCTGGCTGCTCTGCACATCCAGGCCTTGGTGGAAGCCGGCGTGAAGGCCAAAGACATCGCTGTCATAGCTCCCTACAACCTGCAGGTGAGCTGGGCCTCTGCTGGCAGCTCCTCTGGCCCGCTGCGTGCCCACAGAGCCAAGGCACGGGGGGGTACAAAGCCTGGCACCTGCAGCAATGACACCAGAACATCCCCAGAGACAGGGGAGGAAGATGGCAGAGCCAGATGGTCTAATTGCCTTTTGTGGCCGGTTTTGCTGCGCTTAAGCAGCTCGAGCCCATAGAGGGGAGAAATATTGGGTGGGTGTTTCCACTCCCAGCCTCAGGAGTCTGCTCTTGACCTTTGGGAGACGTGAACACTCATCCTGGAGGGTTTGAGAGGAGGGGACTTCACCCAGACAGTGCCATTTTAACCCTCTTCACCCTGTGCTCTTCCATAGAAGACACCCACTGTGTGTTTTCCAGGTGGACATGCTCAGAGAGAACCTTTGCCACAGGTATCCAGACCTAGAGATCAAATCAGTTGATGGTTTCCAAGGAAGGGAGAAGGAGGCAGTGATCCTGTCCTTCGTGAGATCCAACAGGAAAGGTGAGAGTGCCCTGCTGGGGAGTTGCATCCTTGGGGAAAGGGGGAGAAACAGGAACTGTGCTGATTGCTCCAAGGTCGCCCTCAATGCCAGGTGCTGTGGTTTAATGCAGCCCTCACAGTCTCTAGATGAAGTGACTGGCAAGAACCTTCCTTTTCAGCCTTTAAGTTTTCTAATGAACAAATAGATGTGCTGAGGAAGACTCCCATGCCAGGCAGCAGCTGAAAAGGAAGCCAAGGCTGCTTAGTTTGAAGGTTCCCTGGCTCTTGAGGCCAAAGAAATTTTTGAAACAAGGGTCCCAAGAGCAGCTCATGTCACATTAGCACCACATTTACTGGAGTGCTGGGCACTCCTGGCAAAAGGTGAGAATCTGAGGGGCTTGTGTCTTGGGTTTGGAGCCTGTTGTGGCTCATGTCCCTGAAAAAACGCCAGCAGGAGCTGGCACTGCCAGTCATGCACAGCAAATGCTGCTCTGGGAGCGGAATCTGGAGCAGAAAATCGAGTTCCTTCCCGTCAGCAGCTGCAGCAAAAGTTAATAGCTGGAAAAAAGCTGCTGTGGGGCTCCTTCAGCCAGGCTGTGGGCCATGAGGAGGGGTTTGGGGGCCATGAGGAGGGGTTTGGGGGCCATAAGGAGGGGTTTGGGGGCCACCAGCTCAGGCAGGGGCACACAGGGCCGCTCCATGGGCCACCCCTCAGGAGCCAAACCCACCCTCAGTGATGTGCTGTTGTCTTGAAGAGGAAAAGGGGGAAGCATGCGTGGAAGGAGGAGGCTTTTCTTGTCAGGAAAGCTCAGAGCAAGAAGAGCAGCGTTGTGGGGAGAATGGAGGTGGGCACAGGACTAAGAATAGTCCTTGTCCCCAGTGACTCCGCAGGCGCAGGCGCCGCGGGGCAGGAGCCGCTCCCGTCGCTGGGCCCTGGCTCTGGGCACAGCTCTGCTCTGCCGGGGGCACGGGAGATGCCGTTTGTGGCCTCAGCAGAAATCCCTGCCCTCTGTGCAGCTGCCTTTCCCAGCTCAGAGGCGGGCAGGGACCGTGGCCAGCACAGCCCATCCCGCTGCAGCCCCCCAGCCGGATCAGAGGGGTCGGACTCGCCCCTGCAGGCAGCTGACACCGCACCAGACAAAGTGGGAATGGTTCTGTGAGCTGCAGAGCACGGAGAGGGGCTGAGCCACAGCCTGATCCCCAAAGGCAGCGCACAGCAGCCTGCTCAGAGCCAGAGCTGGAGCCAGGCTGCTCACTGCGCCGGCAGAGACCTTCATTTCTTCCCAAGCAGCCTCCTCTCTATCCCCAACAACTGGAAACTCAAAAGCCACCCACACTACCCTTCATTGCCAGCTGATCCTCACTGAGTCAGCTCTGCATTTGCCGTCTCTTGCTGCTTTCCTTTGAGAGCACAGGCAGAGAGCAGAAGCAAACCTTGCAGAGCTGCCCAGAGGGGAGTTTGGGGGCAGGTAGGGGGGAGCTGTAGGGCACAGGGGTTATTCCTTTACCTGCAGTTCCTCCTCTGTCACAAGCTGAGCCTCTCCCATGCTGCTCCACGTTGCATTTGCTGCCAGGTCTCAGCCTCACCTCGTGTCGTGGGCCAACCAGGGAGATCTCCCTCCTCTCCACGTGCCATCCATCCTCTTCCCAACCCCGGGAGCTGAGTGGGGCCCTGGCTCTGGCCTGTGGGTGGGGAACAGAGGCAGGAAGACGAAGGTAACAGCACGAGTCAGGGACCAGAGACCAGTGAATGCTGACTCCTGCCCTTCAGCCAAGCAACCCTTCAGTCACCAAAGAGAGGCCAGGGCAGGGCTACAAGATGCTGAGGGGATGTGTGAGGAGGAAAGGCTGCAGCCCTGGGGCTGCTCAGCTGCAGGAGAGAAGCCTGAGCTCAGGGGCACCTCAGCAATGCTGCTCAGTCCCTACAGGGTGGGTGGCAGGAGGCTGAGGCCAGTGTTTGGGGTCTGGTGGCCAGTGCCAGGACAAGGGGGAACAAGCACAGGCTGGGACACAAACAGTTCCACTTGAAGACAAGGAGCAAGTCCTTTGGTGCTGAGGGGAGGGAGCCCTGGCCCAGGCTGCCCAGGGAGGGTGTGGAGGCTCCTCAGGAGGTTTCCAACCCCAGCTGGACACGTTCCTGTGCGCCCTGAGCCAGGGGAAGCTGCTGGAGCAGGGGCTGGGGCAGCTCTGCAGGGCCCTGCCAGCCCCGGCGCTGGGGGTTCCCGCGCAGACACAGGCCTGCGTCCGGCCCGGTGCCCGCTGCCAGCGCTGCCCCTGCTCCCCCTGCAGGTGAGCTCGGCTTTGTGGGGGACGACCGGCGGATCAACGTGGCCGTGACCCGCGCCCGGCGCCACGTGGCCGTGGTGTGCGACAGCCGCACGCTGAGCTGCCGGCCGCTGCTGCAGCGCCTGCTGCGGCACATCACGCGGCACGGCCGGCTGCGCAGCGCCTTCGAGTACCTGCCCGACCTCACGCCCACCAACTACGGCCCCGTGGCTGCCAGGCCCCCCACGGCCCCCCGCACGCGGCCCCCCGAGGCCCCCCGCACGCAGCCCACCAAAGCCCATGGGCACGGAGCGGCGGCCGGGCGGGCGGAGGCGCGGCAGGGCCGGCACGGCACCGGGAGCCCGGCGGCAGAGGACGGTGCCGAGGGGCTGAGGGCCACGCTGGAGGCGTTCCTGCAGAGCTCAGAGCGGCAGATGGACTTCCCCCCAAGCCTCAGCTCCCACCAGCGGCTGCTGCTGCACCTGATGGCCGAGGAGCTGGGGCTGTGGCACGGCAGCAGCGGCCAGGGCAGCGCCCGGTACCTCAGCGTGCGCAAGAAGGAGCCCCCCGAGCCCCCAGCAACCACTGGCACCAGCCCCAGCACACAGCCACGGCCTGGCCGGGACACTCCTGGCCCTGCAGAGCCCGGCCAGGACGCTCCTAGCCCTGCAGAGCTCAGCCAGGACACTCCTGTCCCTGCCAATACCAGACAGGACGCTCCTGGCCCTGCAGACCCCAGCCAGGACGCTGCTGTCCCTGCAGACCCCAACCAGGACACTCCTGGCCCTGCAAACCCCAACCAGGACACTCCTGGCCCTGCAGACCCCAGCCAGGACGCTCCTGGCCCTGCAGACCCCAGCCAGGATGCTCCTGGCCCTGCAGCGCCCAGGGGAGGCAGCAAGGGCCGGGGGAACGTGGACCTGAGAGCCCTGCACCTGGAGAGAGTTCAGAGGGACAAAGCCAGGCGGGAGGAGGAGGCAGCCAGGAGGGCTCAGGAGCCCAGAGCCCAGCCTCAGAGCAGCAGCAGCAGGAAAAAAGACAAAAGCAAAGGCAAAGGTAAGTCATAGGATGAATCTCTCCTCAAATAGGACAGTTAACCCTGGAACAGACCCCAGCTTCTGCCCCCGGGCCTTGGGATTCGCCTGCACGCCTGGAGCCTGGCTTCTGGGGAGCTCTGACCATGGGAGCTGGCAGCCCTGTGCATCAGCTGGCTGCAGCATCGGGGGGAGAGAGAGGTTCTGGAGGCACATTTCTTAAGGGGAAAACTAAAACAGGCACCCTTTCCCTGGAGGAGAGGCTCGGGGGATAGACTGGAGACTCTCAAATGCAGGGAGGGGAACCCGGGGGAGAACCTGGCCCACGCTGAAGGAGGCGGCTGCCTCCCAACCGCAGAGGCAGGGGAAAGCGGAGCCAGGGCAGCTCCCCAGCAGCCCGGGCTGGAGCTGCAGGCTGCCCTGGGGGTGGCCTCCCCCTCCCAGGAGCTGGCTGAAGGGCTGTGTGTGTTCCCCGTGGCCTCCCCAGGACAGGCAGCGGGCCGGAGCGGAGCGGCAGAGGACGACCTGGACGCTGTGCTGGCGGCTGCCGGCACCTGCAGCTTCCCCGGCTGCACGGGCAGGACCACGGCCCTGGGGCAGCTCTGCCCCCTCTGCAGCGCCTGCTTCTGCCTCCAGCACCAGCTCCCCGAGGTACCCGCGTGGGGCTGGGCAGGGCTCTGGGGTGAGTTCCCTGCCGGGAATGCAAAGCAGGAGCCTGTGGCCGGGCTGTGCTGGAGCTGCCCGTACAAAGCGCTGCAGGGGAGGACGTGGGCTCCGCACATCCCTTTCCCCTCGTGCTTTGTGCCCTTTCCCCGGCCCTGGCGCTGAAGAGAGGAGGCTGAGCTCTGGGGCACCTCAGTCACACAAGAACCTGAAGGGTGGGTGTCAGGAGGCTGGGGGGACGCTTTCCTGTGGTGCCCAGTGACAGGACAAGGGGAATGGGCACAGGCTGGAGCACAAACAGCCCCACTTCCCCACACGGAGAAACTTGTTGAGGTGAGGGAGCCCTGGCCTGGGCTGCCAGTGCCCATTCCCTCCCCAGTGCCCATTCTGACTCCAGTGCCTGTTCCCCCACCTCCCAGTGCCCATTCTGACTCCAGTGCCCATTCCCTCCCCAGTGCCCATTCTGACCCCAGTGCCTGCTCCCCCACCTCCCCGTGCTCAGTGTGACCCCAGTGCCCATTCTGTGCCCCCCAGTGCCTGTTCTGACCCCAGTGCCCGTTCTGTGCCCCCCAGGTGCACGGCTGTGGGGAGAAGGCCAAGGCCCAGGCCCGGCAGCAGCTCCGCAGGGACGGGCTTTGCCCCGGGAGCAGCCCCAGGGACAAGCCCCTGGACCCGGCCAGGAGAGCTCACCTGCAGCGGCGCCTGGACAAGAAACTCAGCGACCTGAGCAGCCAGAGGAAGAGCAAAAGGAAAGAGAAGGAGAAATGAAGGGTGGGAATGCCGGGGGTGTAAGCTGGGAGCCAGGGGTCGGGCTGGGCCGAGCCCCAGGGGAGAGGGAGCTCTCCTTTTTGGGCCAGGCAGCCCGGATAAGCTGTGCCCGGGGCTCCTGAAGGCGAGGGCAGGGGAAGGGGAGCAGCTTTGTCCCTGTTCCCCTCCTCGGCAGAGTGGGAGCTGTGCACAGGGAGCTGGGGCTGTGCACGGAGGGCTGGGGACACCAGAGAGACATTAAACACAAGGCACTGGGCTGCGGCTGGGCTTGTGCTGTTGGTTCCTGCCGCGGTGAGGGGATGAAGGGCTGTGGGCAGGGACCCCCCAGGGACCGTCTGCTCCCGGAGCAGGGCACAAAACGGCCGCTGCAGCTCCGTGCAGCCGGCCCGGAGGGGGCTGCACCCCGGCTCAGCGCTGCCCTGCCCGCGGCTGCTCCCACCCCCGTCCCCGCAGCCGCCCCCTGCCCACGGCCCCGTTGCGTTTCCCTGCCCCTCCTGCAGAGCCCCGTGCCCCCGGGGAGAGCCCCAGCAGGGAGGCGAAGGCAGGGCACGGCCACGGAGCTCTGTGCAGCCCCCTCAGGCAGGAGGGAGCCTGTGCCCCCCAAAACTCATCCGTGTCCCGCGTTGTTTCCCGTCGACTCTGCAGCCCCCGAGGAGCAGCTCAGGCAGCCACAGCTTGTGCACACGCAGCCTGGAGGAAAAGGTGCTGAGCTGCTTCTGCAGAGGCTGGGCTGGAGAGGGGCTCAGTGAAAAGCCCCCAGCTGCACATGCCTCATCGTTTTGGGGCTGAGCATCTCCTGCATTGCCCACAGCTGGTCTCGGCGCTGGGGCAGGGCACAGCTCATCTCCTCCCGACCCAGGGCTCGGCAGCCTGCGAGGGCTGGGGCTGTCTCATCCCGGGTGCTGGATGGGATCAGCTAATAAGCTCACCAAACCTGTTAGGCCCAGCTGTGAACAGCTTCCCAAAAAGCCCACCTTGCTCATGTCTCAGGAAGGCTCATCCTTCAGAAACTCCTCCCCGTGCCGCCCCTGCCCCGGGCAGACCCGACCTGCCCCCAACCTCCCTCAGCTCTTGGCCCCGGCTCCACGGCGACAGATGGGCCCTGGGGCTCCCGGAGAGAAACGGGGAGGAGGAGGAGGAGGAGGGACAGAGTGTGGGAGAGGCCAATCTGTGCCTTGGTGAGCGGTGCTGAGCACGGGCTGGGGAAGGGAGCAGCGAGGGGCTGCAGAGGGGGAGTCACAGCAGCGGAGCAGGCAGGAGAGCTGCAGCCAGCTCAGGTACCTCAGCTGTGGGGGCACCAACCGGGGCTACACGGCTCATTCACCCCTTCTTTCATTCAAGCAGCCCCATCCCTGACCAGGCTCAGCCCCTGCAAACAGCCCTGAGCTCCCAGCCTGGGCTCGGCCCGCCAGCCCCTGCCAGGGGGATGCTCCTCACAGCCCTCCACCGCTGCTCAGGTGCAGACACCCTGCAGCCCTCAGAGAGACCGGCCCAGATTCACCGAGCGTGAGCAAGGGCGGGGAAAACCCACCTGCAGCCCAACCTGCTTTTTGTGCCGTCGCCTCTCCCCGTTTCCATTCTCGCTGGAACCATTCCAGCCCCGGGGCAGCACACCAAGATCCCGACACAAACCCCACGCACACGCGAGAGGAACAACGCTGGGTGGCACTTTATCAACCCCCATTCCGCCAAACGCACCTTCCCAGCGCCCCCTCCCCAGGAGCCCTCCCCGCCGGGCTCGGGGGCGGTGGACGGGGTCGGGGCGGGTTTGGGCTCCTCTGGGACGGGTTTTGGGCTCCTCTCGGGGCGGGTTTTGGCCTGGCCGCAGCCCCCAGCGCATGCGGGAGCGGCCGGAGCGGGGACAGCGCGGACCAGGAGCCGCTCGGTTCTGCGGGTGCCTTGGGAGCCCCCGGGAAGCCCGGCCCGGCCCGGCCCGACCCGCGGGGCTCTACCGGCGCGGTCCGCAGCGGCTCCTGACGGACTGAGCCCCGTCCGTGCCGGGACAGCTCCGTGCCGGGACAGCTCCGTGCCGGGGCAGCTCGGGGCCGGGACAGCTCCGTGCCGGGGCAGCTCGGGGCCGGGGCAGCTCCGTGCCGGGACAGCTCCGTGCCGGGACAGCCCGGGCTCCCCCCGGCCCAGCCTAGTTCCTCCGGAGCGGGTGCCACATGGAGACGGGCTTCCTGAGCGTGGCCAGCATCTGGTTCCAGTGCGTGACGCCGGTCCTGCCGGCCGCGGGGCCGATCAGCACGTGTCCCGTGTTGTCGGCGTGGCCGTCCTCGCCGCACTCGGCCACCGTCACCCGCAGGGACAGATCCTGCCGGCCACACCAGCCCGTCACAGCGGCCCCGGCACGGCGCGGCCCCGGCGCTGCTGACACCCACCCGTGCGACCCCCACACCCCCTCCCCAACACACCAACCGGTGCCACCCGTCCGCACACATCCCCCCCGTGCCCATCCCGCCCCCACCCTGCTCACACACATCCCTCTGTACCCCCACGAGCATCCGTCCCGCCAAACCACCCACGCACACGGCACCCCCGGCTCCCGCCATGCCCCCGGGACCCCTCACACCGCAGGAAGCCCTCCCAGGGGTCTGAGGACCTCGAGGAGCGGCGGGACATGCCCCCCCGGCTGAGACAGACCTGGAGCACGATGGCTGGCACCGAGAAGATCATGGCCTCGTTGAACACGGGGTTGGTGTCGTCCCTCTTCACCGCTGTCTTCTTCTTGCTGATCTTCCTCCCGTCCTGCAGCAGGTACACCTTGACGAAGGGATCTGCTCGGGGTGGGGGGACACAAGAGCCCTGCGGTCACTCGCACATTCCCCCTGCGACACGGGGGAAGGGGGGAAGCCACCTCTGCTTTGCCCCTGCCAGGGTCCGTCCCCAGCAGAGGCCGCTCCGACACGCACCCGTGTCCCGCGGGAGGGTGCAGCAGGATGAGGCCCAGCCCGCAGCAGCCCCAGGACCCCCCGCACCCCCCTCACCTGCGGTCGCTTTGCCGTTGCTCCACACGAGGTTCTTGGCTTTGACCACCACCACCGTCAGGCGCTCGGCCGTGGGCAGGTAGCTGAGGGACAGCAGGATCTCCCCCACCGTGTCCAGCGCCTGTGGGACACGCCACCCGTCACCCAAACCCCCCAGACCCCGGGGTGGGGGTGACAGGCAGACCACCCCCCTTCCCCCCAGCTCGCCTTGTTCGTGTCCTGCAGGTACAGCCAGGCGCTGAAGGGCCGTGCCGGAAGGTCCAGGTCTGACAGCCTGAGCTCGGCCAGCCCGGTGCTGACGCTGCGCTCGTCCTCGTCCACGCCGAAGGCCGAGAAGCGCAGAGCGTGGTCACCCAGCGCCGCGGGGTCCAGCGGCACCGAGAAGCGCTCGTCAAAGGCCACGGCACCGGCGCTGCGCTGCACCTGCGCGGGAGGGGACGTCCTGGAACCACCGCGGGGAGGGGATGGTCCTGGCACCCACCGTGGGGAGGGGATGGTCCTGGAACCACCGTGGGGAGGGGATGGTCCTGGCACCCACCGTGGGGAGGGGATGGTCCTGGAACCACCGCGGGGAGGGGATGGTCCTGGCACCCACCGTGGGGAGGGGATGGTCCTGGAACCACCGTGGGGAGGGGATGGTCCTGGCACCCACCGTGGGGAGGGGATGGTGGAGGGGACGGTCCTGGAACCACCACGGGGAGGGGATGGTGGAGGGGATGGTCCTGGAGCCCACCATGAGGAGGGGATGGTGGAGGGGACGGACCTGGAACCACCACAGGGAGGGGATGGTCCCAGCACCCACCGTGGGGAGGGGACGGTCCTGGAACCCACCATGAGGAGGGGATGGTCCTGGAACCCACCATGAGGAGGGGATGGTCCTGGCACCCACCGCGCGGAGGGGATGGTGGAGGGGACAGTCCTGGAACCACCGCGGGGAGGGGATGGTCCCAGCACCCAGCATGGGGAGGGGATGGTGGAGGGGATGGTCCTGGAACCACTGTGGGGAGGGGATGGTGGAGGGGATGGTCCTGGAACCACTGTGGGGAGCGGATGGTCCTGGCACCCACCACAGGGAGGGGGTCATCCCGACACCCACTGTGGAGAGGGGGATTGTTCCTCTCACCAGCTTCAGGGCAGCACAGGCAGGACGTTGCCCACCCGGAGGGCTGGGAGGGGAGGTCTCAGCCTCTGTGGCCACAGTGGTTGTTTCCCACCTGACCGCAGCAGCCACTCAGCAATTGGGAGAAAACAGGGGCTGTGACCTGTCCCATTGCCTGTTAATTCTTTTAATTACAGAGTGGGTTGCTCTGGTGCTCTCAGGTGCAGGAGCTGAGCAGCCCTGTCCCTGGGGCTCAAGGCTGTGGCCAGCTCAGACGCGCCAGGCTGCAAGATTTGATTTGGCTGAGGGGGAGTGTAACCCTCAGCCCCTCTCCGAGCTGGACACAATGAGCTTCTCAACCTCTAAACCTGCCTAAACCCTGCTTTTTGCCCAATTCTGTCTCTACCTCACATCATTCACGTGAAGCAAACACAGCAGCAGTTCCTCAGGGCCTCATCCTGCGGAGTGCTGGTCCCTGCCTGGTCCCAAAGCACCGGTGAGGGAACTGCTCTGAAACTGTGGCTTTAGAGACCGTTTTTCCCCTCCTGCAGCCCTATTTCTGTCAGCATCCAAGGTGCTGCCTGCAAACCAGGGCTTTGTGCTGAGGAGCAGGGGACAGAAGCCTCAGCCCTGGATGGTGCAGAGCAAAGCAGAGCCATCAGCTCCCCACAGCACCCCCCCTCCAACCCATGTGCTGTGGGTGGGAAACAGATCCCACTGCAGGACCAGGGGGGTCAGCCCCAAACCCACCAGCCCTCAGCCCCCCAAGAGCCGCCCAGGCTGCCCAGCAGCAGCAGGGACACGGTTCCTCTCAGTCCAAGGACATTCTCACATCCTTCTGTCTGCTCCTGGACGTGCCCCATCCCTGGGATGAAGGATGGGAGGAGCTCAGGAGGCAGCTCTCTGCCACCCCCTTCCCAGGGGGATCCCACACTGGGAACACTGGGAACCCTCCCACAGGGTACCCCTGACCTCCAGAGTCCCGGGGGCAGAGATACTGGGATGTGAAGAGCGGGTTTGCAGCGCTCTGCCTTACAGCCCTGGTGTCTGTGTGCCTGCAGCCAACGTTGTGATGCAGGATCTCTGGATGAAAGGCACAAGGGGAGCCTCAGCTGCTACTTAGATCCAACACAAACCATAAGTACTGAGGAGCATTAACGGGGGAGACCCCGCTGCACCTTCATGGCTTGTCTCAGGATGGCAAAGGAGGGTGAAGAGCGCTGGTCAGTTGTACACAATGATGCTAGATAATAAATATCTCCAGAGCATAAACCAGGAGCCTGAGCTCTGGATGGAAGAAGGGTCTTAAACGTTTGGAAGGCGGCAGGTTTGTGCTCGCTGCAACGGTACCTCCACCCCCGTGCAAAGGTTGCTTTAGCAGGATGAATCCTCCTGCTGCTGTCGGCTCCTTTATGTAATATCCTGATTAAATCAAACTGCCTGACCCCGAGCTTGGGATAAAAGCAGCTGCTGAAGGGAAAGTGAGGCTCCTGCTTGCTCAGAGCAGCTTTTGGGGCACTTCAAAAGGCAGGTTTCATCCCCAAAACACCTCTGGCTCCAGGTCTGTGGCTGCTGCAGAAGGGAGAGGCGGCTGTGGGCGAGCTGGGTGCTGGGGACACGGCAGGACACCAGCAGCACGTGCCCAAAACGCTGCCTCTCCTCAAATCCCACCCCGGGACGCTTCCTCCACCTTCTGCACCACCCCCAGCCCCTGGAGCAGGGAAAGTCGAGCAGGAAAACTTGCCACAAGCCACACAGAGGTGACAAACTGCACGTGGCAGGCAAGGGGGAGAAGCCTCTGTCCCTGCCAGGGCTCTGATGAACAAACCCACCCGAGACGCCCCCCTTACAGCACAGAACTGGGGCCAACCGCTCCCAGCCCCAGCGTGCCCAGACCTCCCCAGTGCCCAGGCTCCAGCACTGTCCTGGGGAGCTCAGAGCCCGGGGAGCAAAGGCTGTAGCCGGCTCCGTGTGGCGAGGGGCTCACGGAGGGTCAGTGCCCAAGGGGCTCACAGAGGGTCGGTGCCCGAGGGGCTCACGGAGGGTCGGTGCCAAGGGGCTCACAGAGGGTCGGTGCCCGAGGGGCTCACGGAGGGTCGGTGCCCGAGGGGCTCACGGAGGGTCAGAGCCCCGAGGGGCTCACAGAGGGTCGGTGCCCGAGGGGCTCACAGAGGGTCGGTGCCCAAGGGGCTCACAGAGGGTCGATGCCCGAGGGGCTCACAGAGGGTCGGTGCCCAAGGGGCTCACAGAGGGTCGGTGCCGAGGGGCTCGCGGCTCACCCGGGAGATGCCGACGATCTGCTCGGCCGGGAGGAGGCTGATGCGCATGAAGCAGGACTCGAAGCGAGCGTCGTCCTTCTCCAGCAGGTCCTTGCCCTGCAGCAGCGTCACGTGCAGCGCGGCTGCCCTTCGGTCGTACTCCAGCGACACCTCCACCTGCCCCACCGTGAAGTCCTGCCCGAAGTTGTTCCCGATGGACGAGATGGAGCTGAGGGAGTCGGCCGAGATGGATTTCTTCAGAGGGCCGTAGTGGGCCAAGCCCAGGTCTTTGCTCATCAGCTCCAGGCTCCCCAGCTCGTTGATGCTCTCGAAGGTGTCGTCGGCCCTCAGGCTGCTCCTGCGGCTGGGGGAGGGTTTCTCCAGCGGCCTCTGCGAGCCCGGGGCCGCCCCTCGCTGCGGGACAGGGAGAGGAAAACGCAGAGATGGGACCCTCTGCGGGCAGGAGCCGGGCAGGAGCCGGGCAGGAGCCGGGCAGGGGTGGGATGTGCCGGTGCTGCTGCCAGTTTGGATGCAGCACAGCCCCTGCTCAGGCTCAAGATGCCCCCCCTGCAGCACCGGGCCCCTGCCCGTGGCGTCACCCCCATGAGAGGACGCTCCAGCCCCTCCAGCACCCCGCGTGTGGCCGGGGGAAAGGCGCTGAGCTGCTCTCGCTGCCCCTTTACCTTGTGCTTGGCATCTGAATACGTCGCCCCGTACTTTTGCTCCAGGTATCGGAAGTCGTAGTTGGGGAAGGGGGAAGGGGCCGGGTACGTGCCGGAGCGCCAGAGCTTCCAGAGGTTGAGGGCGGCCACGCCGAGCAGCACCAAGGCGCCGGCGGCGTAGATGCCGATCTCCCACCTTGGGGGGCTGCTGGTGGCTGCGAGGGGGCGAGAGGCAGCGTGAGACGACCACGGGCACGGGCTTCATCCGCTGCTGCTCCCCCTCCAGAGACCCAGCTCGAAGCTAATGGGACAGGGTCGGGCCAGGGGGGGCGGTGAGAAGCCGCAGTGTCCCCCTGGGGTGGGCAGCAAAGGGCAGCCCTTTGGCAGCAGCTTTGCGAGCCGAAAACATGCCAGCCCTGACTGTGCTTTGCGGGGAGGGGTGTGTGTGCCAGCCCCCACCCCCAGCGCAGAGGGCAGATCAGTGAGCTGCTGCCCGCTCCCCCGCAGGGGTCCCGGGGGGTCCCCTCACCAGCACGGCCCCATCCCTCTCTCAGACGTGCCCAGGGCACGGCTGCATCGCCCCTTCCCCTGCAGGGACATCCCGGCTTCCCGCGGGCTGGGGACGCCAAGAAAACCCAGCGATGGGAAAAAAAGGAACAAAACGCTTTTTTAAGCCGGGGGGGGAAGCCCCATAAGCGCTGCGGGTGCGATCCAGGGAGGAAAAAGCCGGGGCTCGCGGCGGGCACACGGAGCGGTTGCTGCTGCATTGCAGCAGCCGCCGGCACAGCCGCGACTGAGCCAACGCTCCGCGTAACGCACAGAACGGGGCGGGGGGAGGAAGACTTCTCGTTGCCGAGCGCTGCCGGGGAGTCCTCCCGCGTCACACCGCCCGCTCCCTCCTTCGGCGGCAGCTTCCGAGCCGGGATGAGCCCACGCGGGGCTCAGCCCGCTCCGTCCTCCCCACAGCCCCCCCCGGCCGGAGACAGCGAGGGGACGGGTGGAAACGAGCCGACTGCTGGCACGCAGAGCGACAGATCTCTCCGGAGGGCCAGCAGCACCCCAGAGAGGTCTCAGGGGTTAAAGCCTCGGGGAGGGGGGACCCGGGTCCTGCTGCCTCCGTCCAGCCCGAACCCCACGGGCTGCAGAGGGACGGGGTTGATGGGATTTATCTGAAGCTCCGCGGCTTTCTGGGGCACTCCGGAGGCGCCTCCGGCTCGAAGGAGCTCACACGCTCCTGCCACGGCTGAGGTGGGGAGCAAAAGAACCCTTTAGTGGTTCCTACGCTGACTCCAGGCGCAAACCCCAGCGCAGCCGGGATCCCGCTGCCCACTCGCACCCGACGGTGGGATGCTCGGGGAGTTTTAAGCCTCGGACTGAAACCAGCCCGGGTGTGCAGCCAAGTGTTCCTCCGGCAGCGAGCGAGCCCCGGCCCGCTCTGCCCCAAACCCCTCCCCTGGGGCTGGCTCCGAAGTACTCACGGCTCAGGCGGTATCTGCCGAGGTGGCCGTGGTCCATGGCAGCCGCTCCGCGCTAGCGGGACAGCCTGCAATGCGGGACGCGGCGGCTGGGGACAAAGGGAAAACATTATAAACAGCTGCCTTCCCGGGTTTTTTTTAGCGGGGATGCTAAAGAGCCGCTCCCCCCCGCCCCCCATCGCTCCCGGCCTCGGCTCCTCTGCCATCACAGAGCAAACGTGTACCGAAGCGCATCAGCCGCTACAAGAGGAGCTGAAGAAGGGGCTGAAACCCCCTCGGGAACCGGGAGAGGGGCCACGCCGAGATGCAGAGCCACACGATTTAGCTCGGCAGCGTTAAACCGGTGACGTTTTCAATCACCCTCTGCGTGGACGTCTCCCTCCAGAAGCCCTTTCAGAGCTTTGCTGCTTTTGTAACCTCTTTTCCAGCTCCAGCCGTGCCTTTGCCTTCGGTGGCTCCCCTCAGCCCCAGCCCAGGGGCTGCCCTGCACCGCGGCTCTGCAACAAGAGCCTCAGCCCGGCTGCTGAGGTTCAGATGCTGCCCTTGCTGCTCAGTCCTGCAGCGGGGAAGCCCGATTGCCTTTGGGAAACCCGATTGCCTTCCTCCCCAAAGGGGCTTCCCCAGGTGAGTCCTACCCAAGATCCATCCTAAGCATAAGGAAGCTGCTCTCCTGAGACAGATCCCAGCAAAGGCACCGAGTGATGACAGAGGGGATTCACCAGTGCTGGGTGTTTCCTGCAATGCAAAGGGGGTTTGGGATCCCCCACAAACACTCAACAAACAAATCCAACACGACTGGGCCAAGCTCCACCCCCCCCCCTCAGCTCTGGCAACTGCACCAGGAAACCACGGACCACAGACTGTGCAGTCTGGGGACCCCGGGGACACATCTCAGCACCCTACTTAAAACCTTCCCCTCAGAGCCCCCCAAACCCTCTCTCATGCAGCCCAAAGCCCTCTCATTGTGTGAGGAAAAGGAGCCCAGATCCCATCCTTGGACGGGCGGTCACTCGGTATTTGGGTACCACCTGCCAGCTCACCTCTATTCCTGACCCTGGGGGTGATCATCCTCCCCAGACCATCCAGGGTTGGATGTCAGCAGGCAAAGGTGGAAATCACAGTGCAGTACAGCTCACACCATCAGCCCTGGAACGGCCAGGGGCTCCCTCTACCAGGGCCACACACCCACCCTGGGGCAGTGGCTGGAGGAGGAGGGTTCTAAATGTAATCACTGACCCAGAAGGACAGCGGGGCTGGGGCAGGGCTGGGGGATGCTCATCTCATCCCACAACCTCCTTCCTTAGGCATAAACCTCCATGTCCCTGGATAAACAGCCACATACTGTCTGAGAACGTGTTGAACTCATGCCACATACAGCCTGAGCTCAGCTGGAACACGCAGCCATCTCAGCAGTGCAACACCACGGAGATTTACCCCAAACAGCCTTCTCTATGTCCTGACAGGCTGCTGTGCCTGAGAAAGAGGCTCCATCCCTTCAACATGAAACACCGAAGTTTTCAGGAGTGACTCTCTCTGCAGAAAGTGAAACAGCTCTTCAAACAAACCCAGATTCTTTCCAAGTTCTTTTGGAAATCAGACAGAATTTTGCCAACTTGCCACTCAAAGCTTTTCTACCCAAAACGTCCTTTTCTGAGGAGCCCCAAGAGGCAGCTAAGCAGATTTCCAAGGCATCACCCCAGAGAGCTGTGGACTGGCTGCAGTGCTCAGCACGGGAATCGAAGCCAGTGGCGTTTTCCTGTCAGCAAAGCACCATCAGCCTTCCCGGGGTGTGCAAATGAAGGTGCAAAGTGCTCTGGGATTTATTATGGCAGTTTATGTTAACTAAGCTCTTCCCTGTGAGTGTTTCACCCAGATGGCTCTGCCTTCCCCTCAACCTGCCTGTCAAATTCCTTCCTGGGAAATCCAGCCCGAGGGATTCAGAGGGGACAGGGGCTGCTCCCCTGCTGCTGCACAGGGACCGATGGCTTTCCCCAAGGCTCAGCAAGACCCCCTCACCCACCACAGCACCCCTCTGCTGAGGGACAAGGCAGCTTCCTTTCCCTTAAGCTGCTGCAGAGCTCAGGAGCTCTTTTCCTTCACAGGGAGATGATAAAATGGCTCAATATGGGGAGAGAAACAGCAACGAATCCGTATGTCCCCTCCAGAGGTGGGAGCAGGGGGTGGCTTCATCAACCCCCCCGCTGCTGTTTTGGCACTGTGACCACCTGAGACCTGAAGCACCTCACCCAGGAGCCCTCGGTGCTGGTTCCAGCAGCACGGGCCCAGCCCCAGGCCACTCTCCTGACCCTGCTGTGATCCCAGACTGTCACAATCCCAGTGCAGCAGCCGTCTCTGTGTTCCCCCTTTCCCTCTGCCCTCACCCAGACATCAGTGTCCCCTTTCAGCAGGCACCTGAGACCGGGCTAACCCTTCTCAGTGGTGAGCTCAGCCCTCCAGCCACACTCCTCCTCCCCCCCAGCGCCAGCGCAGCTGCTCACACGCACCCATCGCGGACTCTGAGCGAGGCTTTTCCATCCTCCATCCTTTTCCTGACAGAGGGAAAAGCCTTGCCTGGCCTCAGTCCACAAGGCAGAAAAGCAGGACTGAGTTTGCTGCTTGCACATTTGGTAAAAAAAGAGAAAACCAACCCAAGGGCAAGGCCACATCCCAAACTTGCCACGACACAAAGACCTGGGCTCTGCCCCTCGGCCACTCTGGACCCAAAACTCACCCACCTATTGCCCTCTTCCCTCCACCACGAGCCGCGGGAGGGGCAGCAGCCCCTTCCCCAGCAGACAAACCGTGCACCGACCACCCCACATTTCCCCCCCGCACCTTCCCGCACCCGCCGTGGCCACGGGGCTCGGCGCGGGAGGCACCGATCAGCAGCCGGCAAGAGCTCCTTCCCAGCGCCTGGGGCTGGGTTTCACCTGGCCGGGCAGGAAGGAAAACAGTTTTGGGCTCCGCGTAGAAGAGCGAGGACCCTCACGGAGCCCGGGAGCGGACACACGGGCAGCGCTGCCCGAGCTGAGCCCGGCCGGAGCGGCTGCAGCGCCCGGCCCCGACCCCCCACAGCCCCCGGCCCCGGGCACCGACAGCCCCCGCTCCGGCGGGGAGGCTTCATGGCAGCAGAGGTGAGACTCGGGACGGGCTTTGCTCCCTTCCCCTGCGAGCGCCGGCCGAGGGAGGCTGCGGGCTGCAGCCCCTGCTCACCGGTGCAATGAGCCGGGAGGTCTCTGCAGCCCCTGCTCACCGGTGCAATGAGCCGGGAGGTCTCTGCAGCCTGCGGGGAGCGGGGACGCGCTTCCAGACGGTCAGACCCTCCCGGAGGGTTTGCTCCGAGCCCGCTCAGCCCAAGGCAGGGGAGAAGCATCCATCCCCCGCTCCCGCCGCGGGCCCACGGAGCGACTCCCGGCCGGTTCGTCGGTGTCGGGGCGGGCGGGGGAACGCGACGGCCGCTGCCCCAGCCCCAGCCGGCCCCGGGCCCGCAGCAGCGCCGGTGGCCGAGGGCTGCAGGAGCTGCCGCAGCTCCCGCGGCCGCCGAGACGAAGATGGCTCTGCTCGCCCGGGCCGCGGGGGCACAGAGACTTCGGGGGCCCCGGGACGAGGTGCGGGGGTCTCCCTGTGCCGGGCTCTCAGCCCCCAGCCCCGCGGGCTGGCAACTTTCCTTGGGAACTTACCGCACAAACAGAACCCCCAAACGCACCCCGAGACCCGCCAAGGAGCGAGCAGGGACGCTGCCGGCCGCCCCCCAGCCGCCCCCCGCTGCCCGCAGGCACCCCGCGCCCCCAGGGCACCCCGCGCAGCGCGGTCACTCCCTGCCCGCAGCCCCTGCGCCCCCCCGGGCCGTGCCGCAGCCCCCCGGCTGTGCTGCGCCCCCCCGGCCACAGCCGCCCCCCTCCCGCGTTTTCCGGAGCGGACCTGCCCCGACTCACCGCTCCTTTGGGGGAAAAAGGGGCATTTCTGGGCGCTGGCGGGAGCGCGGCCGCGGAGCGGGGCCTGCGGGCGGGGCCGCCCCGGGCTCCACCTGGGCTGGGGGGTGGGAGCGCAGCCCCGCCCCCGGGTGAAGCGGGGACGGCTCCTGCCTCCCTCCTCCCCCCCTCCCCTTTGAGTCTGGGGCTTCCCCAGCAGAGCGCGAGCATCAGCATCCCCCAGCCCCGACCCGGAGCATCAGCATCCCGCAGCCCCGACCCGGAGCATCAGCATCCCCCAGCCCCGACCCGGAGCATCAGCATCCCCCAGCCTCGACCCGGAGCATCAGCATCCCGCAGCCCCGACCCGGAGCATCAGCATCTCCCGGCCCCGACCCAGAGCATCAGCATCTCCCGGCCCCGACCCGCAGCATCAGCATCCCCCAGCCTCGATCCGGAGCATCACCATCCTGCAGCCCCGACCTGGAAGCATCACCATTCCCCGGCCCCGACCCGCAGCATCAGCATCCCGCAGCCTCAGTCCGGAGCATGAGCATCCCCCAGCCCCGATCTGGAGCATCAGCATCCCACAGCGTCTAGGCGTGAGGCTGCCCCAGCCTCCCCTTTCCCGCTGCTCACGGACCCCTCCGCTCGCTGCTGCCCCTTGCAGCACCTTCAGCTCATCCTTCAGCCCCCTGCCCCTGCCGCGACTGTCCCCACCAGGCCGTGTCCCCTCCTCTCGCCCCCTGCCCCTCCCCTGGGTAACGCCGGATGGGATCAGCGCCCGAGAGCCAAATCTCGGCTCCTGCCCGTCCAGGCGCTCTCCTCTCGTGCAGGGATGGGAAGGGCATCTCCAGCCCCCTCCCTCCCCCGTCCCACTGAGCAGCAGCCCTGGGGGTCCTGAGGAGGGACAGGGGGAAGGTCGGGGCTGGGCCTGAGAAGCCCTCAGTCAGCTGAAGCCCCCTCTCAAGGTGCCAAGTGACCCAAAAAGCTCTCTCGGCGCTTTGCAGACCCAAAGCTCAGTGGTTTTGCAGACCCAAAGCTCAGTGCTCCTGGCACACACCGTGACAGTGACCCTCAGCCAAGACTCTCCTCCACCCCCTCCCACGGGGCAGGGACAGGGATGTTTCCTGCCTCATGCTCTCAGCGTGGTGACAGCGTCACCGCCAGCCCCCTGCAGAGCCACCCCCAGGCCACAGCTCGCCTGTCCAACATCAGTTCCACTGGCAGCACACAGCCTGAGCTCGTGACCACCCCTGTGCTTAGGCCAGGCCGTAGGTAACTCTGAGGGTTAAGAAGTAACAGCAGCTGGGCACTGCAGCCTGATAAAGCTTCTGATGGCCAAGCCAGGAGCAGCTCAGCTCGCAGCAAAGTGGCCCAACTGCCCCTGCTGGGGCCTTTCCCACTGCAGGGACGCAGCAGCAGCACCTCCAGCCAGCCCCCTGCACAGGACAGCCATTGCTCTTGGCCAGAATGCTCCTGGAAGAGCTCCCTGAGAGCTTCTGCTGGGAGCTGATGGTTCCACAAGCATCACAGGGGCCTTTCAGGCCAGCAACAGGACCAAGGATGGGCAGGCAAAGACTAAACAGGGAAGAATTCCCCCTGCAGCCCCCTCCCAGCACCCCCAGCCCCTCCCCAGCGCTCCCTCCTTACCTGTGCCACGAGGGCATCTCGTTGCAGGTGCCCGGCCGAGCAGCTGGGCTCAGGAACTGCCAGAGGAAGGCTGCTGCTGCTGCTCTCCCTTCATGCCCAAAGGTTCCCCAAGCCAGGCTCATCAGCTGTCCTTTCATCTTCTCCCCAGGAGGCTGCGTTTGAGATGTCCTCAGAGAGGAGCACAGCAGGACTGCAGAGGTCAGCAGAGCCCAGCTGCAAGACCAGCCCTGGGTCTGCAGGGGAAGCCAGGCTGAGCCCAGGCCCCTCACTCCCACACTCGCTGCAAGGAGCGTTTCCCAGCAGTGGACCCAGGGCTTCTCCACGTCCTCTGAAAATCTGGACAAGCTGATGCCCTCAGGGGCCACTGTGGCCAGTGCCAGGGGCTGTGCCAGCCTGCCCGGGGCAGGGCACGCGGGACCAGGCGCGCAGCTCCCTGCGAGGCGACGGGCGACACACAGCAGCACAGGCCGTGGTACCAAGGACACACCAGCACACAGCGCTTTATTACACCCCCCAGGCTCCCCACAAAAGCTTTGGGATGGATGGATGCAGACAGTCAGTCAGTGTTTCATCTGCGAGGCCAGAGCCCCGGAGCCAGTCCCAGGCAGCACCCCGGGGACCCCTCCTGGTTGTTTCAGCGCACGTCAGCGGGACTTTGGCGGGGAGGGGAGAAGGGGGAGCTGGGTCAGACCCCCCCAGGGGTGCCTGCTACCACCCAAATCACGAGACAGACCCAGGAGGGTGCATTGCAGAGACTGGAAGGGAGCACAGAGTTAATCAGCACAAACGGAACGGAGATACACTGACCTGAGCCGGGCTGAGACACAACCACGAGCCACCGAGCAGCCAGAGCCGCAGCGGGAACGGCTCTGCGTGGGAAGGCAGAGGAACAAACACCCACTGGGCTCAGCACCCTGCCCAGCCACAGGCCCTGCTGACACTGCCTCCACCCTGCACCAGCCCACAGCAGCACGCTCCGGGGTCAGTGATGCCCAGGGTGCAGGGCGGGGGCTGGGGCTGCCCCACACACTCTCACCCTCTGCAGGCTGCACTGCGGCCTCCTGGGGCTCAACAGACTGCTTGGCTCATGGAAGACTGCCCTGCTGCCACGGAACAGGGCTGGAGAGGTGCTGGGGGCACTCTGTGAGCACGGGAGACAGGCAGAGTTTGGTTGTCATTCACAGACAGGACCAGATGGGGTCAGAAAGGCGGCTGTTGGCTCCCGGCAGCTCCCTGAGCCCCCTGCCACACACAAAGGCTGGGGCTGCACATGTAGCTGTTGCTGTTATGTCATTTTCTTCCCTTAACAGCCAGATGAGATGGCAGCACTGCCCAAGTGAGATGGTCACTCCCTCAGGGCCTAGGGAGCAGAGGGGAGGGCTCAGAGCAGGTTACAGCAGCGACTACCCAAAGCAAGGCTTCTCTTCTGGCTGCTGAGTCTCCATGCCAAAGGCTGCCCAGCTCGGGGAGGAGCTGCCCTGGGCTGGGGCTGCTGCCCTGGGCTGGGGCTGCTGCCCGGGCAGTGGGTGCAAGGCCCTTCCCAGGGCACGTGCTCTGTGGCAGCTCCCAGACTCTGCAGAACCTGCCGTGCTCACAGAGCAGCCACCAGCAGTGAAACCCTCTTGGTAAGCGAACTAAAAGAGCTGAGAATAAGGCAAATAACTTAAGACTGACAGAGTAACTCCCAGTTTTCTGCCTGTGGTGCCTTTTACTCCAGGAAGCAGAGGAAAGGCAGGTTGACCTTTCTTGTTTAACTTTCCCTTTCCCCTGAGGGACGACTAAGACTAAAAGAGAACTTAAGAGCGAGCTAAGGAGAAGCCGTCTGTCTCCCTGGAGCTGGGACACGACATAAAACTACTTGTGGGCTATTCCAGGCTGTTGGAAGTCAGCTGAGAGCAAGGCAATAGCCCCCGTGCCACAGGGGCTGTACCAGTAGTGTACTGGGTCACGCTCTGTGCAAGTTACGCAGCTTGTTCACCAGTGTCAGTTCCTCTGTGCTCCTCTGGCTGCACTGGTGTGAACTGGTGAGCACTGGTGAGCACTGGTGGCTGAACACTCCACACAACCTCACTGCACAGCTCAAGGTAGTCATGTAAAAAACCGTATCAATTAGAGTTCATTTCCCGTGTCTGGTATCTGTACACTCCAAAACAAGTGTTCTAATGCCCAAACATCAAAACCTCACAGTCTACTGGAAATGGATCAGCTAGATTCCCTTTGCACTTTGTTTTCAAGCCCCCTGTGTCCACTCCTCCCCTCGAGGGCAGACACCCCACACACCTGACTGCAGGCCCCACCTGGCTGCGGCGGGTCGGCTCCGACTCCTCTACACACGGACTTTCTCCCCCTCTGACTACCTGTACACGAGAAGAAAGGGTGTGTATGCCAAAGTGACACCTTTTCTCCCCCCTCGAGAGGATTCTCACACCTTGGAAAGCTAACAATGGGAATTACATTAGGTAGGATAAGGTTGAAACTGTCCACCAGGCCAACGGGAGCACTACGAGTTTCCTCCAGCCCTCGGTCTGTCGCTCAGAGCTTCCTCTCCCTTAGTTTGTTCCCATTTGGTTCATCCAGCACTGATGAGTGTCCATCACCGTTGCTCAAGCATTTGTCCTTTTCATGTTTGTGCTCTTGCTTCTGTCTCCTGATCTCCTTATACCGCAGAGTGATGTCCCTGTGAGGGGAAACAAAGGGACGTGAACAAACCGCTTCCACGCACGACACGAGCCAGGCAGCAGCTCTGTTCCAGGTGCCCACGGGGCAACTAAACCCACTGAAATCTTTGGGCTGTACATTTCTGCACCTCCTGACAGCACTGATTCACTAGAAAATTGTGTTTCTTGCTAGTAGCCTGGCTGTTATCACCTCTTTCAGAAGCATAACGCTGCCGCTGTACTGGGCCTCCCCTACAGACCCCTGTAACTCTCTCACCCTCCTGCAGCTGCTCTTGGTTTATTTGCACAGAGCAGCACCCAAAACAAACAAGTGTAACTTGGCTCACTTGTCACTGCCACAGGGGCAGCCTGGACACTCACAGCACAGCAGACTCTTCTGGCAACAGAGCCACAAAGCATCTTAGTCATGCCCTTAACTCAGAGCACAGGATGCTGTGAGGCACTGCACTCAGCCACTGACCTGCTCCCTGCTGCTGCAGCAGTGCTAAAGCTGGCAGGCCCAGCAAGACCAGACCTACCAGAGGCCTGATCCAGACAGGAAACTGCCAGAAAAGTCTGTGTTTAACAGCTGTCACAGAGAACGGTGCAGCTCCAGCCACCCCGAGGAGCTGGAGGCGCTGAGGGCTAACGGCAGCGCCACAGGTGATTAGCCCCGGGCTGGGCTGGAGGCAGCACCCCCACACTGCTCACCGGATGAAGAACCTCCAGGCTGTCCAGGTGAGCACCAGGATAATGCCCAGGATCCAGCACTGGGTGATGTAGAAGGGCAGGGAGAGGGTGAGGGTGTAGGGATCGTACTTCACGACGATCAGAAACTCCGTGGCAGTGATGGCAGCGACCAGCCACGCCTGCTGCCCCAGCTTCTTATGGAACTTCCTGCAAAGCAGATGCACAGGTAAAGCAAGAGCTGCTGCTGTAGAACTGAGCACTCACAGAAACAGTCACAGAGGCAGCTGGGGTAATTGCTCTGCTCAGCTTTGCACACCTGCACAAGTCCAGCCTGGGCTACACCTGTACTAAGGCTCTGCAGGCTGACACAGGGGTTACTGAGCTTCCCCCTCAGAGGCTCTGAAGAGACACTAAAGAAGCTTCATCATCATGTGATGCAAGGACACATCCCCATTTTCAGGGTACTGGTAAGTCCACACAACACAGTTATCTGCCCAGCTTGAGCTCAGCCAGGATTCATGGTATGGTCTGAAACAGGATCCCTGCTCCTGGATCTCCTCTGCCAGCATCAGGCCCCTCTGCCATAACCACATCCAAACCCCTACATAACTGCATGCTGAAACCTACTCCCTTCCCAAAAAGGCATTCAGTGAGCTGCCCCTAATGGTCTCTGAGCAGATCTTAAAAGAAGAAAGCTCAGTAACAAGCAGGCAAGATAATGGAAGACACGAGGACCGTGGGTCACTCGTGGGACAAGGCGACCTCGGGGCACACACGTGATTAATACCTAATCCCCAAGGTTTGTTTTTAAGCAGTACCAGACAAGTCAATGAGAAGCTGCAGAGCCATGTACAAATCTAGTGAGGGAGGCATCAATCAGTCATGCTAACTGCAGTAGCATCAAGACATCTGTTCAGAGACTCTGCTGGCAAGAGGAGGGACGGGAAACAGACCATCCTTTGGGTCAGCTGTTCTGCACGAGACAGACAGAAAACGTCCCTCATCTGCCTTCAGGACACCTCACAGGCCACAGCCCATTTTGAGAAGCCTGGGTAAGCTGCTTGATCCACACCAGCCAGACCTCCCTCCCTTCTTGACCTGGGCTGTTTGTGTCATTTCTAGACGTGACATTTCCACATCTTCCTGACCCGACACACCAGGCCATTCCTGTGGCAAGGACCCCGTGGGGTTCTGTTTGTTGTTCCATGCCCTGGAACCCTGCCCACAGCACTGGTGTAGCTGTGCTGTCCAACAGTGCAGAGCCACAGACACCACTGCCCACTTGTCAGACTATGTTCTTGTTCTTCCATCACCCAACTTCATTTTATTCCCATCAGGGAAACCACCCAGGAGAGAGCTTTTAAAGTGGTATGAGCTGCTTTTGCTTCCCCAGGGGCATGAATTGTTTCCTGAAATCCAACAGATTGGAATCAGGGATGACTGAGCTTGAGCAAAGCAATGCTCACAGCCAGCTGAACCTGTCTCACCAGCAAGCACACTCACCTACCTTCTCTCAACAGCCTTTGGATTGCACCTTTTACTTAAAACCCACACGAAGCAGCATTTTGGTGCACTTGCCTGTGAGCCCTTTTTGCCTTCTATTGCTCTTTATTCTTCTGCCTTTGCTCTGGGTGTCGCAGGGAGCATCTATTCTGCAGAGGGCCTCTCACTGAACCACAGCCTATTCTGAAGGACATTTTCCCACCGGGCCCTTTCTCTGTTACTCTGTTCCTGCCACACAGGGAGAATTCAGCATCAAGAAGATGGGGAGCACGGGGAGAGGACAGGCCTGTGAGGGCTGGGGAGGATGGACACGCTGAGAGGACCCCTGCAGTGCTTCCAGGGCATTGCAGCACGTACGTCACACTGCAGCCACCTAAGCCCTCTGAGACGCCTTTTCTTGCTGGTTTTGCAGTGGACAAAAGAGAACTCCCCTAACAAATCCCTCATTAGGATTTCCTCAGAGAGTGGCTGCTCTGCTAATGCTTCCCTCTGGCAGGCAGAGAGCTGAGCCTGCCAGCACCCTGCCACCTCCAGCTCCACACCAGAGCGGGCCCTGAGCACCTCAGCAGCGCCAGCGCAGCTGCAGCTGAACACTCGCCCCAGCTTCTCTGCCTCTCTTCTCACCAGATGCCAGGAGCTGCACTGGGCAGAGCATCCTTCCTAAAGGCTCCTTCCTCTTGCTCAGGCAGATCTGCTCCACTGAACCCCCTCCCTTGGACTCTCATGACCTGGGAAGGGATCCAAGCGTGGAGAGCAACACAGAGCTTCTCATCCCTCTCCCGTCTCCAGGGGAGCGATTGCAAGTCAAGCACACAGACCACACAGTTTCTGAAACGTGAGGCCAGAGCCACATTTGACACCAAAGCATAAGCTTGAAGTACACCAAATTTCCCAGACACCCTGGGAAACAATGTGATGCAGCAAATCAAGTGTAGGTGACTGCTGCTGCAGATGGGATGAGTGCACTCTGCTCTTTAAAGAGTAACCTGCCCTGACCCACTGAGATGAAAGGACTCCAGACACTGCTGCAGGTGCTTCATCTGGAACAACGGATTAAATGGGCAGAGACCAGCCCTGACACATGGACACAGGGAAAAAAGGAAGCAGCAGGTCTCCCACTGTGGGCTCAAGCTGCTCAGATGACTAGGTCAGCTTTCTGCTTTGCTGACCCGCTTCCTCGCTTCTGTTCACCGGCTCATGACAGCACACTGGCAAAAGAATGAGCAGTAGCCCCAACTGGGAGCTGTGCAGCCCCCAAAGCCACCGAGGGAGGGAGCTGGTTCCCTGCCCTTCTACTCACGACAGGTTTTAAAGAAATGCCCTTTTTTTAACTTGATTTGATGAATGAGATCAAAAATTCACAGCCTCGATGTAGGCTCCCTGGAAGAGACTTAAAGACTGGAAACCAGGAAGATATGACAAGGCCAAATGCTACAGACCCTTGCATCGAGGCTTTTCTGGTCAGGAACATTTCATGTAAGAGCTCAGAGGCAGCTCATTGACCACAAAAGGAATATGCAAGAGCTGGAGATCAGCTTCAAGAAGCACTCCTCAGACTATTTCAGTTCTAGATACTTTATAGTCATCATGCTCAGCCCAAGCTCCTGCAAGCAAAGACCTAAAACTGTCTGCAGGTACTGAGAACCCTGAATGTGTGAGAGAGAGAGAGAAAGAGCATTTGAACTTCACTAACTTCACTACAGACTAAACATTGCACGGGGAGCCGAAGAGATCTGATCAGTTTCTCCCAGACAGTCCTGTTGCTACGAGACAAGGCAAGGAGCCATGCTTCTGCCAAGAATGGAATATTCCAACCCTTGTGCATTAGGAAGTTGAGTGAGTTTCCCAAAGGAAAAGGTGAGGAAGGTTTCTCATGTGCTGTTAGCTGGGAGCCTCTGGTACAGCCTGCTCTTACCCAGCAGCTTCTCCCTACAGCACAACAGGAAGAATCCCAAATGCTTCCTTGGTTCAAAACAACGTGCAAGTGAATATGTGCCCAGATAGTTCCTGCTTGGATGATCTGAAATGCACCAAGGAATCAAAGTCCAGTTGCAAAAGCCCCTGCAGAGAAGGTATCAGCAAGAGCAGATGCCATTTGGCATGACCGGCCCGATGAGGTCAGCTCTGTGGTGCATGAAGCTGAGCCATCAGCCTCAGGAGTGAGGGCACTAATTCACCTTACCCACCAAGAGAGACAGAACCGTGGGTGGATGATGAAGACATCAGTTCAGGATAAGAGTCTCTGCTTGCTGGATGAACCTCTCCAGCTCACTGACAGAAGAGCAACAAACTGAACGGGCGACGAGGCACCAGTGACTGACGATGCTCCTAAATTCAGTGTTATGCCACATGGTTGAACAGAAGGCAAAGGAGTTTGTCCAACCCAAACACAAAGACCAGAAGGTTGTGCATGGTGCTGAGGAGAGGAGCTGACCAGTGAGAGGCAGAGACCTGTTCTTACCTTGGAGCTGGAGGCACGTCCCACACCCGTAGGTCCGACACCAGAGGCAGGGGCAGCCTGCCACTGCTGAGTGTCCTGAAATCCGACTAAGCAATGTGGGTTCACCCTTCTTCCCAGCTCTAGGAGTCAAAGCCTTGCAAGGGAAACTGATCTTCAGAGAGTGTTGGAACCCTAAATTCTGAACACAGACACTTTTTGCGTTGGTCAGTGACAGACAATGCACATCCCTTGGAGCCAGACGCTGTCTTAGACTTAAGATGTGGGCTCAGGCAACCTGTGACGTTACTGCTAAAGCTTGAAACGTGGTTTTGAGAACAAAGCTTTCTCAGGTCTGCAGAAATAAAAGCAGCAAGGACAAGTATGATGCTTCAGGAGGAACAGTCTGGAAGTACATGCACTGCTGTGTATGGGTGCACTCTGCCTGCAACACACACGGCTCGGAAGGGTCCTCTGCGCTGCAAGAGGATGCCACGAGAGCTCGAGGACCAGAGGAAGGGAGCTCAAGAAAAGAAGTGCCTTTAAGAAACACATTTGCTCTTTGTTTTAGTTTGGGCCCTGTTGTCCTTAGAAGGTACATCTAAGGACTGTAGTTCCTGGCTATCAGTCTGAAAGTGGAGCTCAGTACTCCCCTGCCCACAAGCCAGCGACCCTCCAGCTACCCACACACTCCACTCTCACAGGGGTGCTCATTCATTAAATGCTGAGGTTAAAACCAGTGCACACAGAATGCCCTTAGCAACAGCTGATCTCTAACCAGAGGCAGCCAGGATTTCACCTCCAAAACAAAAAGAACACAAAGCAGATGCTTTGGGATTAGGTCTCTTTGCCCTCGACAAGCTGAACCTTTGCCCTGGGGTGGATGCCAAGGAGCTGGAGTAAATTCACACCAAAGCAAGTGGAGCTTGACATGGAACACAGACAAGAGGACTGGCTTACGGGTCGTCCATGAAGTCGTAGATCTCCCTCATAGCCACACCTCCCACATTGACAAAAAACACAAGTCGTAACAGGACCAAGTAGTGTTCTGGTGGCATCCAAAGGACAAACTTCAAGTAAAATGTGTTCAGCTCTGCCAACAAAAACTGAGAAAAAGGACATTTTAATTACACTCAGAGGGCCTCAGTGAATGAAGCCTGGAACCTCCCTCTCTCCTTGTGTGCTTCCCCCCACCATTCCTCTAACGCCACGGGTCACTGACTGCCCAGTGCCAGCTGCAGTCACCACCACAGACAGCTGGGGGTTTGAAGTCTTCTGTGTGTTGTTGGAAGAGGCAGTAAAAAAACCCCACAACAGAAACCCTGGCAAGCAGTGCCTCTGGTTCTGAACAGGTTTACAGTGTAAAGTACCTGCAGAACTATGAACAACAATCCCTGAAAGCAACTTGCCCCTTCCACTATCATTGCAAATCTGACTGAGGGAAACCCCAAAATAACACACGAGGCACAAGCAGCACAGCCTGGGATTTCTGGTTTGGTTTTTCCAGTGAAACAAAACCAGCTCAGGAGAGCTGGTGGTACAGTTACAGCAAAGCGTCTCAAGGGAGCTGCCCTGGCACTGTGACTGAGTGAGCAAGCAGACACGGGTTTCACACTTCAAAAGCAATGACAACAAACAGCATTAAGTATTGTTTAATCCCAAGGAGCAAGTCAATCCCTGAAGCTGCTTCTGAACTGTCAGCTGAAGCCAGGCTTTGCTAAAAGAGATATTATTATACCAGGGACAGGCATAAATTCCATGGAATCTCTCAGTTGCAACGTCTGCTCCAGCACCCAAACCCCCACTTCTGCAGGGTGTAAAGCTGGGAGTATGCACACAGCAACCAGTGGGACAAACAGCTGCCTTATTTACACCGGCATGGTTGCTTCTCCCATCAGCCCTGGGGACCTCAGCACGGCTGTTGGGCAACGTTTTATGTTGTGGGTGACATGAACTTGCCTGCAGACTGCCTGGCCCTCGCTGCTGGCACTGCTGCCTGCCTGCTCACACACAGCACGCTGCTCCTGAGGCACACTCAGGGCTGCAGCTCGACAGCAGCACACGATGCAAAGCGGTTGTGAGAGTGAGGGGAGTGGTGGTGGCTTGCTGAGCTGACTGGTGTGTCCAGGCAGCAAACCATCTCGAGATGCTTAAAGGTATGTTGCTGTCCTAGCAACTGTTAAAAACAGAGTTGTACCCTGTACCACGGCAGCAGCACAGAAGCTGGTTAATGCCCGTTGTCTCTGGAAGCACTGGAAGTGTCACAAGGTCTCTTTAGCTGAACTTCACAGTCGCTGGACTGAAGTGAGTTTGAGTTGCTCAGAACAGAGCCAAGTGACATCCCACAGACAGCACAAAGGCCAAAGTCTCCCAGCTGACAAGAGGCAGGAGTGGGGAAAAAGCACTTGAACTGCCAAGTTTGTCCCCTGTGTCAGTGTCACCTGTGACACTTGTGCCTGGGAATGGAGGTTACAAGCTGACTGTCCGTTGGCTGTGACTGCTGGAGAACACAACTTTCTCTTTTGTCTAAGCAGGGGAGGCAGTTTACTCAGACTGGCCAGGCTGAGCACCATTAACAACATGACAGGCTTTTTGCTCAGTGAAACAAATAAACCCAGAAGCACCCAGGATACTGAATTATTTACACCTGCACAAAAACATCTGAGGCAAAACCGAGCCAGGCTGCTCAGAGCTGACACGGAGAGGCCTGAGGCTTCGGTCACAACCCCTCCAGCTGTAAAGTGATATCTGTCTCCTTAAGATGGAGAGAAACAAGCCACTTTAATTCCAAGCCAATGCTTTTGGTAGCAGCAATGGTTTGCTGAATTAAGTGTAGATCATAGTTTCCATTGCTCACTTTGCCAATCAACGCTGTTCAGCAAGGAAGAACAACTCTGCAAAGCTGACCAGAGACAGACACCTTTCCTGCAGGGTTCACAAGTGATCTCTACTAAAGACAAACCACCAGGCAGAGTTTCAGCCCGAGCTGCCAACTGTACAGACACTGGAGTCTTTACACAGCACTACATCAAACGTCAGAGGAAAGATACGACAGAGAAGTTTCCTTACTACGAAGATTATGCCACAGACTGCTAGCCATCTGCGTAAGCTGGAGGCTGGCTTCCACTCAAACTTGACCCAGCTGTATGGGGTGAACTGGAAGACAATTCTCTTCATTTTACCTCTGGAAAGAAAAAAGCAGAAGGTGTTCTTGCCATTTTAAGAAACAGAAGAGGCATCTATTAACACCTGAGACCCCCATTTCACGAATGCAAAATGCCTCCATTCACTCTGCAAACTAAAGTGATGATCCAAATAACAGGTTTGTCTTTTTACCTCAGAATGCCAATCTCTTGAAGCTTTAGACTTTAATATGCTACACCCATTACAGTAAGCAGCTCCTCAGTTCTGCTTTGCTAAGCAAAGACACGTTACAGAAAAGGATGGTTCCTGTACTTGACAGTACAAGGCTACAAGGGGGTTGTTAAAGCTTCGGTGTCTCAGTTACCATGAAGTTCTGATTCCTAGGGAATGCAGTGCTTGCACCACGAGCCAAGAGGCCCTGGCAGTGAATGAGAGTGTGATCCCAACCCGGCCTCTTGCATCCCCTTCCACCCTTTCATTCAATAAGCTCGTTTCCCCCTCATTCCCAGCCATCAGGCAAGGCTCATGCCACACAGCTGCATTTGCAAGAATTCCACTCACAAAATTAACTGTCATAAACAGGCTCCTATGCAGCAATAACTTACTAGATGCCCAGGTCACCTAAACACACCTGAGTTCTTTAGCTCACGATAGCAGAACAACTCAGCTTCTCCACATGGGCCCACACTTTGCACTGTGCTGCTGCTTGTGGAGTTACTTTCTTTGCCAACTTACTTGTAAGTAGGAATGTTCCAAAGTCCTTGCCATTTGTATGTTTTCAAAGAAAGCCAAGACAGAGTCTTCATCCCACAGTAAATTCCCAAGCCATTACATAAGATCACATCCATTATCCACTGAAAGGAGAGAAAAACCACAGTGATGCTGAGGAAATGCTAAAGCCTGTAAGAGGGAAGATGGTACAGGTACACACATGTGCAGACAGGCTCTCAGGCACTGAACAACCCCAGAGAAGAGGGGTGCATGAATGTCAGAGAAGCTATCTCAGTTGCCCACATCTGTTTAAATAAAGCAAAAGGTTCTACAGACAGTGGCTGCAGCTGCTCTTCTGCTGTGTTCATTCTGCTGCAGAACAGGCCTCTTCCCACTTACTGCCAGCTCAACTCCACTCTATTAAGTGAGAACTTCAGAAACAAAACACTAACCTTGAACTGGATATTACTATGCCAACTAACTTAAAGTACTCTCAAAGCTTCAGGCTGCCTCCTACAGAAATTGCTTATCTCCAGGCTCAAGATGTGAACTTCAACAAGAGATTTCTCCTCGTGCTCTCTCTTACTGCCGAGCATTCATTCTGGAGATGGAGCTCTTGAGCTGAAAAAAACCCCAAGGCTGTCCTCCAAAGCAGCAGAGCACAGAGTGTTAACTTCATCTGAAGATATTTTTGAAAGCAAAACAGCTTTGCTTGATGTCTTTATACATAATGCATTTACTTTTATAAATACAACCATGTAGCAAATCATGACATGCTTGGGAAAGAGCTTGTGCAGCAGAAACAAGCCCAAACAACCCAAGACCTGGGGCTGTGTGCCCTGAACGGGAGAATTTTGATCACTCTGGGAACTAATTTACATTTCACAGGAAGAGAGACAATACCTTTTATACAAAGTGTGTCACCTCAAGCTATGGAGCTTGTTTTTAACACAGAGAAACTAGATCACATTAGTCCCTCTGGCTTGAAAAACTACATACAAACAGTGTTTTAGGCCAAGAAAGGTGACCAGGCCAAACATCCATCCATGTGCAGTAGCCTGGAAACACATACAATGATGCAAACACTGACAAATACAGCACAGACTCCACAGGAGAAGCTCCAACGCTCCTGAGCTGCCACGCAAACACCTTTGGCCACGTGTACATGACATCACTGAGGTGCCAGCCCTTCCTACCCCCCTCCCTTCAGAAGACATTTACACAGCTCCATCACCATCTGTGGGGTACCTACGTGATCCCACCAACATTCACTGAAGTTTGGAAGCTGGTGTTCCAGGCTGTACTCCAGGAACTCAAACATCACACTGATGATCATACACATCCACCAGTCTCGAATCATCAACGTCTGCATCGAGGGAGAAAAAAACCCATCCTTCAAATATTCACCAGAGCTGCACAGCATCCTACAAGCCATCACCAAAACGGACACTTGCTCGCTTTTGCAACACTGTATGGAAAATGTCATGCACTTTTGTCCTCTAATTTCAAAAGGGAATGCTTCAGGAACATGAGACTAACCCTTCTGGAGCCTGAATGCACAGGACACACGGTGTGCTTTGTCTAGCAGGTGTGACTAGAGCTGAATATTTTGTCTCCAGTGTCCAGAAAAGGAATGGGAAACTGACAACACTCTGATTTCCCTTGTGTGATGATTTCAGCTTTTACTGATCTGACCTCACAAGGAATTATGGTGGAGGAGGGACTTTGGAAAGAAGAGAGGTGATCTAGCACGGGCAGGAAACAAACCAAAAAGTCCTTCCATGTACCACAGAACTCTCAGTCTGGTTCACAGGTGGCTGCCCACTGTAACTCATCACAAAAGCTGGTATCACTACAACAGAAGCAGCCAAGCTTTAAAAGTAGACTAGAACTGCCGGAGAAATGTAACAGAAGACTCACTCTTACCTTCAGGTACCAGCCAAAAAAGTGAGCAGGGACAAATCCATCCAGTTTGTCCTACAAACCAAGAAGAGAGCATAGGTCACTTTGCACCACAATAACCCACTCTCAAGGCTTCCTTTTCCCCCTCCCCCAAAGAAAAACGTAGTAGTAAACTCCAGTTGTTTCACATACAAACATTAGAGGTGGTTTTTTAGGTTCTTTGTTCTCTAGTACAGTAACAAACAAGCTGCTCTCAAAGCAAAGCCCCTATTTTAAGGGGCAGGTATTAGGATCATATTGATGAAGTGGAAATGACCTTTTTAATGCTCAATGTCATGCTCTTTGCCTTCCAAGGGTGTAGAAGCAGGAGATGTTCAAGCCAGAGCAAGAACACGCCTTTCCTCCTTAGACCCCTACTTTGTGTCTAGCAGAGCTGCTTCAGTCTCGCCAGTCCTGCCACCATAAATCCCTGGGCTAAGTGCCCTTCTTCTTCCTAGTTCTGGGGCAAGACTCAAAGAGGACAGCTATAACTGTTCTCAGTTACTCCAGCTCCTGATGCATTGAAGACTTACAGGGTGGACCCAAAAGATTCGGTGCTCCTCACTCCACAAGCACTGACAGCTCCCTGCAATCAGAGAACCGTAAACTCCTTTGCCCTTGAATTTCAGGTCCTCTGTTTACCATGGAGAAGCAATAACCTGACAGTTTCTGGTATTCAGAGAAGTGCAGCTTCTGGGTTGCCTGGCAACCTGCAACATTTGAACTTTGTGCCTCAAGGTGACTGTGAGCTGAAGATTCTTTAAGCACACAATTAAATCCAGACTCCCTGGGGAAAAGGTTTACATCAATAGTCACAGAAACAAGGGTTGATAAACAGCTCACCCTCCCTCCTGGGCAATGTAATCAGGACACAATGAGACACATCTCCACGGACAGGGAAGGTCCAGAGCAGAGACATAAAGAAGGTAAAGAGTCAGCTGTGTCCTGTTTTCTGATTGATGACTGCACTTAGTCCAAGTAAGCCACCTCTTACCAAAAAACAGCCAGACCCATTAGCAAGAAACTTCATTTGCTTCTTACCCAGATGTTGTGAAATGGATCCGTTTCATTGCCAGGATCATAAATAAGGCAGTTGCCACCGTAGTCTCTTTCTGGCAAAGGAACACCTAAATGTGGATCAATGTACTTCATAAACTGTCTGCCATCCTGTACAGTCTGCAAAAGGAACACAAAGCCCTCTTGATAAGCATTAATGCACAGAAAAGTACAAAGGCAATTAAGATCAACATTGCATCTTCACATGAGTGGGGTTTGGTTTCAAATCTGTTGCAGAACAATAGCCCCAGAGCTCAAAGCATCTCACAGCACACACACACACCCACAACTGACTTTGAGCCTCTGGGGCTGAATATTAGGGTAAAAACACGACTACAGAATGAATCCCTGACTTCTCACAGATGAGACATCAGAGATCCCTAACTTTGCTTCCTAAGCCTCTCCTCTATGCTTCCTCTCTTTCAAAAGCTTAGCACTCAAACTGACACACAATTCCCTCCCACTGACCCTTTTGCCCTTCCTCTCCCCTCCCCTCCTCGAGTTGGGTGAGGGTAAACAGAAAGCCGCCAGTAACTCAGGAAAGGCTCGTTTGGTGGCTGCACCTTCTGTTTCCCTAGGGGAGAGATCCAGCAGCACAGGCTGAAATGCAGCACATGCAAACAACAGCCTGAGCACAGGGGTGAGGTGCAGTGCCAGCAGAACTGGCCCTGTGTGTGTGCTCAGCCCCAGTCAGCTGCAGGTCTAGAGCAGCACTGCATGAACTGGCAGGAAAAACACGAGTGCAGCTCGTTGAATAATCTCTGGTTTCAAGCAGGGTCCCAGCAGCAGCACGGGGGAAGAAACCCGGCACGAAGAGCCAGGAAGATGAAGGAATTTGCTAGTAACTCAGGCACACATCTGCTGAGGGAGTGTTTCCCACTGGAACCTCTGGCTGTGCTGGTCAGTGCTGTACCACAGACGTGGTATAATACCTGTGACACACCAGCACTCTGTGAAAGCAGGAAAAGGCCAGAATCAGTTAAGAGCCATGATAATAAAGCTGCTGAATAACCCACTGAAGCCACATGAACTGTATGACACGTTTCAACTGGGACTGAGCTTGTGTTTGCTTTTAGGGAAGTTTAGTCACAGACTCAGCATAATTTTAACCTTACTTAAACCTGCACTACAAAGTAAGAATGTATTTTTAGTCAGGAGCTGAGCAACAGCTAATTGAGTGTGTGTAACCCCAAATGGCTGTGAGACAGCACAGCACTGGAGGAGAGCAAAGCAGCTCCAGGCTTTGCCATCGGGATTCAGAACTGCAGCAGCACTATCAGACACAAATGCCACCTTTTATTCAGCCTGACTGCAGGTAGTTGGATCATTTACAAGGATGTCAGGGAAAAAAAAACCCAGGATGCCATGGCACAGTGAGAAAATACAGCTGGGAACTGAGTGAGTATTCCTCAGTGGTGAGGAATAACAGAAAAGGCAAGACAGACCTGCTCATGCCTGTGAAAGGGGCAGAACTCCACTCCCTCCAAGCAGGGCGGGCAGCCTGAAAGAAACCCTAATGAGACATTAGGGCCCTGTGTAAGGGTTTACACTGAACCCCCAAGTTACACCAAAGGGACAGAACTCACATTGTTTAGTGACCTACTGTGGACACATTCCGGCTGCCCACTGAGACAATGAGCCAGGCAGGAAAAAGGGGACAGCTTTGTGTCTTTAACAGACCTCAGCACTGACTTCTGGGCAGGCTCCAGGAAAGCCAAGAAGAACAAGAAATGCTGGAGCCAAAGCAAGTCTTTGATTACTTGGAAAGAGTTTGATCAGTACTAAAACCTCGTTTGCAAACACCTTACTCCCAAGAGAAGCCAGAGCCGACACCTCTAGATTCCAGCCTCACTGCTTCAAGCTCACTCGGCCTCCAGAGGCAAAACGCTGCTTTGGTTTGTTAAAAACCACATTCCTCATCCTTTTCTCACCTGAAATGATTTCCTAAAGCCCCCTAATGAGTACATGACGATGCTCTGCACAACCCTTTTAAAATACACAGCACCAAATGTTAGCAAAGGACCTCTCTGCAAATCAGCTGGGGACGCTCAGTGCAATCTGCATCTGAGAAGCAGCCGGCTGCCTGCAGAACAGACAGTTACTCTCATGCTTTAGTATCTCTACATCTGCTTTTGGTTTCAAACCATGCTGTTGCCTGAGGAGATGACTGCAATAATTGGATGGAGTAAGTGAGGAAAGGATGCCTCCTTCAAGATCTCAAGCTCCCTCTTGGCCCTCACAGTTGACCTGCAGTGGTGCAGGCACACGTATCAGTGGCTTTGGTGTTAGTGGCAGGCTTGCTGCTCTTGCAGCAAATGTTTTACTTCAAGTGCTGCATTTCTGATCAGTCACAGAACTGTGAAAGCCAGGGGAAAAACTCCTAAAGGACAAAAATATGGTAAAAAAAATAGTGTGCTTTATTTGGAAGCAGCATAGGCACAGCACAGCATGTCCCTCCAGAACAACACATCCTCTGCTTGCTGCCACCACACAGAGTTCTGGAGAAGGTTCAGTGTACTGCAAAAAGCACCTGTCATTCAAGGTATAAAGTGTTTCAGAGTGAATTCACCCCAGTCTGTAGGATCTGGTATGCAACTGCAGCAAGCCACATCAAGTCCAGCAGAGCAGAGACTAACCAAGTGAAGCATCAGCTCCTGAAAGTTTGAGCTAAACAAGAACCCTGACTTACCCACCCATTTAAGACCGGTGTCCAACTCAGGCTGACACTAACTGGACCTTGGAGAAGGGGAAATGTTTTTATACCAGTGTAATTTTCCCTCAACCTAGAAGCCTCATTAAATAGCACAATGGCCCAGTGTCACAGAAACAAAGAGCACCTCCTGTCGTCAGCCAGAATCCTAAAGAACACCACAAAGGGACTGTACATCCACACTAAACCATCATTTATTAACCAGAAGTCTAAGTTACTAACCTGAAAGAGTATAAAGATGAGGAAGAGCTCGTACACAACGCTGACACACAGCCAGAACCTCCAGTAAGCTGCAGAGACAAACAGGGTGTTAGCAACCTTGCAAGGAAAGCAGCAGTCAGCTATTCATTTACAGGAACATAAACCAACATTCCCCAGAAGCTGTTTCCCACCAAGAAATTATAAAGCCCAGCATTCAAGTGAGGTGTTCACCATCCTTCCTGAAGGGTACAACTGCAAATGCTCTTCAGCTACCAGACAGAGTGCTGGAGACGTGCCTGAACTGCTCAGGCAGGGCCCTGCATCCGAGAGAAGGGACCTGAGTGAAGAACGCTTCAACCCAATGAACCACGTATTTAAGCATGAGAAGGAACAACAAGTGTCCCTTGCAGTGATTTCTGGCAGTCCTTGGGTATATCCTTCCTGAATCTCATCTATTTTCTTCCTCTGCAATCTCATGTAACCTGACCTGTCCAGCTTTGGTTTTCCCAGCCCTGCCATGGCTAATGTGCTTTGCCAACTCTGCCTGTGTCCTGCTAAAACAGACAAGACCGAAATTGGCAGGAGGAGCTACTGCTTTTATGTCTGTAAGCCACACACACACACATGCACACACACAGGGTGCTCCAGCAGTTTTTCCTAACCACATCCAAAAATGCACACGAAGCAATTCATCGAAGCTTGACTCGTCCCAGGCTGACACTGAATTCTCTCAGTAATGTACTAATCACTCTGCAATTATTTTAATAGACTTTCCTTCAGGTGTTTCCTGTTTATACTCATAAAACAGCTCTCTCTTTCCATGGTTACACCTAGGTCATAGTTAGAGTTGGACTGGGGCAAAGAGGAATCAAGGCTTGTGGTTGAGCGCAGACGCTGAGATACCCATCTGCACCAGCATGGTCTGCCACAGAGCGAGGAAAACAAGAGCCTTCAGGCCTGATTTGAGTGTTTGTTAACTCCAGGGCAACTCAGGGGTGTTAATGTTTAAAAGCAGAACCATGACATAAATAATGCAAGAACTAACCATACTGTCAGGCTTGCAAACACACTTGTTTATCAGCTCAGAACCTGAAATCAACCAGCCACGGTGCTATGGAGCTGCACAGGGGCTCATCTGCCTCCTGAAACAAAATGAAATGTCATCTTTGCCCAATTCAGCCTCGAGTAGCAGTCAGTAATTCCCCATTTTTCACAGCAGTCCCTGGCAGCCTGCCCCTGACACAGAAATGGGAGAAGGTGTGACCTTTTTTCAGCAAAGGTGCTAAACTAATTTAATCCCCACTTTGCACTTCTGGGAAAAATACAAAGGGAAAATACAAAGCCAGGTGTGGTTTGGGTCACAGCAGTTCTCAGCTCTGTCCCAGCTGCCACTGGAAGTCTGCAGATTCAAGATTAAGGTCTGCAGATATAATTGTTATTTCTTAATTAAGCAGCACAACAGAGTCTCTTCTTAGGGGTCAGTCATGGAAAACCAATAAAACAGCCATCACAGGAGGTTTTGCCCTTTGGTCTCCTTGGGAGAAGGCAAAGCAGCATTCTGCCTCCTTCGTGAAGCAGTAGCTCGTGCCTCTCGTGCCGCTGCCCTTAACACTGGAGAGAGAACAGTTACTTGAGGCTTTCATTCTTCCTTCGGATTTGGTGAACTTCCGAATCCACCAGCAAATTCCACTTGGAAGGACTGGCTGAGAGTCTGCCTGCACCCTCTCGTCCTTCTAGAGAGCGGCTTGGGAAAAGCAAACAGGCAAAAGAACCCTCCATTGGTCAAAGGGCTGTTTGGAAGAGAGGAAGCTCTCCCCACACTGGCACCACTGCGCCGCTGGAAATGGCTTCAGCCTCTTCCCTGTGAGTGTGCAGGACAGGAATCCAGCAGTGACCGAGCCACTAAAAACACCTTCTGTTTGATAAGGTATTTTCCATCCTTTCCCATAACAACTGCACACCTTGAAGAGCAAGCACTAAGTTCGTGCCAGAGGTAAGAATTAACCTTTCATTCACACACCTCTCCCACAAGAACTGAGCACTGCTTCCTTCAGACAGCACCTTCAGACTACAAGCCTTAGAGTTTCTTCTGACCTACAAAGCTCTGTATGACAGGCTTTACACAGACACAGATGTGCCAGGCTGCTTCTGAAACTGACACAGACACAGTTCAGAAAGCACAAAAATCTAAATCCCCATCTGAGCTTTTCTTCTCCCTCATCCAGGGGCTTCTGGCAACACATCACCTGCAGCTGCTGAACGTGCTCAGCAAGCCTCTGCAATAGAGACCCGAGACCTGGTTCTCATGTAGGTGTGATTTCTCCCTGGCTGACACAAGTACCCAAAGTAGTCTTTAGACAGATGACTTTATATCTGTTCGTGTACACCAGAAACAAGATGTTTCCAAAGCTGTGCAGACATTGTGTTCTCTCTCTTCCTGGATGAGACTCAGCTTTAGCTATAGAGTTATTTTTGGTGTGCCTCTAATATTTGTTTTCCTTACATGTACTTGTCACCATGATCCTCCCTCAAATTAGGACTGTCTTCCTGATTAAGCTGGCTTCAACTAATCATTGTCATACCTGATAGTTTAGTGATTGCTATGTTCAAACACTGAACTGCTGCCATTGTAGAGGACTTGGGAACACAAGATGAACACTTAACAAGAGAGGCTGCCTGGCTGGGAGCACAACCAGCCACTTCCCTCTGAGTGTCAACAGGGGTTTGGTATGACCTATGCTGCCTGAAAGGCTGAGTGAGTGAAGAACAATTCTAAGGAAAACAGACTTATACTGAGGGGAGGGAGTAAAAGCAAATCTTGTTGCTTTAGCAGAATTTGTTTGCTTCTGCACCACCAATGGTGAGTTGGCATTGGGGAGCTGTGCATAAATAAACCAGGTGGATACACATGGAGTAAAAGGAGCCATTTAAACAGAACGGCAGCATCAGGCACAAAAAAACCCAGACAAAAGTATAAACCATCTCTGAGCTGGCCATAAATAAGTACACACTGAACAGCAGCGCTCCAAAGAGCACCTGACAGAAGCAGGAAGCCTAGCCACTGTTAGGGCACAGCTTGAAAGAGCTGCAGCAACAGATGAGAGGTGTCTGCGTGCGATCCTGGCGACCCGACTGACCCGAAGGCTCCTGCTGCCCTATAAATGGAAGCAGCACACAGCAGCAGCCTGTGCTGCCAGTTCCTTTCAGATGAGATCTTTCTCCAGGAACAGCATGACAAAGATAAGGTCAGAGACTCAACTGCCTGATGGGAACTTCCCAACGCAGCCCTCTAACTGGAGAGCTGATGTGAATCTCACGGGGCTGCAAGGCCACGGCCTCTGCTCCTGCAAGGGCCTTCCCAGAGGAGAGGTGAGGAGAAGACAGCCAGTCATTGTCCTCTAACTGGCACCCAGGTGTCTTGCTGTGACTGTGGGAGCATCCACTAACCTAGCCAACTGCTATGACCCAAGAAAACCACTCTTCAGATCATCCTATCAGAAGAAACATGAAGTTAAAACAAAAGAGGACATGAATACACTCAGTAGTTGAAGCAGCATGGGAGCTTCTTCAACCACCTCACTCACAGACAACATAATTCTGCTGAAAGATACTCGACCTGATCTAGGTGACCCTGCTTCTGCAGGGGGTTGGACTGGATGATCTCTAAAGGTCCCTTCCAACTCCTACCAGTCTGTGATTCTATGATACTCAGCTTCAGTCCAGTAACTGCTCTTTCCAAGGCAGGAGCACACAGAGGTGCTAGATGTTGGCTCAGTCTGCACTAGAGAACTCTGACCTTTAGGCTTTCCCCTTCCATATTGTACCACTTTGTTCTAGAGATCAAAAATGACTTGCATCCCAGACAAAACCACTGGATGTTCTAAAACTGAAAGCACCCAAATACCACTGGTATCCTTAAAAGGAGCAATTTGTCTCAGAGAAGGAACCAGAACTAACTACAGCAGAAAGGAAAGACTAAGAACTGTTGTTTTCACAAGACCTCAGAAATGCAAACTTATGAATAAGAGCTGCAGTTTGCATGAGTGTGCTGTGGGCACTGCTCTGGAATAACCTCTGCTTTGACTGAGCTTTTGAACGTGCCCAACACTTCCCATACAGAAGAGCATTCCTGAACTGGAAGGTTAGATTTTTGGCCTAAGAAATCCTCACAGCTTTATTTGACTGTAGGAGGGCCTAATACTTCCAGGAATATTATGTAAGCCCATCCACAGCTCATTAATTCTGTCTCAATGATTCACATCTAAAAATAGGCAAAAGATCAAAGGTATTTTAATATTTTCACGCTTCACTTGATGTAACACTATTAGGAAGAGGTTTTGTGCCGAGCATTCAAATGCTCTCAAGACTTAACAGTCCCACTACATATCTTCAAAATCACAGTCAAGGCTTCTAATCTGCCAGTGACCTTGGAAAACAGACACGGAGCAAAGGGAGCGACCGGATACGTGGTCGGAAGTGCAGTCCCTCGACAGAGAGGAGGAAAAAGCAGGGGAGGGTGAGGATAAACAAGGGAAGTTAAGGTTTCAAGAATCTGGCAGTTCACACAAAGCTTTTGACTAGCAACAGGAAGCCAAAACAAGGAGATAAAAAGAAATAAACCCCTTATGGTACAGGCATACTGAAAGCACAGGAGGATCACTGTGCTGTTTGGGAGCTGGGAGGTCAGTGGTGAGTGTACAGTGTTATTAACCTATATTGTTATTTAAACTACTACTTACCTTCTCTGGAAGTAACACAAACATTTACATTCACAATAAACCCTGATGTACCAGAAACACTTGAGTGGCTTAAGCAACATAAGTTACCTGGATGGGGTCTGGAAAATGGTCCATCTTTAGCTTGTGTAACTCCAAAACATAGGAAAACCAAGATACTGGCAACGATACCTCTGAAAGGGGAAAGCAGAACAAACTTGTTGAAATTGCTGTGTCTTCCTAATGAGACTGTAAATTGCATTCACTGATGTAAAAAAGGGGCTGGTCTTTGTTTCTTAACTCCTGAACATGTCCCTCATCAACAGATGCCTTTTGGAGACTGTTTGAGGTGTAATTCCCGTGCTTTTAAGCAGCATCATGTAACAATGCACGTCGCTTTCTTTGCTATCATCGTGCTCAGCCATGACCCAAGGTGCCCAAGGTCATTGTTTTAGTCCTGGTGAGGGTAATTTCCCCAAAGCTGGAGATGACCTCAGTCCAAATGACCACAGGAACTGATAGTCATGCTCCTTGTTCTGAAAGCCAACCAGCAGCTGTGCTGCAGTAAGCTGAGTTTCATCTCTGTGGTTTTACTTCAAGTCCCCCATGGGAAGTTTTGAAGAAAAAAAAAATCACAAATTTGCATAATAATCATCACAACAGCTCCATTTCCTCTTTCCCCCCCTGTGTGGCAACTACATTTCTCTCCTTAACGTCACCACCCTGCCTCCTTATGGAGCTTTCAAAGCCTCACCAGCAGCTTGGCCTGCGGGCTCACTATGGCTTGAGGGAAGAACTCCTCTGGGATTTGGAGGGAGTTTCAAGCCACCCCTGCAGGCAGCCTGGATGGGCACAGCAAATGTGTTTTCTCAAGCAGCAGATCAGCAAGACACTAAAGTGTGCCTACAAAAACAATTTTAGCACATAAGGAAAGAGCAAGGGAGAACACAGCAACGGTTTCAGCAGCACAAACAAGTCATTGTTTGTGTTATTTTGAGAGTTGATTCAGAGACACAAGACAATGAAGCTTGTCTATGACTGTCTGTACATAGCCCTTTGTTCCAGGCTCTTAACGAGGCAGCTCCCGCTCCCTGTCCCTTCTCCAGCTGTGTCTGCATGAGCACGACTGGTACAAGCCCCTCGGCACTATCACAGGCTGAAGAAGTGGCAGATGGAGGTCTAAGTCCCCTTGTTACCTTTTTTTCTCCGTGGGTGTTCAGCATTGGAGGTCAACTTGCAAAGACACATACACCTAGACTCGTTAGGTGGCTGTGCAGCCATCAGTTGCTGCCAAAAACCAGTGCAGAGAGGTGTCTCAGAAGGCAGTTTCATGGCTTGAAATTCCATGTACAACCCTGATGCATAACAAGACTTTTAAAACCTCTGCTCAGCATACAAAGTATTTGGGAGATTTTTTCCCCCAGGCGTTGTATGCCAAGGTCATCAAGTACTTATTCAGCTACTCCCAGAGTCAGTCCTGTCAGCTCCTCCCGGGTGCTTAGCACAAGAGGAGAAGCTGACAGCAGTCAGATGGGATGGACTATTTCAGGACTGCTTCAAATGCTGCAAGAACTGTGTGAATAAAAAGTCTCATTGATCAGACAGGCTTTGCAGCACATTTCTTTGCCTAACAAACTGAATCTTCTACTGTCTTTACACCAGAGGCAATCTGGTCACATGTCATATGGTGACATCAACATCTGTATGTATGAACCTGGGACTAGATTTACACGTAAAACATTTCTATATACCTTGTCTTTAAAAAACCCTCTTCCTTTAACTGTCCTAATGTGTTGCAGGAAGGAAGGTCAGCATGTAAACAGATGCAAGTGAGCTCTAGATACCACACCCCATAACCTCACAGGTTCATGCTCCACCTCGGTTTTTGTACACCACTCCTCCTCATGCCTTACTGCAGGAGTCTGGCCACTCACCCTGCCCTCCGCTGCTTCCTTAAGTGATCTGATGAAGCACTTCTACAGTGGAGAGACAGGAGCCTCAGACAACTTCCCATTGCTTTAGCTACTCCAGGAAACGCAGCAGCTAGCACAGCAATTTGTACACCCTGCTTCCAATTAATGTTCAGCTCTAAGTTTCTCTGGCACCTCTCAGGAGGTTTCAGTGTTTGCAAGCGTGTATCTCGTCTTTGCACCTAAGCATCCAAACACTGCTTCACTGTCAGTGTGCACCAGCTGGAAATAAAGCAGGGTGACAGCCAGAGACACTGCTCATTGGTGATACAACTGCCTCTGTTCATTAAGCAGGCAAGTGTTCACATCAGACACTTGCAGGCAGTGACAGCCTCACGCAGCCCAAACTTTTACATCAAAGCACACAGCAGCTCTACATTAAGAGTGAGAAAGATCTCAGGGTAGGATAAGGTGTTTTAAGGTACAGAAGCAAAAACTATCTGTGACAGCTGGGGATACAGATGTACTCGTGCATGGTGTGACAGTCTTACTCCTGTAAGAGACAGGAGCTCACTGAACAGCACAGTCACTGCCAGCCTTTCTGTACGTCAGGGCTGAGGCAATAGAGGTGACACTTCAGAAAGGCCCTGGGGCTCGTGTCCTCCATCTGCACTGCTCCTTCCCTCGGAAAAAGTAACCATTTGGCCAAGTTAAGGATTATCTCAGAATTCAGCACGTGGCCTGGGTGACTACTGCAATACATAAAGATGCAGCATGAGTGGAAACAGAGATGTATGCACCAAAACCAGTAACAAACTGCAGTATTTGGATGCCCATGTACAACTCTCAGGATGCTGCTTTTCAAGTGGGTTTGAATCCAGACACTGCAGGCAGTATTCCACAGGCAGAGATGTAGCAACCATCACAGACATTTGCTGCCTGTTGCCTAGTATGATGCTGTGAAACTGATTTTAATAACTGGGCGCATTATTCCCTGCACTGAACGTGCAGAAAGCAATTTCTGTCTCATGAAAGAAAGACTAATCTGCTGATTAATCTTCTCTGGGTTTGTTTTTATTAAAGCAGCAAAGGCTCTAATCTCAATAATAGGATATTCCACTGAGTCACCTTAGATCTGTGTTACTCCCTAACGACGTGTCATCACTTCTCTTTCAGCTTTCTCCCCTTCTTTGTTTTGAACTGCCATTCCAGAGAAGGTCAGGCCTCCATCCATTCCCTGGGCTCACTCATTATAAACAGGGAATAAAATGGCATTTGTTCCCACTAAAGCCTTGCAGAAATTTTCCCAGCTCCAGACAGGGCACCGTGTTCCAGCTTGTTCCCTTTCACCCCCACTGCACACAAACACAAACCCTCAGCTCCAAAACCCCCGAGTGTGAATTGCATTAGTTACACCTATTGTGTAACTCACAGAATAACAACCAAGATTATCTCAGGAAATACCCTAATTCCTGCATCTCCTGTGACAATGAATGCTGTATCCTGAGGCCTGTGAAAATGTGGAAAAAACTAGGAAGAAACTCCTTAACAGCAAGGGGGAGAAGTTAGAGAGACCAGACTGGCAGAAACCAGAATGATTTTCATGCTTGCAGCAATGATGCTCTGCAGTTCTGAAGCATCCCCTTCATGTTTAAAATACACTTAGATTCTGAAAACACCACTTTTCTCCTCTCTTTTTGTTCCTTACTGTATTTCTTTAGGAAAGAGGAGAAATTGAACGACATTTACTGGGTTTCAATTGTGGCAGGAACGGACCACACGTGTAAGAGTCTCTCCTGTTTCCCAAGAGTTCCCTTTTGGGCCAAAAGTTCTCACAAAATTTCACAGCTCAAATAATTTGGAAAGTTGGGTTATTTTAAGAAGAGGGGGCAGAAACACAGTCAGTATTTTGAGGGCTTAGAAGGGTTTGGTGGCTTGTTTTAAATCTCATGCACACGGCAGCCACCAGCTGTGACAGGGAGTGACACTAAACTGATTAGAAATGAAACTCAACCATCAGCATCAAAGGAGCTTAGAGACTTCTGCTTGGTTTTGTCACTTTCTAAGGGTTGGGGCATTTAAGCAAGTGAATGCAAAGGTCATTTGAGGTAGCTTATCCACAAGGTAAAAGGTGTGTATGGTAACTTGTTCCTATAGCTTACCCTTTTCTACTGCACACCTTAGAGAAACCCTTTCCCAAACACTTACCTCTTTGTGTTGTAGGCTGTATCTTGTGGTGTTTCTTCAAGCAAGGTTACGTAGCCCAGCGCACACGTGAGGATGAACAAGACCGTTAAGGTATGAGCTCTCCTAAGATTCAGAACACAGAAAGGTAACATCAGAAAGCAGAGAAACTTGCATCTTCCACTGCCAGTGAAGCTCCCTAAGCCTAATGCAGAGGCAGCAGTCAGTAACACTCAAGAAGTTGTATGTGTCATACAGCACGGAAGACAGAACTCACAGTGACAGTAACCTCAGCTGTCAGCCCATCGCGCACCAGCACGCCACAGAAGCCCACCACAAGAACAGGTCTCGCTCATTTTCCCCCCAGGTGCTTGGAGCAAAGGAGGATTTGGACAAACACTTGCCAGTGAACAACAGCAGCCTGAGGAATTTGTCACCAACCGTGATCACTTGGATCTGAAACCCTCATCTCTCTCTCCTGGTCTGTCAGGCATGTACCTGATGGTGCTGCTGCATGGCTCTGTTCAAAAAGCCTGTTTGTAAAAGCTGCAGGAGGCTGAACAGACTCTTAAGGCTGAACAGAAGGGAATTCACTCCAGACATGGGAATTACATGTTACAAGAGAAACTAGTCATTAAAAACAACAAATCTCTGAATGGGACGGGCCGCAGTTACAATGCTGCCTCTGGACGTCTCACTTCCAGTAACTCTTACACGTGCACTCCATCTTCCCCCTGAAGAGCAGGGACAGGCTGACAGAGGTTTGTGCTGGCAGCCATCTCTACACAGAGCGCTCTGCAGGCACTGCTCTGCCCACAAAGCTCCCCAGTGCAGCTGGCTGGTGGTTGTTCTACCCTGATAAAAGGTGCAGCCTTGCTGGTGTACGATACTGGTAGAGGCAGGACACGGCCAGCGTTCTCCATCCCTCAGGGACCATTTGCTTATGCTGATTTGAGTACAGCACTTGGGTGTGAAAGGGCAAAGAGCCATGTACACACAGCCTACGAATGCCCTAATGAGAAGCCATTTATTGTTTCCAGTGGCAAACCCACCTGACCTCAGCTCAGAAGCATAGGAAGTGTATAACTTGATCTTAAGTGGTCAGAGGCACAAGTCCTGTTTCAGAGGACTACATGACATCTCCCCATACAACTGACTGAAACAACACAGGTACGAGGCATCGAGCTTGGAGAAGGGAAAAACTGTGAATGGAGATGACTGCATGAGACTAGTACTTGTACACACTGTCTCACATTTTCTTGTTATGTACCTTGCAATGGAAGCTAGATTACATTTCCATTTCATGCCAGAAGACCACAGTCTGTAGACACTGAAGCACGGTGCACAACCAACTGGACATCACCAAGGTCTTCTAAGAGTTCCACTGACTTCCCTTTCAACATCAAACCAGGCAGTCTGCCTAAAAATCGCTCTGAAAGTCAGGGTAAGCATCATTTTCAACTACAGTTTCATCCTAATCCAAAACTCAGCCACCTCTCACAGCATCCTTTTAATCCCACTGTAAAACACAAGCGATACCTCATAAGCAGATGCAATCCTCTTCCGGCACTGCTAACAAGGGGTTCGGCATTTAACGCTATCCTTCCTTGCAGTTCAGAGGACACAGACTAACCAGCTCCAGAAGAGAAGAAAGAGAAGGACCCACGAGTATTCTCAAAATCAGCAAGGAATCGACATGTCCAGACCCCCTCAAGACACACACAGGTTTGGCAGCAGCAAGCTTCCCGCTCCCGATGCGTTCTCCCTGCGCCTCGCCGCCCGGGATGCCCCACAAAGGGTGATTCACCCACCCCATACTCAACAGTTGCTGAACAGCCACGTGCCTCAGTGCCTGTAACCCACAGCAGCTTAAACACCAACCACGGCCCTCTCAGAGGAGGCAGTGCGGCAGGGGACTGAATGGAATGCTCTAACTCACTTCCACCAGACCGTGGTCCTGTTTGCTGCCTTTATGGATGTCTGTAATTAATACTAAACCTGTATTCTGAGCACAGGAAAAGGTCACACGAGCTGCAAGGCTATGCATTACACTCTGTGCCTTGTTTTATTGTTTACTGTTTGAAAGCAGTACTTAAGAGGCTACTAGCATAAACTAGAAACGGTGTCTTCCACCTTACCTTCCCCACGCCTACATGGAGCGATTGCCTCTTCCACGTGTTGAGTGTCACATGAATTGCCAACAAATGAGTTATTAGCACGCCCTCATCCAGGTAAACACTCCTCTGTTAGAAACTCCTCTGCTAGAACAAGGCTGGGCTGGTTGCCCTCATCCCAGGGGAGTTCCCAGCACAGAAAACGATGTGCCCCACATCTGGCTTATTGTTGGTGCCACAGCCATCAGCTGGAAACTCAACAGGCTCCTCAGTTAATGAGAACCAAGATGCTGTCTCACCGTTCCCCTTTTAGCTTAGCTGTTGTTTCCAGCTGAAGCCAAATTCCCTTACAGCAAGTTTTCACAACTGTTAGTCATGTACTTGTATTTTCAGGCTAGCAAGCAGTCCAGAAGCCAGGATGAAAGACTTCCTAGGTTGCTCTGTCTTCTGGAAAGAGCAAGCTGGAGCTGTAACCAGCAAACTGCAAGCAGTGACAAAGTGCTGGCAGCTGCCAGAGGCAGCAGAGCATCGCACAAACCCACCTGTCAGAGCAAGGAAAAACGAGCAAGCAGACAGATACACACCATGTCTTTCCATAGCTTGGGAGCTGGAAAATGAAACAGAAATCCACAGTGGTATGGAACAAAGCAAAATGTGAAGCAGCTACAGTGGCCAGAGAAATGAACAGCACACAGAAATACTCCTGTGAGTGAAGTCAGCTTGGATGAACTGAACTGCATGAAGAGGGATTACTTTGCATCTCCACACAAGCTTTAAAGTAATGCATCAAGAGGAAGACAGCCCAGCTAAGAACACCAGCAGCAAGGTAAGCAGTACAGGAATTACTCTGGAAGGCTTACTGTCTCCTAGCCCCGAGTCTGTGGAGACTGGAAAAAGCCAACCTAAGCACACCAGGTATCTTCCCCCTGCAACTACAGAGTTTGGGCAACACACCAGAAGCAAGATGAGGACAGACTACAGCCCGTCCCAAGAGGGTTCATGTTAGAAAACCCGAGACAGCAGTTTAGTCCCACACTGCATGGGAGCACTTCAGGCAGCCCCAGGCTCTCCCAGTGACCAGGAAACTGCAGGGCTTGCAGGGAAATCACCACCAGAGCTTTTGTTTTCCAATTAAAGCACATGACAAAATGCCTTATGGAAATTTCTCTCTTTTTTGGGAGGTTCAGCTGGATGAGGCCCCACGTGGGCGCTGGGTGACCTCGTTCAATCTGCATCACAAACCAACCCCAGCTTCAGAGGTGCCGCCACACCCTTATCACCCATCGCTTCCCATCAGTGCTTGTGTTTGTCATCAATGATGCAATAACTACACTAAAAACAATAACAGTCACCGAGAACACACGTGAAGGACCGAACTGTCAACCTTTGTGTTAGTTCTTCACACGAAACAAAGTTCCAAACACCAGCCAGCACCGTTTGCCTCTTTGGTTTCAAAAGCTACATTTATAGCTACTGCTACAGAAAGGCTCTGTCAGCGACCACAGTCTCGTATTATTCCAGGCAACTTCTTCACAACAAACTTATTTCTTCCACGTGCCAACACAGCATCCAGCACACACGGGCTACGACAAATCCATTGCTTCAGCAGCAGCACAGTGCGTGAAGATACATGAAAACACAGCAACAAATAAGAACTACTGAAAACTGACCAATATCTTGACATTCAAAACCATAATTAGCAGTAGAACAATCCTGTCTGGATACAGAGAGGTTTCTGAAACCTTCAATGAGAATCCAGCCTTGGCTACGGTCTTGGTGACACATCCAAAATCAGACATGCAACAGAGATGTTCATGCTGCAAGTGGTCAGGCCTCAGCATCTCAAAAACAAGGTGTTACCTGCCAGTCTGTGACAAGAGATCTCTGTCATCCAACCTAGATCACACAAAAGCAACCAGTGGTGACCACCCTGAAGTCTGTACTCCGCACGGCTCCAAGCACCCCTGTCCGCCTGGCCCCAGAGACGCGGCTGGTCGTTTGGGGCCGGAGGCTGCGTTTTAACGTGTTTAAGCTCTGAGAGATAAGAAAGTACCTATTCTTAGGCCAGTAACGAGCCTTCAGCACATCTATAAAGGTACACAACGCTGATTAAATTTCTGTAACATGCTTGTGACACTCCAAAATAGCAACGTTCCTTTTCCTGGCCCTAAGTCGGTGCCTCTCACAAAATGATCCCTCAGCAGGAGATGTACAGTGGCACACACACACCTCCACAGCAACGGAGTCAGAAGCACGGCTTCAGCAAGTCAGAAGACACAAAAGACAAAGTTTGCATTCGCCAGTTCTACGGAGTTCTCAAGCTGAAGCCCCCAAAAAGATCTGTTTGAAACATGGAACATTTCTGTCTGTTTAAACCTACTGAAATCTCTGCTTCAGGTGATGGTTGACAACAGCCAGCTTGCCCGTGTGCAGTCTGGAGCCAGCATGACTGTGCATCACAGTTTTAAAACCAGCAAGACAAGGGAACGGGAGAAAAGTGCCCTGCTGCCAGATTTCACTGCATAAGGGCACACAGCTCATCCCTCGGGCTGATGATTGGTTTTGTAAACGGCTGTAGAGTTCTAGTCACATGCCAGTGCTCTGATGAGCCAGAGTTCAAACAGCAGCATGGAAGAAGCTGCCTGCAGACAGCTCCTACCACCCCAGTGCCACGCAGTCACAGACTCTGCACAGGACACACCACCACAAGCAAGGCCATTTCCCCAGGCTGACCCAAGTCTCGTGTCCCTGGCATGCTGAGCCTTCCATTTCATCAGGTACTGAAAATTCACTTGTGTTGCCTCTGGAACCAGGCCCTGCCTTTGCAACACCCACTCACCCTCCCCCAAAAGCACCCTAGGAACCCCAGGCTGCCTCCCACCACATTTCTCCTGAAAACTTCTGGAGCGTGCTTACAAAAAAGAAACTGACAGAGAGAATTCCTAACACCAGGCCTAAAGCTCAGGCGGGACGTGAAACTCTCCCAGGATCTCTGCACAAAGATGTTTCTTCTGCTCTTCTGGTTTGAAGGAACGATGCGATCTCTTCCAAGAGAGGAGAGGGCAATGCCATTCTAGCAACTGCAGTTCTCAGGAGACAGCTACTCTCGTCTGAGGAAGGAATTAACCCCCCCCAGCACTAAGGGGCTCACTCGGATTGCACAACTGCCTCCTGGATGTTCCAGCAGCCCACACTGCCAGGGCATACCTGAGCACTAACAGAGCAGGGGCTGGCTGGCACCTCGGGAGCCTACTGATGCAAGACTTCTGTGCTCAAGTTCTGCAACGTGCTTAAACGTGGTCAGTTCTGACCAGGGAGAGAACCAGAAGAGTCTGCTGGTAAGTACAGAACCTCACCAGGGCCCACTTTAAAGTGGCCAGCAAAGAAAAGATCCAGCAAATGTTAAGTCTCCAGCAAAGCTGAGGAATGTTGCTTTGGAAGTGCAGCAGCCAGCCCTCACCAGAGAGCACAGGAAAAAATTCCTGCCAGTCTGAAGATCTTCAGTCTCCTTGATCTCTCTCAGGCAAATCATCATCTCTTCCTCCAGATCATCTTCTCCAGCTCCTCTTTGCCCAGTTTCAAGTCTCTTCAGACATCTGTCACGGGTAACAAAACCCCAGCACATACTAAATTCACCTTCTCCCCAGGAGAACAAAGTCCCAGTAGCAAAAACCTGTAAAACACGTCAGCGCTCGCTCTGCCACAGGTTACAGCAACGAAGCCACAGAGAGTCTGTGGAAAGCTCTGTGTGGGGATACCTCAAACCAAACCAAACTGGCGTTTTCTCCACGCTAACTCAGTAAAAACATCTCTAAAGGTCCCTTCCAACCCCCACCATTCGATGAGTCTACGACTTACTGTGCTTCACATGGTGCAAAAATAGAAAAGTCACACTCTCAGGCACAAAGAAGCCCTTTGTTTGTGGTCTCAAAGCGGAATCTGTAAGCAGAAGGGCAGGAGACAACCAAAGGTGCTGGAAACCACGGGGAACGTGTTTCCCTGGGACAGCGGCTTGCCAGGCAGGGCTGGGTATGCCCAGCTCTCTGCTAGCAGGAACGGACCTTTCGAGATTCATTTGGGGATAAAAGGTACTGGGACGGCCAATCCGTTCCATGAAGCTCATTCCTGTTTCCTTTCCTCGACGCCTCCCAAGGACACGAGGAGCTGTGAGGGACTGACTCAGCAGGTTCCCACGGCGTCATTAAAATGTAGCATTTTCCCGTCTGGAGTCACTGAGGCTGAGTGAGAGCAGAAGCACTGTGCAGCACAGGGACTTGTTTTCCAAAGTGTAATGAAGATTTTAAAGCAGTAGGCAGACAGAAGGTACTCTTCCCAAGGATCTGAATTATGGTAGTAAGGTTACCTTTGCAAACTGAACCACTTCTAGAACGATTTCAGGCTGTGTCTGCAAGTCCCACATTTCTGACTTTTCCCAGCCTGAGCAGGCCACGTGGGCAGCCTCATCCCCAGCTTCTGAGCTCCAAAGGGAAAAGCTACTTTCCACACTTTCCCACATGGGCAGAGGGCGGCTGCTCTCTTAAAGGTCCCTGTTCTGTGACAACCTCTGTAACAGACGGCACCAGCAGAGTACCCAGGGTCACAGGAACAAAACTGTTGCTCTGGACAATCCTTATTCTGGGCCACAGTGAGAGCTGAGGCATTACCAAGGGACATGGAACACCCTCAGCGCTGCCCTGCACAGGTCACAAGGCACAGGAGGAAAAACCTGGTAACTTTTACAAGCGTTTCAGCTCCCAGCTGCCAGCACAAGCCACATGCCCTGCCAGGGAACACAAACTGAATGCAGAAGGCAAGGAACAACTTGACAACATTCCTGTCTATGCTGCACTCCTGGAAGGGACTTGCTGATACAGGGGAAGCTCCTTAAAGAACAGTGGCACATTCAGACTTCCAAGGGAACAAGTCACAGGGACAAATTGCAGTTACAGCCTTTATTGTAGGTGATGATCCTGTGCGAGTGGCAGCTTGCATGCTGGCCCCAGGCCCCCACAGCAGGAAAATGGTGCAACAAGGTGAGATTATAGACTAAAAATGGCATTAGGTGTTTCTAAGGCATCACAAAACCTGGCAGGAGCCAGCTCAAGCAGACAGTAAGAAAACGAGAGCTTTACCCATTTCCCATTTATGAGACAGCGCTACTCCGCAGACCTCGGCAGGATCCAGTGACTCAATCCCTCTCTCAGCCTACATGAGGCAAGGCTAAGGTGCTCTCCAAGAAAGGTTCTCTTGCCCTCAAGAAGACACCGTCCCTCGGCTCTGCTTGCGTGTGTCGGGCTCCAGCAGGGACCACTCTGCAACCCAGCAGCATTGAAGGGTTTCTTTGCCGTTTGTTCTGGCAGAAATATCACCCAGAATCAGCAGCTTCATCAAGATCAACACCCTCTGCTCTGCTGCTGTCCAGATTGGCAGGGCGAGAGCCAAGCGCCCTCCCCCTTCTAGCCCTTAATGTCAAACTTGAGCCAAATCACATCGCCCTCTGCTCATATTCCAAACAAGGGACTTCAACGTCAGCTTGGTTTCCTTCATCATGCGAGTTGAACACACACACAAGCACGATGGGTGTGCACAGACACAGGCTGAAGCCGATTTCTGCAACAACCCTGGCAAAAACGGGATTCAGAAGCACTTTTCTAGGTACAAAGACACCTCTTCCTGCAAGGGCTGACTCTCACAGAGTCACACTCTAGCTTGGGTTGGAACAGACTTTAAAGCTCATCTCGTTCCATCCCCCTGCCATGGGCAGGGACACTTCCCACCAGCCCAGGCTGCTCCCAGCCCCATCCAACCTGCCCTGGGACACATCCAGGGATGGGGCAGCCACAGCCTCTCTGGGCAGCCTGTGCCAGAGCCTCAGCACCCTCACAGGGGAAGAACTTCCATATATCCAACCTAAGTTTCCCTTATTTCAGCTTGAAGCCAGAACCCCTTATTCTACTGCTCTATGTCCTCATAAACTAAACCAGCAGTGATCTGTCCCATCTGCCCTAAGGCAGTCAGTCCCATTCCCTGCACTGATTTTCTGGACTGGGTAAGTCACAAAAGCAATACAGAACATCCCACCAGCAGAACTGGGGCATAACCACCTCAGCTTTTCTATCAGAGCTCTGGGAAAGAACACGGGCAGAAGAGGCCTCTTCCAAGACTGAGGAAGGGGGAAGAAGTTTCTATACATGATGCTGATAGAACAGGGAGAGTGAAGCACAAAAGCTTACCCACAGAGCCGTGCTCGGGAGCACCTGTGAAGCGCTCACCTGGCGAGACATGGCACGCCGCCGCGCTCAGCCGCAGGGGCACTGCGCGCTAGTGGCTTCAGAACAGGACCGAGACAGGAGCTGCCTCTGCCAAACGCCAGCCCTGAGCCACCGTTAAGTCGCCCCGAGACAATAACGAACACCACAGCACCGGCAAAAGCAGCAGCAGGCGCAGCGCGGCGCTGGGCAGCTTCCGCGCCGGCACCTGCCGTCAGAGCACCGCGACGCGCGGACCGGGCGCGGCGCCCACCGCCGGCCCCTCCTGCGCCCCCGGCCCCACGGCGCGGCCCAAGGCCTCGGGGGCACAGCCCGCCGTGGGGGCGGCGAGCCGGGGGCGCCGAAGGGAACCGGGAACCGCGGAGGCCCGCTCGCCCCGCGGCGCGGGAAGGGGCTCGGCCCGACGGGGCGGCTCTCACCAGAAGAACGTGTTGGTGCCGTCGTCGTACACCTCGGACTCGGTGCTGCGGCGCAGGCCGGGGCCGTCCCTGTCGGGGCCGGGCTGCGGAGGCCGCTCGGCGGGGGCGCCGCCGTTGTGCTGCGGCGGCCGCTGCTGCTGCTCCTCCAGCGCGGCCTTGCCCAGGGCCCCGCCGTGGCCCCGCCGCTCGCCGCGCCTCATGGCGGCCGCGCGCGCGGAGCCGGCGCCCGGAGCTGGCGGCGGGAGAGGGCGGGGCCGGGCGCGCCCCCCTGCGCATGCGCAGAGCGCGCCAGGGCAGCGGCCGCGGGGGGGCGCGGGGCGTCTCCGTGGCCGTGGCAACCGCCCGGCCACGCCCCCTCCGCCCGGCCACGCCCCCTCCGCCCGGCCACGCCCCCCCCGCGCCGCCGCGAGCGGTCCCGCCGCCCGTCCCCCTGCCCCACCGCCCCACCGCCAGCCCTTCCCCGGGCTTTCCCTCGCCACTGCCCAGGAAACCCCCCGCGGTAAAGCGCAGGCCTCAGCTGCAGAGCACCCAGAGCAGAGCTGCTGCCCTCAGAGCCGCGAGGGACCCCAGCGCTGGTGCCCACAGCGGGGGACGCAGGAGCCGAGGCAGGAGATGCGGTGACACAGCTGGAGGCTGGAGCGGTGTTTGGATAAGATGCAACGTCGCTGCAGGACGGGAGAAGGGCACCGCTGCTAAGGGAAAGCACAGCAGGAATCCGGGCGTGCTGACGGCGCCAGTGAAGCTGCCTGTTTCACTGCAGCCCCGGGGACGCAGCCCCAGCGCTGCCAAGAGCTTCCTCCTCATCCTTGGTGGACCTGCCTCGAGCTTGTGAAACCTGGAAACCTCTTTGTTGGAGGTGACAGCCATTGGCTCTGTCTGACAGGAAAAACAAAGCAAAGGGTGCTCTTTCCTCTTTCCAAGAAAATACGGAGGAGGGGGAGAAGTGAGTAAAGCAAAGTCCTTTCAGCCGTGACAGAACAGCGTTACGAGTACAGAAACTTGGCTTTTGCACACTGTGGCAGTCCTGGAGCAATGTTTCACGCTAAAAATCATCATGGAATCATAGAATGGCAGGGGCTGGAAGGGACCTTGAGAGATCATCCAGTCCAACCCCCCTGCAGAAGGAGGGTCACCTAGTTCGGGTCCGTATCTTTTGGCAGAAAGTAACCAAAGGATGCTAATTAAAGACAAGGGCTTAATTCCACACACACATTAACTACTCAGAGACAAGTGCTCTTTGCCAGACTGCTGTGCAGCTTTCAAAACCGTGCTTTCCAGGGAAGTCCCATCCCTGCTGCTGAGGCTGCCCCGACCTCAGCCTCCTTGTGCCATGAAACATTGCCTGACTACTGCCACGGTTGCAAAACGATGCGAGTGTTTGGCAGGCAGAGCTTTTTGTTTCCATCCACACAGTCTGGCCAGTGCTGGAACTGCCGGCTCGTTTCTGCGTGGAGGAAAGAGAAACCCTTGCAGGAGCAGAGAAACAAAACCGAGAAAGCAATGAGGAAACGCCTCCGTGGCTGCAAACACATGAAGCGGGCACACGATGGCAGCAGCCAGCCGGGCTGGGAACACAGAGAGTGCGGTTTGGCGAGCTCTGGCAGCAGAAGTTGCCCTAAACCACCAGCTCTGAACTATTAGAGCCATTTGTATATGAAAGGAGCTTTGCTGTGTTGGTAAAGCCAAGCTTCTGGTTGTATTCCCTTTGAATTAGTAAAGACAGCTTAAGCTGTGTAGTTGCCACATCTGAGCTAACCAGTGATTGCCCTAGAACATGGAATATGCCTGCCCTTTGAGGAAAAACCCTAAACCACACAGGTCTGCAGCTATATAAGGAATCTTCTGGCTGCTGCACAATCTCCTACCAACCTGAATCAGTCTCCTGGCCACCCCACTATGTTTTATGAGACCTGGAGGCACTTGGCTTGTTCCAAGAGGTGCCACCTCCCACTGCAGGAGCAAAGGCTGAGGTTGCACAGCCTTTTCACACCACATCTCACAAAGGAAACGTGAATAAACTCTTCCAGGTGTCCCCGTCCCTCCACCCTATAGCCATGACGTGCAAAACATCAAAGGCAAGCCACACAACACTCACAGGGCAGCTGATGACTGGGCTTTCTGCAGACATGGCAAGTGCCAAGCCAGGTCCTGGCCTCCTGGTTACTCATGGCCTCTCATGTCCCCGTGTCTGCTGACACAAGCCCAGCTCTGTTGGGCCTGGAGGACAGGAAGGAAATCTCTGAGAGGGGAACGCTGATACCTTGCGAATGACGTGGGGAGGTGAGTCCAGGGCAGCTTCTTCAGCAAGCTGAACAGTGTCCCCACACAAAAGCAGTCCCCAAGACCTCAGAGCCTCCCACTCTAGCAGGCAGCAGCACAAAAAGCCTTTCCTCATGCTTGGAAAGGAGATTTACTCTCCTAAGCACACTGTACTTTTTATTGCAGGCAGGGTTTCACCCCAAACCACATCCTCTGCTGTAACACATCAGCTGTAGCTACAGGGACACCTGTGGATCTAACCAGGCTAAGGTTGGGTTGAAAATGTCCTGGTTTTACCAGAGAACACAGGCAATCACACTGCTGCCCAACTCTGCAGCTAAACAGCCTTTGGCATCGCAGGACCTGGCTTCTCAGAGGTGCCCACTGGCCTGGAGTCATGCACATGAGGCCAAGGATACAGAGCCAGGGCAGACTTTGCAGCAGAGGCCTGAAACTGAAATCCACTCACCTCTGGAGCCTGTCCAATGGCACTTCTGTCTTTGCATGATCTTAGGGGGTGAAGTGAAGCCTTCAAGTACTTTTCTCGAGAGCAGCAGCACATTGCACAGCCAGAGAAAGGCTCCAGCACTCTGTTCCCACCTCCAGCGCCAGCCTCTCTGCAGCAGAACCATTCCTGTTGAACTATCCCCAAAGCACGGCTGGTGGTGCTAGTCAACAGCAGCTCGAGTGATTGGACCCCACATACCCCCTCTGGCCAGGGCAGCTTGCTCATTAGCAACTCCATTGCTCATTAGCCACTACAATCACCCTAACCCCAGCAGGTTCAGCAAGTACTAGTCAGGTTTCACGCATCGGTGTAGCATCACTTGGCTTCTGTCTGAGGCTTGTCTCCCCTCTCCCAGGAGCAGGTAGGATTCAAGCCTGATGTCCATTTTCTCCAGCTCATTTCATTCAGCAGTTTGTCCCAGACACTTCTATCTGGTTATCAGTGATGTCTTCAAAACGAAGACAGAAAGAAAAGGTCCTAATTTTCATTTTTTACTTCTTTTTCCCCACCCATTTTGTGCCACTCATGACACAAACTGAACTGCAGCTTCCTCTAGTAGCTCAGGACATCTGTAGTGCTGGGCTGTCACGTGAAGCTGAGCAGCCAGCTTCTATCTTTTCCAAACTGCATCCTTGGTGCACACTTTTCCCCTCAACATACCTGGGCAGGATGAAGAGCCTCTGCTTTAAATCTGTTCATAAGTGACACAAAGGTGGTTCAGAGAAGCAGAAAGTTGAAGTTTGGGGCTGAAAAACATCCAAATGAGCTCCTCTGAAGGATCTTTCTTCTTTCATGTCCTTCTGGCCAGATACACAGGAGGCAACACTCTTCAAACTCTTCTCCTGAAAAAGAGAAATCAAATAAATCCAAGACCCTGGGAACTGAAGAAGAAGTATTTTAGCACCATCCTAAGTTACAGACGCTCGCATGCAGCCAGCATGCTCAGCACAGGGCAGGCCCCTGCCCAGGGTGGCTGGAGTCCGCCGGGCTGATGCGATGCTGCTGTGGACCACCACGGGAACACCTCACCAGCCCCAGCAGCAACAAACAGTGATCATATCCTAAACAATTGTAGCTGCTTACAAAGGCTGCAACACCTCACCACACGTGGGACCCAGAGCTCCACAACACTTTGTGTGTTAAGCAGGTTTTTCACCAATGGGCTGGAAGGCTCACCACCTCCCTCCCTGGATTCAGTTGTGCAGCACCAGTCCCCCAGGAGCAGTAAATGCTGAGGCAGCGTGTTGCAGGAGGGTTGCCTGGGAAGGAACATGCTGAAAGAGGAACACCATCAATTTGGTCACCTGCCTTGCTACAAAAGGAGGTAAATGTTGCCCAGGAAAAGAAAAACTCCCCCTAAACAGAAGAGAAAGCTCACTGTCTCCTCCGAGTGCCGCGGGGATGAGATACCTTGGACAAAGCCAACCCCCAGGCACAGACTCACCTTCCCCACCGGGTACTGAGAGCCCATGAGTCATGGGGAGTGCTGCTGAAGGCCCACACTCAATTAGCTGTGCTGTGGGTGAGCAAAGTCCTTGCAGCCCCGCTCTGCACAGCCCGTAGGAGGAAGGCACAGACGCGCGGGTGGAGTGACGTGCCTGCCCCACCTGCACCTAACCCCGTTTCGGTTTAACCCGGCACTGCTCAAGTGGCAAAGGTCTTTGCTCTTCTGTCAGGAGACAGGGAAGGCACCATCAATCTCACACGGGGAAAACCAGGCCACTGTCCCAGGCAGTGAGGAAGTGGGGAAAAACGTGAAGCAGTGTCCTCACTCTCGCCTGTACCTCTCACCCCCAACCCCTTCTGCAGAGCCCAGACTTCACCCCAAGAACCAGGCAGCTTTTCTCTTTTTTGGGTTTGTTTTTTCTCATACCTGGTAAGACATAGCTCTGCTAATAAAAGCTATTTTATCAGCTTTCTGATAATACCACCCTTCCCTTCCTGGCCCTCATTTGTGGCACCTCTTTGGGGCTGTTCACAGTGGTGAACATCGAGCAGTGGTGGCACCGAGAGGGTGAAGACAGAGCGGCAGAGGGTTGGAGGTGGCAGGGTTACCTGCCTGCTGTGCTGGGCGGTGCTGGGCTCGCCACTCCTGTGAGCAGGGCTGAAGGGCAGCTTTCTCACCTGCTCCTCGCTATCTGCCCACTGCCAGGCAGAGGCAGCTCCCTCCCAAGGCAGGCGAGAGTCCCACACGGAAGTCAAGTCACCGCTCGGTTCACATGAGACCTCAGGCGAAGGAGCTGGGAAGGAAACCTCGCTCGGGGAGAAACCCCAGGAGCCTCACACCTCGTTCTGCCTCTGGCCTCAGCTTCACCGCCTGCCCGACACACAGCTGCTTGGAGAACTGCCCAGAGGAGCAAGGGGAGAGAGGGGGGAAAGAGAAAGGCTCTCCACCATGCAGGTAGGAAACAGAAACTGCTCAGCTATTTCCAGCACCTTGCAGCCACCTGTAGCTCAGAAACATGGGACACTGAGCGCTGCCACTCACGGGCTTTCAGCTTTCTGAGTGCTGAAAAAGCGCTAGAAAAGCCTCATTCCTCTCCCCAGCCAGCAATCTCACTCCTGCCACGAAGGTGGCTGGGGACAGCAGCGTGTGCTGCTGGCTCTGCAGCTCCCTGCAGCGAGGCAGAGCCGAGCCCCACACTCCAGCCCGGGGTGCAGGGGGTGTTGGAAGCAGGGTTCAGAGGTGCTGCAGCACAGAAGGATGGTTTGGACTGAGACCAGACCTTTATCTTATATAAACCCAGGAAGAGGCACTGTGTGCAGCAGCAGAGCTGACAGCCCCAGGTGTCTCAGGGGTACCTGAAAGAAAGCAAGGGGAGAGGGGGAGCTGTGCAGTTTTGTTTCTCTGGCTTGAAAGAAAAGATGCAGGTATTTTAACTCAAAAAGCCAGGCAAGCTCTAAGGTTGAGATAAACACAGAGGTGTGCCATCTGCCCGCTCCAGTAGAGACTGTCACAGTTCTCAGGAAAGTATGAGGTAAGGTGGAAGTGCTCTACGAGAAGGGTTTGTAAGAAACATCCCCTAGATAAGAGCAAGATGATCATCTCAGTGTGGGTGATGGGAACCACCCAAACCCTCACCAATCCACAGTTAGAAAGGAAAACAAAGATGCCAGATCCTATCTGGGTCCTGTGCCTGAGGTGCTGCCCCGGGCTGCCTGGTCCCCTTTCTCTGAAGGATCCAGTAGCTCATGCAGGGCAGGAGGTGACCCAACCTGCCACAGGGGGCCACGGACACACTGCTACAGATGGAGAGAAACCAGGCACAAACCCTTCTTAACATGGAATTCCTGCTTCTCGTGCTGCAGGTTACTTCCCTCCACCTTCACACAGCTCCAACCCTGCTCCAAGCACGGGGCAGGAAAGAGCAAGACAGGCAACATCCTCCCTGATAGCAAGGATTAGAGTCCAGGGTTTATAAACCGCTGCAGAGCCCAGGAGGCCTTGTCTGCACGTGGGGCCTGAGCTGCCAGAGCACAGCAGCTGTAATCAGGGCCACTGGGGCCCAGGACAATAAAGCAGCTGGGTGCAGGAGCAGCACTGACCCTGCCTTCTGCAGCTCCCCTGTGTCCAGGCAGCAGCCACCCCCATGAATGAAATCCATCAGCAGGAGTTTGCAAATCCCCCTCTGCAGCTGAGTGCAATCTTTGTCTGTTATTGCTCTGGCACATCTGCTCCTGGCAGATCTTTGTTTAAAGAAGCCATCCCTGTAGCCACCCCTCAGCTACCAAAAACCTGGCCCAGACAAAACCCCTACAGTCCTGACCTAAACTGAGGTACCTTTCAGCAGTGAGAAGCTCTGGTCCTCACTGCAACAGCACCTCTGAGGGAGAACATCTCTCTTCTCAAGCCTTCTCACTGCAGCTTTCTCTTGGTCAGTCTCTTGGTGGCTCCTTTGCTTTGGGCAAATCCAAGGCTCGAGCTCCACAAGAGAGGGGATTTGGCCGAGCATTCCATCCCTTTCCTCATCCTAGTATCTCTTACTCCCATGGCCTCATTCTTCAGTGGAAGCTTGGGATCCAGATCTTACATCAGGGCATGGTTGCACCACCACCAGATCTCTGTTCCCGAGATTACAGCTGGAGGAACTCGTCTGGCTGGCCACTGGTTCGGGTCCCAGTGTCTTTGGCAGCAATACTGACACCATCTCCCCATCCCCTGGCAGCTCCTTCCCACTTCTGTGCTGTGTCACCAGGCCCTCAGGAACAGCAGCAGGACTGTTGAGTGGCCACACCATGAGTCACACCAAAGAACTGGAAAAAACCAAACAAAATGCTGGTTTTAAGCCAGGATCCACTTCCTGCCCCCTCTCAGCACGGCCCACAGAGCATGTCTCTATCCAGCTCCTCACATTCACTGGGGCTGAGGCTGGAGCACGCTGTCAACCCACTGAGAGACTGGTTGGACCGATTCCCTCTTGCCTAAGAGGGAACTATGGCTGCAAAACCAGGCTGCAGTCACATCAGGGAGCCAGGCACAGAGGACAAGGACAAAGCAGTTTGGAGGTAATGTGCTCCAGTTCTGGGCAGCCACCGGGCCCAGGCCCCCCGAGGGTGCTCGCTGCAGCATCCTTCAGCAGAGGGAAGGGGAATCCTGCTGGGCAGAGGACAGCTGCTGCCACAGAGCCCTTGTTTTCTTCATGCACCATCACAGCTGCACCCCTCGGGTATCTAAGCATCATTAAACTCACTCAAACAGTGAAGGGAAGCATCTGCGCTGTCCCTGCACAGCTGCTCTCTTCAGAGCCAGTAGCGCAGGGAGGGAACTAGGGGGAAGCCAAGAGCCAGCAGCTCATCCTGCTCTCTCCATCCCTTGGCTGCAGACTGAGGCAATCAAGGCATTTTCAAGAAGCCATTTTTCACCTGCTCTGCTGCAGTCCCAGGGCTGTGCAAGCCTCTGATTGCCAGTGCACCGCTCTCCCTTCTCTGGAATTCAAAGAACCTTCCCCACCCTTCAAAAAGCCAGCAGTGCCCTGTCTGCAAGGAAACCAAAGAGCAGAAAAGGTTGATTAAAGATTGTAAAAACCACTGTAGCATGGAGAGAAAGTTGAGTGTTGACACTCACCCAGTACAAATGTCAGGGCATCGGGTGAAATGAGAAGGGCTGAAGTCCAGGACAATGGGAGAGCTTTCTTTTCCTTCAGTCTGGCTCCCTGAGACCTCAGGGTACCACGAGTTTTGGCCATTGCACGAGGTCAAGGGGAGGCTGCACACATCCACAGTCCCTCCAGGATCCCTCCACATGAAGCCATGTATGGCTCAGGAGGATTCCAAACTGGAGAGTGGGAGCGTAGGGGAGGTAGCTTCAGACAAGCCTGTGCGTCCCCTCATCCCTGGGCATCCCTCGTGGCTGCTGGCAGAGGGATTTGGCTCTGAGGGGATCCTGATCCTAAGCTGTAACACAATTCTACCCACAGGGAGAGGTTTGGTGTGTGCCCACACGGAGCACACTGAAGCCTTTGCTGCTTTTCTCTCCCACAGGATGAAATTCTTTTGACTCCCTGGAGGGATCTTCCTCTCGAAGACACAGACACGTTTGATGTCCCGGTAAGCTCTGCTCTCTCTGCACTCACAGTGAGTTCAGCACAGCTCAAACAGAGGTGGGGAGGACGTTTAAGGCAGCAGCTGCCCCAGTTTCCCTATTCTCCTGCTCACTCCCAGTTCCAAGGGGCCCTTTACACAGCCATGAGGAAGGCCCAAACCTCCAAGAGGCTGGAGCTGAGAGGAGAGCTCTCGGCTTGCCACCCCTATTGACTCCCTGGTGTTCTCTGCGGGCAGGATGAAGAGAAGTGGGATTATGTCCTGGTGAGTGACATCCATGAGATGGGCAGTGAGAAGGAGATCAAGAGGAAGAAGTTCCTGGACGAGCTGAGCAAGAAGGGGTTCGCCATCAAGGTGAGGGGCTGAAGGAGGGAAAGGCAGCAGATCCTTGGCTATCTTGTGGTACCCAGGAACCAAGCCTGGTTTGGGCTCCTGTCCAAACCCAGGAGGTGGGAGAGACCTGAATCATGAAGCTGATCCCATCAGTGCTGGAAAGTACACTGCATGCTCACCCAGGAGAGACCCCAGCCCTGGGACCCACACAGCCCCTGCCCCTCTGGCTCTGCCACCGTTGTTGTAACAGCTCGTCTCTTCCACCCACTAGAAAATTGAGGACAAGAAGCTCTTCTATGGGGTCCGTGCCCCAGAACACATCTTCCGGAAATACCAGTGGCTGCTGAGGAACCCTGACAGCAGACTGCAGAGCCAGGACATGGATGGTGACATCCCTGTGACCACCAGGTGTGTGCCGAGCTGGGCTGAGCCAAGCCACGCTGCCGACTGCCAGCACCTTACACTGCCCTTCCTCCACACCAACAGCCATTTTCCAGCTCAGCTCACAGTTGTGTCAGGCTTTTCCTTTTCCACAGAAGGCCACCTCCACCTACCACATCAAAGCTGTCAGCTCCTCCCTCACAGCCAGCTCCCCATCTCTTCTCCCTTTCCTTCCCAGGATCTTGGTGCACACTTCCTTCCTTCCCTCTCCTGTTTTCCAGGCCCACACAATACAAGTGTGTGCCCCCAGGGCAGCCTTTCACCCCAGTTTCTCTTTGCCCAGGATCCGGATCGTGTACTTCATCCTGCACAACACGCCGACGCCCGACCTCGGTAAGAGAGCAGGGCCTCCTGTGCCTTCTCGTTTGGGTTTTCGGGGTGATTCTGCCTGTCAGGGAGCACATGGGGCAAGAGCAAAGCTTCACTAATCCTTCCCATTCTGCTCTGCTGACAGAGAAGCTGCGAGATCTGGTGAAGAAGAAAGTCTTTGAGGTGGCGTTTCCCCTGCACGAGGTGAGGCCGAGCACACGGTGCCGGGGAGGAAAAGCCACGGGGGGTGCAGGAACAAGGCTTTGGGGAACTGGGGCACGACAAAGCCCCCAACAGCAGCCTGGGAGCTGGGCTGGGAATTAAGGCTGCCCAATATTCCTGTATCCAACCAACTTCTCTGCTGTCCAGCAAGAAGAGCTAAGGGAAATGCTGAAGGAGAAATGGGCTCACTGGAGAGATATATTTTGCCAACAGCCGATCGGGAAGATCAGGTAAGCCGGGCAGAGGGGGCACAGCAGATCGCCAGGGGCCCCACCTGAAACCCAGAGAGCTTTATGCCCTTTGCCAGCCTGCCGTGTTTTCAGTCACTAGTTTGGACCCGGCCCTTCTTGCAAACCTGGGGCTGCTTCTGAAGCCTGAGAAGTTCTTAGCCTGAGGGGCATCCCTGTGGCACCACGCTCCATCCGCTAATTTAGCAGCATGAAACAGCCCCTGCACCTGCCCGGGGTTTGAATCAGCCCATTTGCTTCTCAGCCACACGCTCCCACCTTCAAAAGGAAGGCGAGATGGGAACAGAGCATCAGTGCAGCACAGCCAGCCTGAGGCAGGACCTGGGGCACTGCAGGCTCCCAGAACCACAGAGCACAGCCCTTACTCTAAGAGAGGCAGAGGATTAACTTTCCGGAAGAACGTGCTGCTTCATAAAGCTGTCAGTGGGCTCTGTTAGGGAGAGCAAATGTTAAGTCAGGGACACACTCCGCTTCCTGAAACATTTCCTACAGCTCACGCGTCTGGCAGGGGCACGAGGGGCTCTCAACGCCTCCCTGGTGCACAAGGTCAGACAGCTCATCGTTTCTAAGGTTAATATGTCACGACTCACTGCTACCACAGAAGGATTAAGGGGCTGAGTGTGAAACTGGGGTGGTGGGGGGTTTATTAAGGGGTTTGTTTCAAACAAAGGCCAGGGAGCACATTCCACATTTGACTGCTGAGAGAAAGTTAATTCCTCTGGAAGACAGGAGGGGAGGCAGGTCCATCAGTGAGTAGTTACCATCATTCCCTACTCGTGCCTCCGACCCTCTTCCCCACACCAGAACAAAGGAGATTCTGCCCCATAAGAACGGGCCATGAAAGCTCTGCAGGGAGACAGCTGAGCCCAGGAGGAGAAATTGCTGTGCTCTGAGAAACGCTGCTCCCAGCAGCACCCTTCTCTTCAAGCCCAGCATTTCTAAAATGATTCTGCATGGATTGTGACTTGGTCTCAGCCATTCCCCCCACTCTCATCTGGCCACACGCAGCACCTTCCCTTGAGCTGGGCTCCTCTCATGGAAAGGCAGAAGCAGCATGTGAGACCTCACACAGGGGTGGGCATCAGCCAGAGGGGCTCTCACTGGGGCCTGTGAGACAAGGAGGGGAAGGAACAAAAAGGAAACGGACTCTCCCTCCTTGGCCTGCATCAGTCACCAGGTTGGCTGAGAACAGCAAAAGCCCTCTCACAGGCGTCTCTAACCGTGAGGCCAGGCCGAGCCAGCCCCCACAGTGCCCTCGGCTCGCAATCCATCCTGCATCACCTCAGCCTGTGGCCCCATGGGGATGGGCATGGGGCAGCTCACTGCACCCCCAGGCAGCCAGAGCACCAGGAGCCCCGGCTGCCTCCCCTCACTCACACAGGCTGCTGCTGCCCTCCCCCAGGAACGGCCGCGCTCACGGTCCCTGCGGCTCCGCGTCGTGGTGGAAGAGCGTTTTCTAGTGACCCCCACCAGCGTGGTCTCTTCCCCTGGCCACAAGCCCCATCTCACCTTCCCTTCTAGGTGCTATTTTGGCGAGAAGGTGGCCCTGTACTTTGCCTGGCTGGGCTGGTACACCTACCTGCTGGGCTTCGCTGCAGTGGGCGGGCTGCTGGTCTTTGTGGCTGGGATTACGGTTTTCAGCTCCAGCCAGATGAGGTAAGGGAATGCCAAACTCACAGCCCATCGCCAGCCTTTGCTGGGCACGTGGCTTTGGGCCGTTGTTACTCTCCCCTCTGCTTCCCTGTGCACCTTTCTCTCTAGCAAGGAGATCTGTGAGGCCAATAACACCATCATGTGCCCACTCTGTGACCAGAAGTGCCCGTTCTGGCTCCTCTCCGACACCTGCACCTACGCCAAGGTAGGCAGCCCCCTCCCCAAACCAGGCTCAAGGCACAGGATGGGGAAGCACTTCCAGCCAGCAGAGGGGAAAGGCACCCCAGCAGACTGGCTACAACATGCAGGAAACCTCTGCTGACCTCTGTAGTAAGGAGGAGTTACAGCCAGATCATGGTCTCCATCACCACCAAGGAAGAGTTGACCTCTAACAAGTCCCAGCCTCCATCCCCTGCCTGCATTTTGCCCTCCTGCAACATCTTTACCTGTCCCAGGGTGGCAAGAGGACCGCTGAGCACAGAGGCCTCTCCCCAGGCCCTGAGGTGCCACAGCCCCTGCACCCCAGTGCCCCATTACGCTCTTCTCTGTTCCTTTCCAGGTCACTCACATGATTGACAACGAGGGGACGGTTTTGTTTGCCATATTCATGGCAATCTGGGGTAGGTGTCAATGTCTTGGTGCCAAGTGCACACAGCAGGGAAGAGGGATCAGCTGCAGCTTAGGGGAAGAGTAGATGGAGGAAAATGGGACATCCACATAGCTTCACCATTCAGGGGCATTTTAGTCCTTAACCCCTCTTCTTCCAGGGCCATCAACTCCCTTTCCAGACAAGGCAAAGGACAAAGCCACCCCGGCACATTCCTTCAGCTCCCCAAGCACTCCTCACCTCCTCATCCTTCACCCATCGCCAGGCTTTCCTGGCAGAGAGGGGGGAGGAGCTGCCAGAGCCTCCTTAACCTTCCCCATGGAAGGAGCCCAGCAGACCCCTGGTCTCTGAGCAGCTGCGATGCCACCACTGAATCACCACTTGCCCTTGAAAGGTGTTTTTCACGGAGCCAGAATGATGTGTCTCACTGATGCCATGCCACAAGTGTCACAGCTCTCTCCCTTCCCCCACAGCCACTGTGTTCCTGGAGCTGTGGAAGAGGAAGAGAGCCACTGTGGTCACCAACTGGGACCTGTACGGCTGGGATGAGGATGAGGTGAGGATGCCATTCATCCTTCCTGCTCAGTGCTTGCCTTTTCAGGGCAGGAGGCAGCTGCCTCTTACAGAAAAGACACGTCACAGGGACCTCCTTCCCCAGCCTGATTCTCTGTAGATGTAAACATCTACAAGTGGAGACACTTAAACAAAGAGCAGAGCCAACATCTGACGGTCCTGGGAGAGATGGAGCCCTCCAGAGAGTTGAGCAGATGCTAGCCACTCCTCCACCTGCACAAGGGCTTGAACTCCAGCAGGAGCGGCCACGCTGCTGTGGGTTGGGTGTTCAGCCCTGCCCTCTTCTGGTGCTGCTCGTCCCACATGTCCATTAACACAATGACCTCTGGATGTCACTACTTGGGCTCTCCCAGATACTTTCTCGTATTCTAACTGTGGGGTGGTTTTGTGGGTTTTTTTCAGGAGGAGCTGGCTCTGCAGCTGATCAACAACCTGCAGCACGAACCCCGGCGGTACCAGCACTCTTACTGGCACAGCACCATCGTACTCCTCCTGGTTCTGCTGATGGTACGTGCCAGCTCGACCACAGGAAGGTCTGGTTTAATGGCACACGGTCTTTCCTCGATCCCTCCCCTACTCTGCTGCAAGAACAGCACCTCAGAGGGTCCTATAGCAAGAACCAGGCTGTTGGGGCAGGTCTGTGCCGATCACAAGGACCCGGGGGCCTCCCTGTGCTCACACCTCACTGTGCTGATGGCAGAGGCCAACCACCCTTCAGGGGTCTGGGCTGAAGGCTCAGCTCCTGCGTGGAAGGGCAGAGGGCAGGAAGAGGCAAACCCCTGACGCCTTCCTTTCTCCCCACGCGCCAGTGGAGAGAGTCTAGACGAGAAGTTCAGGTGGATACATGCACCTTCTGAACCTCTCACCCTTCACTGGCCTTTGAGGCCACGGCCAGCTGAGCGCTGCTGAGGGGAGCCAGGGTGTGAAGGGCCGTTGGTGCCCAGGCAAGATGTGCCCCCAGCCTGCTGCCGCTCCACAGATCGCCGTGCTGATCGGCATCGCCCACGCGCTCGTCATCTACCGCGTGATAGTGACGGCCCTCTTCACCCAGAGCAGCCTGGAGCTGCTGCGCGAGCACGCCAACACCGTGGCCGTCATGACGGGGGCTGTGCTGCACTACATCACCATTCTCGTCATGACCAAGGTGGGCAGTGGGGCACTGGCGCCTCTCCTTGCTTTCCCACCACCAACCTTCCCCTCATTCTGTCCCTCTCTCCTGCAGATCAACAGGCGTGTGGCCCTCTACCTCTGTGACCTGGGTAAGGGAAACTGGGGCTGCCCTCTGCCCGCGCCCAGGGACTGCAGCACAGCACCCCTCCGTCCCCAAAAGCCACCAGGCTCCTGGCCCCTTCCCTTCCTCCACCATCACAAAGCATCTACCTGGCAGCTCTTGCCATGCAGGTCCCCGTGAGCGGCCAGCAGCCCCCTCGTTGTCTTGCCCAAGCTCATGTGTGGCCCACATGGTGCCAGCTGGCTGACCCCAGCCACACCGTGCTTCAGAGGGACAGCCAGACTGTGAGGCTGAGACTTGGCATGCACAGGAAGCCACCACAGCTGCAGGGGAGCTCACAACACAGTTCTGCTCCCAGCTAAAGGGCCCCTTCTCGCCCAGCTCGTAGCTCTGAGTTCATAGCTGGGCTCAGTGCCATTAAAAGGCTCACGTGAAGGGCAGGGAAGGCTCATGGGGGACAAAGACACCCTTCAACCTCCAAAGAGCTGCTGTGACATCTGATGGGAGGAAGGGGAAGGTCCCACTACTCTGTGACCAAGCCCCAGGGCCTTGCTTCCTTCCCTAGAGAATCCACGGACCATTTCCCAGCGTGAGAACAACTTCACCATGAAGATCTTCACCTTCCAGTTCTTCACACACTTCTCTTCGCTCATCTACATCGCCTTCTTCCTGGGACGGTGAGCGGTGGCAGGGGGCCCGGGCTCTGCAGAGGGGAGCCTGGGTTTGGGGCACACATCCCCAACTCTCTCCAGGGTGTAGCAACAGCCCAGTCCCTCTGAGCTCCCTGACAGGCACAGGGACCCCGCTCTGGGACCTCAGGAGGGCCACAACTTTTCCCTGTGGGCATGGTGGGTGGGGGAAGCCCCTTGCCTTGCCCCTCCGCCAGCGCCTGGAGGATTTTGCCCTCTCACATGGTTGCTGTCGCTCCTTACTCAGGATCAACGGCCACCCGGGGAACTACGTGCGCGTTGCTGGCAAGTGGAGGCTGGAGGAGGTGAGGGACCTGCCACGGAGCTCCAACCCCACCCCACAACCCCCACTCTTCCTTTCCCTACTGCCCACAAGGCTCTGGAATCTCAGCTGCCTGCTGTAGCCCCTGCCTTGGCCACACAGCCCCCAAGGCCAGGCCGCCCTGCTCGCAAGGCACAGCTCTGCTCTTGCCCCTTCCCAGTGCCACCCCAGCGGCTGCATCACCGACCTCTTCATCCAGATGGCCATCATCATGCTGCTCAAGCAGACCATCAGCAACGTGATCGAGTACCTCAACCCGTAAGCTCTCCTCCAGCCCACGGGGTCCTGGCGTTCAGGACAGCTCCCCAGCTCTTGCAGAGAGTAACTCAGCTCTTTGGGCCAAGACCCCCTCCTTTTCCTTCCTGGGGTTCCCAGGGCTGCCACAGGCAGCAGTTGGCCCCTGCTGTCCCCTGCACAAATCGCTCCCTGCCCTTGCAGCTGGATAGGCTACAAGCTACGCAAGAAGAAGCAGCAGCCCAAGAAGAAAAGCATCATATTAGGTGAGGAGGAGGAGGCCGAGGACCCCTGCAAAAGCCAGTGGCTGAGCAACTATCAACTCAAGGAGGTCGAAATCTTCACCTTGTTTGACGAGTTCTTGGAGATGGGTACGTAGGAGGGTGAGTGAGGAGAGCTGCTGGGTGGGGAGCCATGTGCCTTCCTTGGTTAGGGAGAGTCTGATCCTGGAGAGCACATACCTAGGCAAGGGAGAGCTCCGAGACCCAGCTCCATGCTCAGCTCTGCTCCAAGAGCTCTGACGTGCCAAGGAGATCATTCCCAAAATGAGAACAAGTCCCGGCCTAAGACCTTCCTCTCCTCCCAGGAGTGCCAAGGTGATGGCTGTAGCCCCAGGGTGGTCCCTCTGCCCCTCTGGCCCAGTCACTGCCCTGAGCAGGCCCCACAGATCCCTCTCTGTGAGGGTGTGGCGTCCCCAAGACTCCCTTCACCTCTGCAAAGCCCCTCTGGCACGAGCCAAAAAGCAGGACAAAGCCAGTGAGCATTCGGGGCCCTGTGGGGTGTCCCCACTGCGGTGGCTTCACACCAGCACCCGGCGGTTCCCCCTCTGCAGTGATCCAGTACAGTTTCACCACCATCTTCGTCGCTGCCTTCCCCCTCGCCCCGCTGCTGGCCTTCTGCAACAACCTCTTCGAGATCCGCCTGGACGCCAGCAAGATGATTCGGCTGCAGCAGCGCATGGTGCCCAGGAAGGCCAACGACATCGGTGAGCCAGGGCCCTGCGCAGGCTGAGGGGCAGCCTGGAGGCCTCGCTCCCCCGTCCCCCAGCTGACTGCTCCTCTCCCGCAGGAATCTGGCTGCAGGTGCTGGAGGCCGTGGGCATCCTGGCCGTCATTGGGAACGGGCTGGTGATCGCCATCACCTCCGACTTCATCCCCGTGCAGGTCTACAAGTACACGTACAGCCCCTGCATGGCGGAGAACAGCACTGGCCTGGAGTGAGTGCTGACGGGCGGCTGCCCCAGAGCAGAGGTGGTGGGGAAGGGGACCCTTCCAGAGAGAGTTTTCCAGATGGCCCCATCTTCAGCGTCCCAGAGGGCCACCCATCATCTCCTCAGATCATCCACAGCATGGAAAGAACACTGTGTAACGCTGGAGAGCTGCAGAACTGCCTGGATGCCTGCACGTGCTCTCTCCTGCCCTCCCCTTTTCCTCCAAGCCTTTGGCTCAGTGGGCAGAAACCTCAGAGACATTCGTTTCCCTAAAGCTTTGTGAAAATGGGTAGCTAGGGAGGGGAGGGAGAACCCCAGATGGGTGCTGGCTTCCCAAAAATGTGAGACTCCATCCTGTGTTCAACCATACTACTAGTCTCACCTGAGAATCCACACACCAGGGAAACAATAGAAACAAAAGCTGCAGACAGACAGGCTTTGTAGCAATCAGAGACCTTTGAGTCTCCTAGAACACAGGAGCTGCAGCCCTCGGTTTGGGCATGCCACAGCCCCCCACTGTGGCCACGAACCAGGAGCACCCCCTTTGCCATGGGACCAACAGGACCTTTCTCCCCACAGCTGCTCAACTGGTTACATCAACCACAGCCTCTCCGTCTTCCGCATCCAGGACTTTGAGCTGCACACAAAGGTGCCTGAAATGCTGCCAGGCTTTGCCAGGGACAGCATCAAGGAGTGCAGGTACCTGCCCCGGGACGAGCAGGGGGCAAGCAGGGCCTGGGGTCCCCAGGGAGGGGGCCAGGGCAGGGCAGGGTGGCCGGCACAGGGGGGCCTGGCTGGGCACCGACGGGGCTGCGCTGCAGGTACCGGGATTACCGGAACGCCGACGACTACAGCTACACGGTTCAGTTCTGGCACATCTTCGCAGCCCGGCTTGCCTTCCTCATCCTCTTTGAGGTGAGTGCCCGGGGAGGCGGGAGGAGGCTGGGGCAGTCGGGGGGATGGAGGCCAGGGGTCTGGGCTGGGTGCATGCCACAGGCACGGGCCACGTTAACCTCACGGCCCGTGGTGGCCCTTTGCTCTCTGCAGCACGTGGCCCTGTGTGTCAAGCTGATCGCAGCCTGGTACATCCCTGACGTCCCCCAGTCGGTTAAGAATCAATTTCTGGACAGAAAACACAGCAACCTTCGTAAAGAACTGAGGTGGGTGATGCCCCAGAAGGTGCCAGGGGCTGCTCAGAGATGGCAGGAGACCTGCCTGGCCACAGGATCCAGCTACTCCAGAGCCCCACAATCAGGCCAACACTCACCAGCACAGAGCAGGGAACTCAGCGCAGATCCTCCACTACCCCTTCCAGCACAGCTTCTCCCCAGCTTCCAACCCACCCTCTCCTACCTGCTCTTTTAAAGATGAGCTGCATTTGCCACAGACGAGGATCCATCTCCCTCTGTGCCCACAGACTCACTCCCTAGCCCAGCTGCCCAGCTTTTAGGCTCTCGGTGAAACGAGTCCCACCTGAGGCAATTCAACACTAGTGGTCACCAGAGGAGGGGTCTGCTTGGCTTTGCCTTCAGGAAAGGAAAAGCTCTGACTTTAAAATAAGGAGCAATTTTGACCAAATTTTCCACTTAAAAGTTGTTTAAAAAAGAAAAAGGTATTTCAGCAGGGAAAAGACAAGCCCCTCTCCTCCCTTTCTCCCCCAGCAAGATGCAGTACTCCACCGAGGTGTAGCGGCTGCTCAGTGAGCAGAATGAGAGACTCAGACTCGAGCCCCTGCCCAGCCCGGCCGTGCCACGGCGCCGGAGGCACCACCACAGCCCTGCCCACGTCCTGCTGGGACCCAGCTGGGAAGCGACAAGGGGACGGTGGCTTCGTGGGAGCAGGACGCTTTCTGACTTGCACAGCCACGAGGAGGGAGGAAGGAAGCTGCAGCAGAGCCGGGGATGTGCCCTCCCAGCCCACCGAGCAGCCAGGGAAGAGATGTGGGGGATGAACCATGGGGCAGCCCCCAGCGGGCTGCAGGAGATGGCCCAGCCTCATCATCAATCATTGCCTTACAGCATCACAGGGAAAGCCAGTCACCAGTCACCCTGTTCCACCCCAGCATCGCAGGGAAAGCGTCACCCTGTTCCTCCTCAGCATCACAGGGAAAGCCAGTCACCCTGTTCCACCCCAGCATCGCAGGGAAAGCGTCACCCTGTTCCTCCTCAGCATCACAGGGAAAGCCAGTCACCAGTCACCCTGTTCCACCCCCGCATCACAGGGAAAGCCAGTCACCCTGTTCCACCTCAGCATCACAGGGAAAGCCAGTCACCTCATTCCAGCATCCCTCTCCAGTGCTTTTTTCTTTGCACTTTGGCCCTTTTTCCCCTCTGCCTTCAGTGACCTCCCTGCTCTTGCACTAAGAAACTTGAGTCCTTCCTCTCACATCACAGACAGCACAATCCTCCTCTTGGCACTGCGTGCCTGCAGCTCCAACCCTCCCTTCACGGACACTGGGAAAGTGCAGTTTGAGCTCAGCCCGCCCTAAGCAGCAGGGCCTGGCTCAGCTGCCACCAGCAAAACAACAGTAAATAAACCCACCAGCAGCACGGACGCTGGCAGCCAGCTCTTCAGCTGCCACCGAGTCGCTGTATTCCTTCCCACCTTTGCCACCCCAAGAAATCCTCCGCCCCAAAACGTGCTTTGCTTACCGTGTCCGACCCGCAGGAGCCGTGTGTTGGTGGGCAGCTGGGGCTGGAGGGGAGGCAGCGGGAGGAGGGTGGCATTTGGCTGTGCACAGCGGGAACGTGCCCTGCTCGGGCTGCTGGGGGAGCAGACGCTGAGCCACACTGAGAATCCTGAGTGCTGGATTCTCTGAGGCACAAGCGACCCGGGCTCTCAGCTCTGCCCACCGCTGGGTCTAACCTCCGGTGATCCGCTCCCTGACTGCTGCAGCGTTGTTTGTGCTCAGGGAACAATGTCGTCCTTGGTGGCTGCCCAGGGATGACGGTACAGCCTCAAACACACGGCTCTCCACTCGGCCTCTGGTGCAGGGACAGCCTTTGGATGCCCCATGAGATCCCTCACACAGCCTGCCAGGCCCGAGACGGGTTTGCCAACCTACAGGAACAAAGCTTCTCTCCTAATTCTGCCGAACTTCAGTTACCAAGGAAGGCAGCTGGTGACTGCAGCTCCATTTCCAGCTTCCTTGTGGTGCTCGTGAACTCCAGGGCAAAGCCCCTTTCAAAGCTTTAGAGTCTTTTCTCTTTAGAACTGGGAACTTTCAACCTTTTACGTTTCACAGCCTGCATTATCAGTTTATTTATGTAGCTCGTTTCTTCTTCTCATAGTCCATACTCCTAGGCCACAGAGTTCCAACACTTCAGTTTGTGCCTTTGTGACTACATCTACACCCTGGATGTCCTGGGACTGCTGGCACCCGTAATCCTGCGTGTTTTAACACAGATGAAGCCGAAGAAGCACAAGTTACACTCATAAAATTATGGCAAAGCCAAAACTTTCTCTTTGAAGACCATCTGCATCACCCTTATGCAGGGAGCACAGGCCCCGCGGAGCGCGGCAGCGGAGCCACAGCGGCCCCGGCGCACTGCGTGAGGGGAAAAGGCCCCGGCGCCGCGCTGACCCGGCGTTATCAGACCCTGGCTCCTCCGGTTCCACACCGGGGCCGAAGCCGAGAGGGGGCCCGAGGCGGAGGTCCCGGGGCGGGGGCCTCGGGGTTGGGGATCCGGGGCTGGGGGCTCCAGCGCCGGCAGCAGCCCGTGAGGGGAGGGCCGCCATCTTGGCGCCTCAGCAGCGGCGGGCCTACAGCACCCGTCATGCACCGCGCGGGGCGGGCGGGCCTACAGCACCCGTCATGCACCGCGCGTGGCGGGCGGGCCTACAGCACCCGTCATGCACCGCGCGGGGCGGGCGGGCCTACAGCACCCGTCATGCACCGCGCGGGGCGGGCGGGCCTACAGCACCCGTCATGCACCGCGCGGGGCGGGCGGGCCTACAGCACCCGTCATGCATCGCGCGGGGCGGGCGGGCCTACAGCACCCGTCATGCACCGCGCGGGGCGGGCGGCAGTCGCCACGGGAACGGGCTCGGCGGGACCCGGCGGCCGCGGCACAGCCGCGACAGGGAGCGCAGAGCCGCTTCGGCTCGAAGAGGCCTTTAAGATCATCGAGCCCGGCCTCTGTCCCAGCGCTATCGGCCACTAGAGCGGTCGGTGGGAGCCGCACGCCCCGGCCGCCCCCGCGCCGCACGCCCCGGTGGGCAAGGGGAGGTCCCCGAGCCAGGAGCTGTGCAAAGCTGACGGAGCCTTCCCCCGCCGGCCCGGCCTCGGGGGCGAGCCGCGGAAGCTGCCCCGCGGAACCGGCTGCAGCGTGCAGAACCGTGGAGGGAACGGGAACAGACGGGAGAGGCCGGGACGCCCAGGGGCACAGGCAGCGGCCGCACAGCCGCCCCCGGCCCTCCCTGCCGCAGCAGCTCACCTGGATGGCGCCCGACAACACGGAGTTTGCGGGTGCTCAGCCCTCGGACGGCGCCGACCTGGAGGCTGTGCCCCGGCGCGCCAGCCAGCAGAGCCCCCGCAGCCCGGGCAGGCGCCAGGACCGCTGCCGCGGCGCTCAGGCCGCGGGCTCTGGCTCTCCCCGACCCCGCGGGGGCTCTGGCAGCCGCACAGAGCCGGGGCTGTCCCGCTTAGCCCAGCGCCGCGCATGCTGTGTGCTCCGGGAGCCGGGGCTGTCCCCCTTAGCCGGGAGCCGGGGCTGTGCCCCTTAGCCCAGCCCCGCGCACGCCGTGTGCTCCGGGAGCCGGGGCCGTCCCCCCCAGCCCAGCCGGGGCCGGCTCTCTCTCGCCCGCAGGTTCAGGTGCGGCGGGAGGAGGAGCAGCGGGAGGGAGGGACGGGCGGCCCCTGCCGCGGGCCCGGCCATTGGGGCGGGAGAGCCTGGCGAAGGGCAGGGCCCGGCCCGGCCGCGGGGACAGAAATAAACCACTACCCCAAAAAAGAGTTGTAGATAAACCCCCCGGGCAGGGCTCGGGCGGGTCCCGGCGGCTGCGGCGGCTGGAGCACGAGGCGGGCGACGGGCCGGGAACCTGCGGCCGGGCCCCGGCTGAGCTCGAAGGTAAACGCGGCTCCTGCGCTTCCCTTTCCGTCCCGGCCGGGGCCAGCGGGCTCGGCCCGCTCCCCGCGGGTCCTGCTGCCCTCCCGGGCTGTCCCCGGGGCCGTGCGGGGGGATGCCGCAGCCCACGGGCACCGACCGCCGCGCTGACCTCTGCCCCTGTGAACCCGGAGCGTCCCCAGCCCGGGTCCGTGGGAAGCAGGAGGATGCTGCTGCCCGTTAACCCGTGCTCCTCCCTCCCTCCCCGGCAGCCCTTCGGGTGCCCATCGCTGTTTTGTGCCCTGGAGCAAAGGGGCCCCACGGGCTGCACAGGGCCGGGATGGCCCTGAGGGTCTCCCTGAGCGCTCTCACCAGGCTGCCCTTGTTGGACCTTCCTTATTGCCAGCCATCGCTGAAACAATTTGTGAGTGGCCCCTCCAGGCAGGACTAAGCCCAGCTGGAACGTGCCCATGGGGCAGGAAAGCACCCACCACCTGGGGGTAGCATCTGCCACCCCCTGCCCCACGCAAGTGCCAGGTGCTCCTCCTGCTCCTCCGTCCTTGGAGAAACCCAGTTAATACTTGAGGTATAAATCACCTTGCAGCTGCTCAAGCAGAACACGTTACAGTCGCCTCCTGCGCACCTTGACCCCCAGAGTCACCCCAGGCCTGGCACGGGGGCTGCTGTGCCCCAGGGAAGCAGTGCAGGAGGCTTGCCTGCATCCCTGCCCACAGCAGTGCAGGAGACCCCCTTCCCCTTCCCCTTCCTCTCCAGCAGCACAGCTGGTTTCCCCGGGGATGAGACCAGCCCCAGCAGCTCTGCTCTGGCCCAGAACTGGTTTGCAAACGAGAGCGACGGAGCTGTGGGTCAGAGGTGGCTGTGAGACGTTTCTCCCCGCAGCCCCAGCACCACGCTGCCTGGTCACAGTCCTGCTGCCCTGCAGGGGCACCGACAGCGTGACGTCCTTGTTGTTCCCACATCAGCCCCAGCGGCCACGCCGCCCGCAGCGAGGGCTCTGCGGGTGTCTGGGGATGGAGGATAAACCCAACCACCCTGTGGGTTAATCAGCAAACCCACTGGGCTGGAGGCAGCAGTGCAGCCAGGATGGGGGGTGTGTGCACCGAGGGGTGCTGCCGAGCCCCCCCACGCAGCTGCAGCGCCAGCTCCCCGTGGCTGAGCTCTCACTGGGGCTCATTTCTCCTCACTGGCCTTTGCTTTGGGCCAAAGTCACGCTTTTAAGCTCCTGCAGCCCTCAGTTTGTCATTAATCGCCTCCCGGTCGGGAAGGCCAGACCGTGGGTGGGCAGGAGACGCAGCAGCCACCTCCTGCAGCCAGGAACCAGCTCTGGCTTTGCCCCGGAGCGGCACCCGCTGCCCCCTGCCCCAGATCACTGCGGGGAGCGCCGGGGCCTGCCAGGGCGTTCCCTGTGCCAGCTCACAGAGCTGCCTCTGATCTCTCGCAGGCCCAGCCCGCCCTGCGCCGGTGCCACCGGACTTTGGCCCCCCAGGAGCCGCTGCACGGGCCGCGGTGATGCCGGCAGCTGCCCCGCACAGCTCCTGAGCACACCATGGCAGGTAGGCTGCACAGAGCAGACTTTGGCCCCTTTCCAGCGGGAAAGGGGGTCTGGCTCCCTGCTCTGCCTCTGCCTCGTAGGGCAGGTGAGGGTCCACCCCAGCCCCCAAACTGGCTGAGCCTGCTGCAAAGCAGCTGCAAGCACCAATTCTCACCAGACCTTCGTGGCAGAGCTTGTTTGTCCACTGATAGCCGTGACAGCTGCCCATCCAGCTGGGAGCTGGATCAGTTTTCCCATTCAAAACCCCCTTCCCTCTGTGCTCCCAGCCTTTTGCAGCGTGCCCCCCGAAATCCTGGTCCCGGCCACCAACGAGACGCTGGAGCTGGTGCTGGGGAGCCGGGTAGCGCTGAACTGCACCGTGCGCTGGGCAGCTGCCGAGCGCTGCGAGCCCGTCCCTGCCTGGACCAAGGACGGGCAGCAGCTGAGCAGCCAGAGCAGCCAGGACACCACCTGGTAAGGAGCCGGCCCTGGGGTGCCTCCATCCGTCTGGCAGGGGGTCGCCACCCAGCCCGACCCACCCGGGCCCCATTTTCCCCAGGTTTGCCCAAAATGCCTCGCAGCGACTCCTCGCCAGCGTCCTGCAGCTCAACCTCACGCAGGACGCCGACTTCGGGGTGTTTGCCTGCTGGGTCAGCAACGCCACGGCCACCTTCACCCTGCGGCGGGCAGGTAGGGGCACGCTGGGCCGGAGAAGGGAGGTCCCCCGGGGACAGGGCAGGAACGGAGCCCCACGGGGCTCGTCGCAGCTGCTCCCAGCGCAGCGCAGCGCAAGCCTGGGCCAGGGGCCACCGGCCACGCTCGCCCTGCCCTTCCCTGTCCTTGCAGAGGCGGCAGGGCACGTGCCCGCGGTGCTGGCAGCCCTCCTGGTCCTGGCGCTGCTGATGCTCCTGGCCGGGCTCTACGTCCGATGCCGCCTCAGCGTGCTCCTCTGGTACCGGAACCGCTACGGCGAGCTGGAGATGAACGGTGAGCAGGGAGGGGAAGGGCACGGAGGCGGTGGCCATGTTGGGGACAGCCCCCCTGCAGAGCCGTGCGCGGCCTCACCGCCCGTGCCCGTGGCTGTCGCAGACGGGAAGCTGTACGACGCCTACGTGTCCCACGCCGCCAGCCCGGACGACCGCAAGTTCGTCCACTTCATCGTGAAGCCGCAGCTGGAGAACCGCTACGGCTACAAGCTGTTCCTGGACGAGCAAACCATCCTGCCCAACTCAGGTAGGCAGCAGGCTGGGGGCCGGGCCGGGCGGCCGCGCCGGCGGCCGGGGGCCTGAACCGCCTGTGGCTGCAGAGCCGTCGGCCGACCTCATCATGAACGTGAGCCGCTGCCGCCGCCTCATCGTCGTCCTCTCCGTCGCCTACCTGGAGCAAGACTGGTGCAACAGCAGCTTCAGGTAGGAGCAGCCCCCGGGGAGAGGAGTCGGCGGGGTCTTTGCCCTCTTTGCCACATGCCTGTCCCACAGGGAAGGGCTTTGGAGACTGCTGGAGCTGTCCAAGAAACCCATCTTCATCGTCTTTGAGAGCCAGTACCGGGAGATCACCCACCCTGCCATCACCCTGCTGAGGCAGCACCGCGGCGCAGTCACCTTGCTGGTGTGGCGAGCCGGCTCCATGGTGAGAGCCGAGCAGCACCCCGTGCCACAGCCACCCCATGGCCACCCCGCTCTGGGGCTGTTCCCCATGCTTCAGCGCTCCCACAGACACGTGGCTCTCTCAGAGGCAATCTTTCAAAAGCCAGAGCAGCCGGGCCCCCGGGTACTCGCTCCCCCAGCCCGGCTGCGCAGGAGCCCCAGGTCACTCCAGGGTCTCTCCTGGCCCAGCTGCCTGCCTGGAGCCCCCTTGGCTCTGGGGGAGAAGCTTTGGCCCGTGGCTGCTCCAGCCATTTCAGGGCCAGGCTGGGAGCTGGAGCCCTTGGGAGCGCTGGAGCAGGTCGGGCCGGTTCCTCCACGGCGCGCAGGCACGCTGCCAGGCCGGCAGCACGGCCCTCCCTTGGCTGGGCTCCCAGCGCTGGGAAGGGCCAGCCCAGCCCCACAAAGCTTCCCCGGCCCCGTGGGAGGCTCCGTGGGGGTCCCAGCGTGGCCCATCTCCTCCCCCCACCACGCAGACCCCGTCATCGGACTTCTGGAAGGAGTTGTGCCTGGCCCTGCCCCGCAAGGTGTCGTTCCAGGGGACCGTGGGGGACCCCCAGACGCAGCTGCAGGAGGACAAGGACCCCATGCTGATCCTGCACAGCAGCTACCTGGACAGCAGCGCAGACCTGCACCCGGACGGGGACCTCGGCACAGGTCCTTGTCTCCCTCTGCTGCCCCGGGGTGTGGGGTCAGACGTGCGGCAGACGTCAGCTGTGGGCTTGGCCTCAGCCCCCCTGGCAGGAGGGGCGGGTTTAGCCCCTTCCCCACCGCCCAAGCCCACGTCCCTGGCTCTCGCAGGCCTGCGCGGGTGCATCTTCGGGAGCCCCCCGCCTCCCCGCATCGGCGGCGCCGCCCCGGCCTCGGCCACGCAGCTGAGGGACAGCCAGAGGCCCGAGCTCGACGTCTCTGACCTGGGGTCACGCAACTACGGCGCCCGCACGGACTTCTACTGCCTGGTGACCGAGGACGACATCTGAGCGGGGCAGAAGCCAAGGGCTCGGTGGGAAAGAGAGGAGCTGGCTCCGGCTGGCACCACACTCTGCTGTGCAAAACCAGCACCAGCGGCACCCCTGCCCATAGTGCCCGGGCACCCTTGGGTGCTGGGCCCCCTCCTCCTGACCACAGAGGCGTTTGTCCTGTGCAAGACGAGCCCTTGGGATGCCTGATGCTGTCTGAGAAGCCCCATGCCCCAGTCCCGGTGGCTCAGAGGCACAGAAGTGCCCTGTGAGAGGGGCTGCAGCACCCTCTCTCCCACAGAAACCCCCGTGGCAATAAAACGCTGCTGCTCCGAGGGAGTCATGTCCGTCTGCAGGGCCGTGGGTGCCGTGAGCAGGTCTGTCCCCACCACGGGCTGAGTGGGACAAACACTGCCGTGTCCCATCCCCGTGCACCCGCCAGGGCGCGGTGGCACCGTGGGGTGAGCTCAGCCACGTGCCAGCATCCTGCGGGGTCCTCTGCCTCTCCCTCATCCCAGTGAGGGGGCAAGCGGCATCATTCAAGGCCTTTATTTCAGAGATATACAGGGCTTGGGGAGTTTCTACACAGAGAGCTGGGGAGACAAAGGTACTGTGACGCCCCCAGCCCAGAGCACGCCGGGTGCCAGCTCGCTGGCAGCGCCACGTGGCCTCCCCCTCGCACCCCTGACCCGACCCCACCTCATTTCCCAAAGGAGCCCGTGATGCCCCCCAAGCACAGGGGCTCCCCAACCACCCCCAAACCCGCTGGCAGCCCGAAGCCACCCCGCAGCCCCCGCTCACACCCCGGCCCGGCTCTCGGCAGGGAGAGCTCTGGCACTGCACCCGGCACCGAGGGCATCTCCTCACACCAGGCAGGGAGATGCCACCCAGCAAACGCTCTGTGATGCAGCAGCGGCCAGACCCGGCCCCAAGCCCGGCAGGGCACAGGGAGCCTCAGGCACAACGCCCCCACCTCCCCTCGCTGGCAAAGGGGGGACTCACCACCACGTGCCCAGCACCGCTTCCCAGCTCCTTACAGCCACAGCGCCCCCTGAGCCATGTGAAGCCCCATCCCCACGCAGCCAGGGCGGTGCTGCCCCCCCAGCCCCCGCTGCCCTGCAACGTGGGGAGCAGCAGTGGGGTCCCCACAGAAGCCCCCTCTGCACCGGCATCGCTCTACAGGAGCCTCCCCAAAGCCCGGCAGCTCCTGCCCCTCCACCCAGTCACCAGACACGCTGAGCTTTGCATTCAGCCCCCCGGCAGCAGGGAGGGTCCCCAGGGGCTGAGGACCCGTGGGTGCCGTGGGGCAGCCCCCCATTGACTGGGGTCTGGGGTCCCGCAGCAGAGCCTGAAGCAGTCGCTGGGTTTAAGGCTGTGGCAGGGGAAGGGGAGGGACGCGGCGGGGACTACGCTACGGAGCGGGATGTGGCAGCGAGCGGCCTCCCCAGGGCACGGCCAGGAGCGTCCTGGCAGGGGGAGTCAGGGCTGGGCTGTGGCTCCCGGGGGTCGTCCTCACAGGCCGAGGAAATCCTCCTTCCGGTAGCCCTTCTGCGAGGAGACAGGGCGCTGGTCACACGGGGCGGCCGCACTGCCCCGGCACCCGCCCCACCGCTGCCACGGCGCCCCGGGGACACCTCTGCCCCTCAGGAGCCCGAGCCCCAGCCTGGAAGCACGCGGGTGGTGTGGCTGTCTGGGGTGAAGCCCCCAGCCCTGACCCCTGGGGACCCACCCCCGGGCCCCGGCACGGGGTACTCACCATCTTGAAGTCGCGGTGGAGCTTGGTGTACTGCCACATGTTGCCCAGGAGGCTGGCTGCTGCTCTGGAGGACTTCTCACTGTCTGGGCTGCGACAGGGACGGGACACAATGAGCTCTGGGTAACCCACGGGCACGGAGTGGTGCCCACCAGCCCAAGGGTACCACCCCGGAGGGGCTGAGGGCTCAGTGCCGGTGGGAAGAGGCAGAAGGCTAAAGCATGGAGCCCTCGGCATGGGCAGGGGACAGGGACGTGAGAAGCATCCAGGTGGGAAGAAGGCAGCTGCAGTGATGGGCAGCCTCACGGTGGGGCAGCCTGAGGAGGCAGCAAAGGGCTGGGAGGTGGCCAGGAGGCCACTCTGAGCTGCTCTACGGACTCCCAACACCAAGCCTTGCACCAGGAGATTGGTTGTGACCCTTCTGCTGGACCAGGGGAGGAAGGGGAGAGCAGAGCAGACAGGGAGAGCAGAGCAGACGGGGAGAGCAGAGCAGACACGGAGAGCAGAGCAGACACGGAGAGCAGAGCAGACACGGAGAGCAGAGCAGATGGGAAGCTCCCACCTGTCCCTTCGCTTCTTGATGTAGAAGAGCTTCCTGAGGCCGTCGAAGTAGACGATGTCGCGGGCGGCCATGGGGCTCTCCACCACCAGGTTGTTGAGGACAGCCACGATGTTGACGATGACGTCTGCGGGCGGCGCTTTGTCCCCGACGCTCCCCGGCAGCTTCTCGATCAGGTGGCTGACCACCTTGGTGGCTGGGGGACAAAGGCATCCCCTCAGGGCTGGTGGCCAGACCCCGGGGACACGCAGCAGCAGGGTGAGGGGGGGTGAAATACGCAGCTCCAGGGGAAAATGTGGGGACAGGGGGCCCAGCTGAGGAGCTGTGGGATGGCACCAGGGAACCCTGCAAGCCCTTTGCTCTCTGAACTGAGACGCCTCGTCAGCCAGGGAGAGGAGCTGGGGGACAGGGACAAAGCCAAGTGAGACGGTGGGGTTGGAGGTGGAGCACAACGTAGGGGGCTGCAGGGGGGCTGGGATGGAGCAGTCGGCTGCGAGCGGGGCTGCAGCAGGCAGGGAGGGGCACAGGGCTGGTGGGAGCTGGCTGGAGGCCGGAGGAAGAGGATAAAGGGTGGGGGGTGCCTGCAGGGCCCCTCCTCAGCACTCACACATCTCGTCCTTGTTGCGGGCATGGCGGGACAGGTTGCGGATGAGCCCGGTCAGGGAGCGCAGCTGGTGGTGGTCGGCGGTGCGGACGCGATCCAGCACCGGGTTGAGGATGCGCTCCTGCTCCAGCGCCAGCCGGCTCAGCACGCCCGCCCACTGCCAGGCAAACACACACCCGCTGCTGCCAGGCTCCACCGGGCACCCCGAGTCCTCCTCCTCCCACCCCAGCCCCCTCCTCCTCCCTAAGGGGGCCAGGTCTGCGGGCACTGGGCTGGCAGCAGCCCCCAGGGACGGGCAGCCCCCCTCCCCAGCGCAGGGACCACCGGGCAGGGCGCGGAGCTGCGGGGCCGGTCCCTCACCCTGCGGTCCCCGGCGGTGATGTTCTGCAGAGCGCCCGACGCCGCCTCGGTCGTGTGCTTGTTGAGCTCGCAGCGCTGCAGCAGCCGGTTGTAGATGCCCACGATCTGCGGGTTCCAGAGCCACTCCATGCCCTTGGGGTCCTTGGAGACCTCCGTGAAGGTGACAATGTCGGCGTTCAGGTAGTGCTGCGGGGACAAGGGGCAGCGCTGTTGGTGTCCCCCTGGCCCCAAACCCCTTGGGCAGCTCTGGGCTGGTGGGACCTGGGAGGTCGCCCCAGCTGCATCTTGCCCCATAGCACAGCCAAGCTGGAGTTTGGCACCCTGATTCACCCCACACCCCTTGATTCACCCCACACCCCTTGATTCACCCCACACCCCCCTGATTCAGCCTCGATTCACCCTCGAGCCGTGGCCGGCGTCCGCCTCCGCCCTGGCGTCACCAGCGCTGCCAACCCACCCCCGGCCATGCCCGCCGCGGTGTCCCCAGCACGGACCTCACGGGCTTTCTTGCTCTGGGGGCTGAAGCAGCCCACCAGCTCCCCGGGCACCACGCTGCTGGTGTTCCTCCGGTGCCCTTCCAGGCGCTGCAGGGAGGACGGGGGCATCTCGTCGTACAGGCGGTAGGAGAGGTTGCGCAGGACGCAGACGGCGTTCTCCACGCTCTGGAGAGGGGAGGTGGGACACGGGGGGCTCAGCCCTTGTGGCCCTGCCAGGGCAGCTCCCACTGGCACGTCCCCCAGGCTGTGAGCCCACGGCCAGAGTCACCCTGATGACGCCCTCTGTGCCCAGGGAACCCAAATGCAGCCAGGCTGGTTTCCCCACCACACCGAGCGCTGCCTTTGCACCGTGATGAGCTGGTGGCCGCGGGGAAGGGGGGAGCAGCAGCACTCACTCCCAGGGCACCCAAACCCTCCCAGCACCCAGCTCCAGGGCTCACCTTGTCCTCTGACTTGCCCACTTCCAGGGAGCTGTTCACATAGTGGATCATGGAGTCCACCAGCCCGTGGCACTCGCGCATCTTCTGCCGCGTCTGCTGGCTGGCAGAGCTGAGGTTCCTGCAGGGCAACACGGGCCCATCACGGCGAGAAGGGGTCTCCCCGGGACCCCCCCGTCCTGCCACTGAGCAGCCAAAGCCTCCCCCGTGGGGCTGACCAGGCTTCACCTCAGTACACGAGGGCTGTGAGGGGTGAGGACCCCAGAAACGAGCCCCAGACCTTGTTCCCCCTGCACACGGTACAGATGGGGTCTCTTCCTCCACCCAAAGCTTTCTCTCCCCGCAGCAGGAGCGGAGCCGGCCCCGAGCAGGTACCTGAGGAAGCCGGTGGAGTTGTAGAAGATCTCTGCCTCTGAGGGGTTCTGCTGGATGACACCTGAGCCTCCCAGCCCGGACAGAGGGACCAGGACCAGGTCCGTGAGCTGCTCCAGCGTGTCCCGCGCCAGACGATCCTTCAGGTTGTCGCTGGAGGAGAGATTCCAGAGGATCCCTGCGCAGAGGGGGATCCTCAGCCCCAGGAACTGCCCGACCCCCCTCCCCCCGGGGGTCACCAGCAGTGGCCACGGGCAGCGTGGGCAGCCGTGACACAAAGAGCTTTACTCCCGGGGGAGGGCACCACGCGGCACCCCCGGCGCCGGGGGACCCCTCCCGGCCCCGCCAGCGCCCCAACCTGTGACGTTCTTGCGCAGCTCGTCGTCGGGCTCCCGCAGCGTGCGCATGAGCTCGTAGATGCCGTTCTCCTCCACCAGCGCCAGCTTGTTCTCGGCGTTGTCGTAGATGAGGTTGCGCATGGCGCCGGTGGCATGGCGCTGCACCTCCTGGTTGGGGCTGTTGAACAGCTTCACCAGCTTGGGCATGGCCTGGAGGCTGCGGGCCTGGGAGGGAGGGGAGGGCGCGGGCAGGGTGAGACGCCCGGCTGCTCTCCTGTGTGGTGGGGGGCTGGGGCTCCCTCCCTCTGCTGCTCCCTGCCGCGGCAGCGGGGCCGGGGACAGCCCCTTCTCTGTCCTCGGGCCCCAGCGTGCTCACCTGCTTCTTGGCGTTGCTGTCGCTGTAGCATTTGTGCTGGAGGTAGGCAGCGCCCAGCACCTGCAGGTTGGGGTCGCTGGCTATCAGGTATTTCACTGCCGAGGGCAGGTCGATGTCGTCAAACCTGGAAGCCGCGAGCAGGTGAGGCGGAGCCCCAGCAGAGCATCCCACAAGGGTCCTCTGCACCACACCTCATCCCACATCTCAGAGGAGACCCCTCAACCCGTCTCCATCCCCACCACACCCTTGGGGCACGAGACTCCCAACCTGCCCCATCCCTCCCAGCTCGGGACGTGTCCGTGAGAGGAGCAGAGGCCACAGGCAGGGCACACGGGTCACCCCCTTGTGCTTCACGGCTACGGGGCCGATGGCCACTGTCTCGCCCTGCCTCCTGCTGCCCTCTCGGCGGGGTAACGCCAGGGGTTTGTCCTCAACGGGACAAGCAACCGAGGTGGGCATGGGGGCTGAGGTGGGCATGGTGGTTGAGGTGACCTGAGGTGGGCATAGGGGCTGAGGTGGGCATGGGGGCTGAGGTTGGCACGGGGGTTGAGTTGAGCTGAGGTGGGCATGGGGGCTGAGGTTGGGACGGGGGCTGAGGTGGGCATGGGGGCTGAGTTGAGCTGAGGTGGGCATGGGGGTTGAGGTGAGCTGAGGTGGGCATGGGGGCTGAGGTGAGCTGAGGTGGGCATGGGGGTCGAGTTGAGCTGAGGTGGGCATGGGGGCTGAGGTGGGCACAGGGACTGAGGTGGGCATGGGGGCCAGGGGAGCAGGAGGAGCAGCCCCCGCGGTCACTCACCCCCCGGACTGGTGGCTGAGCAGCGTGCCGTGCCCGTTGTAGATGTCGGCGGCGCGCTGGTCCTGCAGGCGGTGTCCGGACTCGGCCAGGCTGCGCACGGAGGGCGCGCGGGAGCTGTGCTCCACCAGCCCCAGGTAGGAGCCGCCGGCGCCCGGCTGCGAGGCGCCGAAGGAGCCGGCGCTGAGGCGCGAGCGGTTGTTGCTCTGGAAGCGCTGCAGCGTGCGCATGGCGGGCGCGCGGATGGTGCGGCCCTGCGGCGCCTCGGCCGCCTCCAGCCATTCCGAGGCGGCTTTGGAGGCCGAGCCGGCGCTCAGCTGCCGCTCGAAGGTGTAGGAGCGCGCGAAGCCGCCGTTGCCGTGGCCTTTGTAGAGGGGCCGGTGTCCCACGGGGTCCAGCTGCTCCGAGATGACGCTGTAGCGGTCGTCGGGCGGCGGCGGCCCATCGGCCAGGCGCAGCGAGCGCAGCGACAGCGTGTCCAGGTTCTGCCGGGAGCGGTAGTTGCGCTCGTGGAAGGAGCTGGGCCGCGGCGAGGCGGCCGCCAGCGGGGGCACGGCGTAGCCGGCGCCGTAGCCGCGGCCCTTGGGCAGGCTGCCGTTGCCGACGGTCGCCATCCGCTTGTGCGGGGTGAGGTCCACGGCCGAGCGCGACGACCAGCCGCTGCCCTTCAGCGTGCCGAAGTCCTTCTTGGGCAGCGGCTGGTACAGCTGCGGGGGGTAAGCGGGATTAGGGGCTGCCCGCGAGCGCCGGGGCGAGAGGGAAGGACGAAGGCTAGCGCTTCCTCCGGGCAGAGCCGGGTGTGCGCCGGCGTCCCCGGCCGCCACAGCGAGGGGCGCTGGCACGGGGGCGAGGGGCCGGCCCCCCGATCGTACCGAAGCTTTGGGGTCCACGCCGTTGCTCTGGGAGCGGGAGCTGAAGGACGAGCGCAGGGCGGTGCCGTACGGAGCCCCTGCAGGAGGGGATGGAGGGAGCAGCGTGAGCACCAGAGCGCACAGAGGTGGGCCTGGGGACCGAGACCCCCCGCGATCCATCACCGGGGGTCCTGCTCTGGGGGTGCAACGGCACTGAAGGGGGACAGGCAAAGGCCTGGCTGCTGCCCACAGCGAGCAGCAGAGGCGGTGGCAGTGCCAAGCGGCGTCAGTCACCGTGCCCCGACGGCAAGGGCAGTAATTGGCACCTTGGTGGGGACGCGGCTGCTCAGCCCAGTACCCAGCACTGCAGCCAGACCGGCGGCCCAGAACCTGCCCCCACAGCCAGTCCTGACTCCACCAGCCCGGGGACGGGGGCCTGACCTGGACCCCACCACCCCACTGCCCCCAGCGCCATCCCCCAACCTTCCCACCGCCCCGGGGCCGCCGGCGGGGACGGGAGACCACTGGTAGCCCCGGTGGGGATGAGGCCTGACCCACACCCAGGGCAGCCCTGGGGGTGCTGAGGGGGGTCCCCAGCGCCAGGGTCCCGTGGGACTGGGGGGTGCGTGAAGCCCCACGCCGGGGCAGGGCGAAGCAGCAGGGCGGAGGCTGCGAGCACAGACGTTAATGGAGGAGCTTGGAGCCCGGCCAGCTGCGCCGTGTCGAGGCTGGGGGGGACGGGAGGGATCGGCCAGGACCAGGAAAACCAACCCCCCACCAGCCCAAAGCGGGATCCAGGACCCCCGGCACTCATCCCCACCGTGAGGCAGGTGGGGAAACTGAGGCACAGCCCCTGAGAGGGATGAAACACACCTACACCAGGGCCGTGGGACCCCATCCCCAGCGCTGGGAGCGTGGTGGGGGGCTCGGCTGGGCTGGGGTGGGGGGTACCCTCCTGGCCAGGGCGTGAGCTGAGGGGTCGGCAGTGCCCCAGGGGCCACCGCCAGCGCCCGTGCCCGGGGGGTCTGCTCTGATCCCAAGGTTCTCCCACCTCTGGCTCCATCGACGTGGTCGGGACCCTCGAGGCGGGCGGGCGCTTGTCCCCGCAGCATCATGCGGATTCGGACCTGCTCCTGGACGCGGGCGCTGCGCAGGCGCTGGGCCTCGGCCGCCTCGCGGCTCCTGCCGTCCAGCTGCCGGTCCGAGGGCAGAGCCAGCGAGCAGACGCCGGCCTCGGGCTGCAGGGCCGACAGCAAGAACGCGTTGGTCTCCTGCATGGCGGCGGTGCGGGGCCGGGGCCGGGCGCAGGTGAGCGTGGCGGCGGCTCCCCGAGCTGGCTGGGAGGCTCCCGGCCCGCCCCGCCGACACGCCTCGGCACGAAGGAGGAGGCCGCGGCGGCCAGGGACACCGCCGGCACCGTCACCGCACCGTCACGCCGCGGGCGGAGGCGCCCGGGGCAGCGCGGGGCAGGAGGGACGGGAGTGACCTGGTTGTACCTGTGGCCCCCCCAGCAGCCTCCCCCTTGACCCCCGGGCGGCCACAGCAGCGAGACACAGACCCCTGCGCTGTCCCCCCAGCAAGCCCCAGACCCCCTCCTGGCCTCCCAGTGGAGACTTGGACCCCAGGCAGCGCCGCCATCGAGCCTCAGACCCTCACTCTGTGCCTCCAGTGAACCCCAAGACCCCTGGGCCATCTTCCTGGAGAGCCCCAGACCCACACGTAGCCTACCAGGGGAGCCCCAGGTCCCTGGGCAAGCTCCCAGCCAGCCTGGGACCCCCACCAGCAGCCCCCGGGTGTCCTCCCCGGAGAGCCCCCCGAGCCACCTCCTGCGAGACCCCCCAGACCCCTGCCACCGAACACAGCCCCCGGCTGCCCCCCACCACGCAAACGCCTCTGGCACAGGGGCCGAGGGGTCAGAGCAGGGGTCAAGGGGCAGCAATTGCTGGCCAGGCTGTCCCTGCTTTGCTTTCCCAATCAGCCAGGGAGATAAAGACAACAATAACAGAAAGGAGGAGGGTTGGCTGAGCGCGGGCAGGCCCCGGTACCCAACGCCGTGACTCAGCCGCTGCAGCACAGGCACTAATTAGGCTCACCCCACCCGCCGAGCCCTGCCGAGCCGCCACGGCCGACCCCGGCGTGGCCGGGCTGCGAGATGCCGCGTCCCCCCAGCCCGGGGAGCTGGGAACAGGCTCCCCAAACCCCCTCCTGGGGTCTCACACCACCCTCCGTCTGCCCCTGGGGCTGCTCGCTCCTGGCCAGAGCTGCGCCCGGGCTCTGCCCTGCCCGTGGGCCCCAGGACCCAGCCCCGCCGTGCCTGGTTGCAGGCGAGCGTGGCAACGCGGCCACGGCCCCGGGCACGCCGCGGCTCACTCTTGGCAGTGTCGCTCCCGGGGCCTGGCAGAGGCATCCCGGGCCGTGCCGGTGCGTGACGCGGCCGCGGTTACACCCGCAGCGCTGGCAAGGCCGGCGGCTGTTGCGCTGCGTTCGGAGGGTGAAAAGGGCGGCTGTCCCCAAGGAATGTGCTGCTGTCAGCAGCGGCGCCTGGTGCCGGGGTGGGGTGGCAGGAGCTGCGGGTCGGGTTTTGGGGTGACAGTCCCTGCCTGGATGGCTCCCCAAACCCCAGTGGGGTGCCAGTGCCGGTGCCACCATTACAGAAGGGGACGCACCCCCAGCCCCAGGAGGGTCCCCATGGGTGTAGCGGGAGCCCCTCCTTGGCTCCAGGGTCACGCCTGACCCTTTCGGGGTACAACACCCAGGGCTAAGCCCAGCGCCCACCCCCACGTCCCACCCGGGCGCCCTCCCCGCGGGGCGCTTGGCAGCGCTCGCCCGGGCGCTCCCAGCCCTGCGAGCCCGGGTGAATCACGGGTTCCCCCGGGAGCAGGCGGGGAGGGAGGTTCGCTCCCGGTGCAAGCCGCTGCTTGCCCGCCCGCCCTCCCCGTGCCAGCCACCGAGGGGCTTGGGGATGGCCCTGGCAGCCTCTGCAGGGCACAAAGGGATGTCCCAGAGCCCACCTGCAGCCGCGGGCTCCAGGCTCTGCCTGCCTGACAATCCCATCCCCAGGCTCTGTCCACCATCCAAGCCCCCGTCCCGCCCCGTGTAACGCTGCCTTGCAGCTTAAAGATGGAAAGAGGCGAGGGGGTGGGTCACAGGGTGATTTGGGGGAGGCTGAGGCAGGTCTGGAGCTGAAACTGGCAGCACTCGCCTCGTAAAGTGGCTCATCAATGGGGCAAAGTCCTGGACAGGGGCGGGGACGTGCTGGGATGCTTCAAAAGGAGCAAATTGGCACCAAAACCCACACATCTGGAGAAGTGGGGGATTCCCGAGGGTGTGCAGCACCGTCAGGGTGATCGACCCAGCCTGGGGGTTCCCAAAGCAGCCACCGGCACCCCCATCTCCTGGACACATCTCCCCTCCTCCAAGGGGTGACAGAGCCCCTCCCCAGGCAGCCCCCCAGCCCTGGGGTGCACACTGTCCTCCCCCAGCCCCTGAGCCCCACCGAGGGCCTGTCCCCAAAGCCGGGAGTCCCCAGGGCAGCACTGCGGGCAGGGAGTGGCCACGGCACACACGTGCCAAGAGCCGTGGCGGGGGAAACTGAGGCACGAGGCGAGGAGGGACACGGCAGTGGCCAGAGCAGCCCAGGGCCAGGCGGCTGTCGCCCCGGCCGGCACGTACCTTGGCGTGGGGCAGCGCAGGGCCGTCGTCCTGCAGCATCGTGGCGGGCGCAGCCGTGGGTGCCCCGGCGCGGGGTGGGTGCTGCCGGCTGCGGCAGGCGTGGGGCCGTGGGCCGGGCCCGCCCCGGCAGCTTACCCAACCAGTCTCTGTGCCGTCGTTTTGCATGTGAGCTCCAAACCCCCCTCTCTCCTCGCAGCCGAGCCGGTGCTTTGGGAGCCTTGGCACGGCCGGGATGCCGTGGGGATGCCGCGGGGGGTCCCGGCTGCACCGTGCCGGGCGGCAGAACCACGTCTCAGCCGCCTGGGTGATGCTGCCTGACATCACCTGCAGCCCCCATCACTGCCACGGTGCAATGTGTCCTCTCCAGCACAGCCCCCTGAGCACCCCCAGCAGAGCCCTCACAGGGGCAACAAGGGCTTGGGGCTGCCGACAGGAGATGAGAGGGGACGCAGAGCTGGGGGACACACACATACACACACGGTTGTTGGGGTGCAGGGGGTTCCGGGGTGCAGAGGGAGCGTGTTTGTGCGCGTGGGATGGAGCAGGAGCCCTTTGAAGCCTGATAAGCAGAGAGGGAGCGTTAGAAACGGGCCAAACCAGTTTGGGGGCCATCGCTCCCATCAGCACGGCAGCCCGTGCTCCACGCAGCACCCAGTGCTCTGCAGGGGCTGCTGAGCGCTGCACAGCCTGGCACGGCCCAGCGGAGGGCAGGGGCTGCCCAGGACCCTCCACCCCGCCACTGCCGTCACGCTCGGGCCGTTCTCAGCCTAAAGGTGTCAGGAAGGCTGCCCTCACCCAGCCCCATGGCCGCTGCAGCCCTGGCAGGAGGCTGCTCCAGGCTGCCGTGGGCCTCCCTGCCTCCAAGGAGCCCCAGCCCGGGGCAGGGCGAGCTGCCCATCCAGCGCCAGGGCTGCTCCTCCGACAGCAGGGACGTGCCTGCGACAGGCTCCGTGTGCCCCGTGCTCCCCCTGACCGCAGCTCAGCCCCTGCCCGAGACGCAAACCCCTCTGGGGTCCCACACTCACACCACTGCTGCCGCTGTCCCCAGTGGGCTGGACCAGTGTCCCCAGTGGGGATGGTGCTGGTGGCACCAGTCCCTTCCAGCATCAGCTCTGGCTCAGCCTGGTGCCTGCTCTGGTGCCTTTGTGAGCTGTCCTGGAAACTGCTGCAAAGTGCTGCCTGAGGAAAGGTGGCTGCAGGGATGCAGCTGCTGGCACCTGAGCACTGGCTGCTGGCCTGGGAGCACTGCAGGGCCCATCTGCCCTGCCTGGGACTCCTCAGCCCACAGGCCCAGTCCTGGCACAGGGGGCAGAGCCCTCAGCCACAACAAAGCACTTCCCAAGCGCTGGGGAGCAGCAGGAGGAGAGGAGAGGAGCGGCGAGTGCCCGCTGGCTGCGGGGTGCCAGGGCTGCTCCCTCCCCGCAACCCGCCCCCCGGCACCCAGAGAGTGCTCACACAGAGCCTCGCGGACAAGGATGGGGAATAAAACACTCTCAGGGACACCCCGGGGCTGTCCCAGCTCTGCTGGGGGTGCTGAGGGCTGGGGGGGAGCTGAGGGCCAGGGCAGTGCCCCCGGGACTGGGTGAGGGGCTGGCGTTGCCGGAGCCCCTGAGGCGCTGGGCACGGCCCGTGCCAGGGCAGAGGGTGAGCAAAGGGCTCCTGCGAGTGAGTGTGTGAAGGGGGAGCGGAGCTGAGCAGCACAGGGCTCCCCACAGCTGACAGGGCACAGGATGAGCCCCCCACAGCGTGTGGGGCACAGGCTGCCACAGCCTGGCTGTGGGGTGGAGGCTCAGCAGCCTCCTGCAAGCCCAGACCTGTGCCTGGGCACCAAGAACACGGCTGCTGCCTCCTCCTCCTCCTCACAGCCATGGGGCCCCTTGCGACACCGCCGCTGCCCGCTCTGCCCCACACCCACCCCACTGGGCACACAGGGGCTGTGCCTGGGCCCTTCTGACCTTCCCCCCCCAGCCCCACAGTCCCCCCGAGCACAGGGCAAGGCTGCCCCTCTCCTCCCGAGCAGGCAGAAGCCGGAGCAGGGCCCTGGCGTGGCGAGGGGGAGCGGTGGGGCCGGGGGCCGTGCCCCTGCCAGGGGAGGGGGAGCAACTCCCAGCCAAGACAGTGATTTTATTTCTTAAGAATAAAAAAAACACCCAAAACGGACAAAACTCTCTGAGAACAGCTTCCTACCTCGTAATTTCACAGAAATCAGCTTGGAAACGGCGTTTGCTCTCCCCCTGCTCCCGCGCCTGCCCCGGGGCTCTGCCCTGTCCCAGCCCAGTGGCACAGGCACGGCTGAGCCCGCAGCAGCCCCGCCAGCCTGGGGAGGGGAGCAGGGGCGTGGGGTTGAGCCCTGCAGCCCCCCGCAGCAGCTCGGCTCTGCAGCCTGGCACCGGGACGAGGCGCCGGGTGCGTTTCGGGGCACCCGCCGGCTGCAGGGTGTGCCCACAGCCTTCCCCCCTCCCGGCAGCAGGACTCCCCAGCCTGGCACTAACGAGTTAATCAATTCATCCCTGGCTAAATGAGACCCTTGAGAACAGCCCCAGGACCCCGCTGCGGCCCCTCCCCACACTGACCGCGGGGGGTTGGTGGGTGCCGTGTGCCGGCGGCAGAGCCAGGGCTGAGCGGGCACCGGGGTGGCAGCGGCTTCAGGCTGGGCTCGGGGTGCTAGGCCTTGGGGGGCTTCTTGCTGCGGGCATTCCACATGCCACGCTTGGAGTGGTAGTAATGGTAGAAGTTCCTGAGGCGCAAGCGCTCCACCTCCAGCCCGCTCTGCAGCACCCTGCGGGGACAGCGACAGCGCTCGGGGCATGCACACGGACTGAGCCCCTCCTCACAGCACCTCCTCACATCCCCCTGCAGCCCCTGACACAGCCCCTCCTCACAGCACCCTGCAGCCCCTGACACAGCTCCTCCTCACCACATCCCCCTGCAGCCCCAGACACGGCCCCTCCTCACCACATCACCCAGGGATGCACCCAAACGGGCTTGGGGCAGTGTGGGGTGAGTGGCTGGACGCGATGAGCTCAAGATCCTGACCAAGACAACTGTGTGAAGCACCCGTGGGCCCGGGGTGGGGGCTGTGGGACCCCTCCTCACCTGTCCAGGAGCTCCCAGTCCTCCCCGCCCCAGCGGTCTCTGAACTCCTCCGTGTTCATCCCTCCCACGCGCTCAAAGTCCGACTTGTAGATGCCGAAGAGGCCGAAGCCGTTCACCTCCCAGTAGCCTGGAGGGGAGCAAAGCAGCGAGGTGAAGGGTGTGGGGAGACCCCAAATCCCCACAGCCACCGCCTCTGCGCTCCCCTGGCTGCCTGGGAAGCAAGGGGGACACCCCATCCCGCCCCCCCCGTGGCTCAGCCTCCATGGGGGCGGCCGCCGGGGGCATCACACCCACAGGCTCCAACCCCGCCCTGCCAGAGCAGCGCCGAGCCGTGGGCCAGGGCCGTGGCGAGGCCGCGGTACGGACCGTCGGGCTCCCGCGGGGAGCTGCCGCAGCCGAGGCGCATGACGATGGGCGCGTAGGCCAGCTGCCCCTCCACGCAGTGCTTGCGGATGCTGTCCAGGATGTTGGCGGGGAAGTGGATGTGCAGGTCGCAGAGGAACACGATGCTGTGCCCGTCCTGCACCAGGGGACAGGGGGAGCAGGGAAGGGTCAGGGCGAGGGGCTGCGGCGAGGCCCGAGCCGGTTCCTGCGGCACACAGCTCACCTCGACCGCGTCCACGCCGGCCTGCAGCCCCGCCGAGCGCTCGAAGTTGCCCGTGCGCCGCAGGTACTGGAACCTGAGCAGAGAGAGCAGGGAGCTCGGTGCTGCAAACCAGCAGGGACACAGCCACAGGGGGACAGGAACCACCCACAAGCAGAGGGGACCCTCCCAGCAAGGGGGTCAGCTGCCTACGACTCGTCCTCCCGTGAAGAGTGGGACGGTTGCTGGGTCCCCACCCCCTCTGCACGGAAAACGAGTTTCAACGCCCCAAAAGGCGAGGGGCGGCGAGGCAGAGCCCTGTGCTGGGCTGGGCGAGGAGCAGCCGGCTGTGTGTCGCAGCAGGAGGGCTCCAGCCCCCGCTCCCAGCCTGGGGGGAGCAGCGCGGGGCGGGTTACCGGGGCAGCCGGGCGTCCCGCAGCGCCCTCTCCACGTCCATGTCGTCGCTGTCGAAGTCCACGAGGATGACGTTGAAGTTGGCGTCCCTCGTGGCCTCGTACAGGTGAGCCATGTCCGAGATGAACTGCTGGACCCAGCGGGCTTGGTTCTTCACTGCCAGACACAGCCACAAACGTCCCTCAGGCTCACCACGGGCGTCCCAAGAGCATCCCCTTCCCCAAAGCCAAACCAACGCTCCTCCTGACGAGGGGCGAGAGCCTCACCCCCCTCCTCGGGCCAGCCCAGAGGACGCACCGAGGAGCACAGGGGTTGCCTTCCTCCCGCCCGAGGAGGCCGAGCAGCAGCAGACGCCACGGAGAGGCGGGTCCTGCCGTCACCTACCGGGTACCACGAAGTGCACCATGACGTCCTGCTTCCAGCTGAGCCGCAGCGGCCGGCACAGCACGGGCTTGCCAGCGAGGACGCTCCAGGCGCTGGGCTGGGGCTCGGTGGCCGCCAGGGCCAGCCCCTCGGCGCTGTCGTCCCGCTTGCCCTGGTGCAAGAGCACGTAGACGTACTCGGAGAGGCGCACGGTGCGCTGGCCGCGCTCCGCCAGCTCCAGCTCCAGCAGGTAGCGGTTCCCCCGCGCCGTGTCCCGGCGCTTCTCCACGTTGACGATCCTCAGCAGGGTGTAGATGCTGCAGAGCGCGGAGAAGCGCCTGAAAGGGAGCTCCAGGCGCTGGCCCCAACCCACCGCCCATCCAGCCGGGCCCCGGGGAGCCAGGCGGGACACGCAGGCGCGTCCACGCCCCCTCCTCAGCCTCCCGCCCTTACCCTCCGTTCTTCTCGTTGAGCTTCTCCATGTACTGCGCCACCACGTCGACCACCTCGCTCTCGCTCAGCTGCAGGTTGCCCGACACGTTGCAGCGCAGGTCGTTCCAGTCGGAGCGCAGCAGCTCGAAGTCCACCGAGCTGACGCTGAACGTCCTCTGCCAGTTGATGGAATCCTCCAGCCAGCTCTGCTGCAGCTCCCCGGCCTCGTAGCTGTAGTCTGACATCTCCCCTTCCTCCTCCTCCTCCTCTTCCTCCCGGCCCTTTCCCTCCTCCTGCTGGGACGCCGTCGTCTCGGACATCCTCAGAAAGGAGGTGACCCGCGTGGCCTCCGAGCGGGCGGCGTCAGAGGAGCTGTAATTGGCCGTGGCCGCTGTCCCGCCTGGGGCAGGGGTCGGGTCCTCGTGGGTCTCCCTGCTGAAGAGCCCGTCGGTCCCCAGGGCGAGGAGGCCAGGCTTGGGCGGCCGCTCCCACCTCCTGCCGCCCCTCCGCCCGGCAGCCTCCCTCTCCTTGGGGACGTCGCCCAGGAGCCAGGGGGCCCAGCGGCCAGGGCCGGCACGGAGCTTGCTGGAGGCGCCGGGACGCTTCTGGGGGGTCCTGGAGCCAAGGTGGACTTTCTTCAGAGGCTTCGGGTAAAGGAAGATGCCAGGGAAGGCCGGCTCCTGGGCCCGAGCTCTGCGCTTGCCCGGCTGCAGCCTGGTCACGTACACCTTCTCCTGGGCCTTCCGGGGCTTCTCCCCGGCTGCTGCGGGCCGGCTGGGGCCCGGCGCCCTGGCCTTGCCACCGAAGATGGGCACGGAGAGGTGCGGCTGGCGGCTCAGGGCCCCGTCGTGCTTCGAGGACGCCAGCAGGCGCAGCTCCTCCTCCTCGGCCTCGCCCGGGTCCAGCGGTACCCAGCTGAGCGCGCGCCCGCCGCCCTGCCCCGGCACCGGGGCGTCCCGCAGGAGGGCGGAAGGGCTGGGGCTGGGGCCAGCCCGGGGGGACGCGATGGCCCTGCCCGGCTGCCCAGCTGCGCCCGCCCCGGCCCGGCCCCGCGTGCGGCGGAAGCTGTAATAGTCCAGGTCTCCGTAATCCCCCGTGACCGGCGCCGTCTCTTTCCCTTTGGCTCCGGGCAACGGCCCAAAGCTCTTCCCCTTGGCTCGGGGAGGTGGGTCTGTGGGCTCAGGGCTGTCCACTCCTTCCTCTTCCTCATCCTCGAGGAAATCTAAGGGAGTAAAGGCAGAGGTGAAGGCTCCGAGGGTCCCGGCCGCTCGCACGTGCCCCGCAGCGTGCCGGCCCGAGACAGGGAGGCAAAGCTCATCTCCAGCCTCCAAAGGGCTGCTGGGGGAGGGAGACGGAGCTGGGGGCGCTGATCAACGCTGTGGGCACTGACTGATGCTCATCAGGGCTGGTAGCTCCAGGCTGTGCCAACTAACCCCCCTCAGCCACATCTTGGCACCCCTCTTTGTATCACCTGGGAGCAAATCCAGCCTGCCAGGGCTCTGCCGGGCTGCACACCAGCAGCAAGGTGGGCTCTGCACAGCATCCCCAGGCTCTGTGCCAGCTCCAGCCACGTCCCGCTGCCCACCAGCCCAGCAGATGCAGGCATGTGGCTCTGAGCTGTCGGGAGGGTGAGCCTCGAGCCCGGCATCCCGCTGTGGCTGAGCCAGGGGGGACGTGTGAGCATGCAGACTGCTCGGAGGGACGCTGCTCCTCGCAGCCCTGCCCTCCTCCCCCACCCTGGCATTGCTGGGGCACCCCTGAGCCGCAGCTCCTGGAGGGTGCTGAGCCCTGCGCCAAGCTGCTGAGAGGTGCCCGGGCAGCTGCCAGCGGAGAGCGATGACTCACTGTCTGGGCTGAGGAAGAGAAACGCTCGCTGGCGCGGGTCCTCCTCCTCTTCATCCATCTTCATGTACTTGTAGAAGCCAAACCTGAGAGGGAGAGGAGGGTGAGGGAGGGGGACAGGGGCAAAGGGACGTGCCCGCACACACGACGGCCCGCACAGGGCGGAGCGGCCCCGCTGCAGAGGGAGCTGGGGCTGCCACAACCCAGGAGCAACGCCAGGTCTCAAGCTGCAACGTGCCTGAGAGATGGGAAGGGAGTCAGCCCGGAGGTGGCTGTTCCACGGGGGACACAGCCTTGGCACACATGGCTGAGGCCGTGGCATCTCAGCGCCGTGTCCCCAGCTCTGCTGACATCAGCCCCTCCACGTGCCACCCCCAAACACCAGCCCCCCGCTCACTTCTCCAGGTAGAGGGGGGACTCCCTGTAGAAGCACTTGTTCTCCGTCTCCATGTGAGTGAGGCGCGTGAAGTCGTTGGGGTACACGAACGAGAGGTAGACCTGGGGAGACCAGCATGGCCCCGTCAGCCCGGCACACAGAGGGGCAGCGGGGCCAGGAGCCGCAGCCCCCGGGCCACCGGCACGGCCCCTCGGGGACCCGCGGCACCTCACACACCCCGCAGGGCAGGACGAGGTGGGGGAGCTCAGCCTGACCCTCCAAGCGAGGGACGTTTGCCCCTAGAGCAGGGGAACATGTCCCTGCCCTGGGGTGGGGGCAGAGCGCTCCACAGCTCCTGGCACCTCCCCCGGGAGCGTGGCCCCATCCCCATCACCCACTTACAAACTGGAGGCCCTGGTAGCGGGCGATGGGGAAGTCCTTCACCACGTAGGTGGGGCTGTAGGCACAGGGCACCAGCACGTTCTCCACTCGGGAGGCCTCGATCGCAGGGGCTGAGGAGAGGAGCAGACGTGGCTCAGCCCCACGCTGTGCTCCTCCGCCCCTGAAGCCCGACACATCCCACAGTCTGCAGCCCAAACCGTGCCAGCTTGCCCCCTTTACACTCCAGCAGGGACATCCTCCACGCGGGATGCTCCGGGTGCTGGTGGCAGCCAGGGCCTGTCTTTTTGCCGCCCCTAAAGGCCCAGGGAGATGTGCAAGGGCTTGGTCCCAGCCACTTACTGAGGAAGAAGGTGTCCCTGGGGTCAGGCTTGAGCATGTCAGCCCCGTGCTCATCCTGCTGGGCCTCCCAGAGGTAGCTCCCGCTGTGGCTGGCCAGGGTCTGCGGGATGTGCTCCACGTGGTTCATCTTCAGGGAGGATTCATCTGAAGGAGGTGAGGACAGGAGCTGAACCCCAGCGGCTGAAGCCCAGGGGCATACAACTCGGGAGCACTGTCCCACGAGCATCCTCCAAGGTGGCACTTCCCAACCTCCCCATCCCTCCCACCACGGTGGACTCCTCCTGCTCCCAGAGGAACAAGGGGAGGTGATGCGTTTGCAGGAGGGCAAACCCAGCTCCTCCAGCCCTCTCAGGCAGTCCCAGACCCCGTGACTAATCAGCCTAATGATTATTGCCATCGACTAATGAGCACCAAGAGGTCAAGGGCAGAGCTGATGTCAGCCAGGCGGCCCCAGCTCTGATTACAGCATCGCTCGCCACGCTCAGAGAGGAGAGGTGGGAACGCTCAGGGGCTCTAACTCCCAAGGGCACAGGAGTTAAACTGTGACTGCTCAGGTGCAGGTGAATGCAACATGAGCTGGCTTTGCCTCAGCATCAGGGACGAGGGTGGCGTGTCAGCCTTGGTCATCAGCCAGCCCCCAGGCTGCCCTGGGGGAGGTCACCTTGCCCCGGTCAGCTCACGGCACCCAGCGTGCTCCCTGTCCTGCCGAGCTGCGGGGACACAGGCAGGGCCTGGAGCAAGCAGGGACCCCCTGCCCCAGCCACACATCCTGCCTGGGGTGGGGAAACGCTCCCCAGCTGCGTCCACGCAGCCCCTGGACAAGCTGGGAGGGAGGGTGCCCTGTGCACTGCTGGTGTCCCCCACACATGCCCCCCACACCAGGGCCGTGGCTTTGCCCCAGGATGCTGCTGGGCTCCTGGGGAGTGGGATGGAGACACAGAACAGATAAAGGTCCAGGGGGGAAATTTATCAGCACATCATCCATCTGATGGGCACCTGCATCAACAGCAGCAACGCTCCCCTCACCTGACCCCCATCCTCCCCCCACTGATGCCTGCCTGTCCCCTCCTGCCTCATTGACGCCTCCCAGCCATGTTTGACGACCAGTCCTCCGTGGCACTGAGCACTGGGGCAGGACCCATCCATCAAGTCCTTTCCTACTGCCAGGGAAGGGGCAGGAAGCAGAAGATCTATAGATTTAATTAAACCCTGTTCCATCCATCCCTGCTTACACGACAGCTCCTCATAACTCAGGGCCAGGGCACAGCCAGCCCTCCGTGGTCCCTCCTTAGCAGGGACGAGGCTGCAGCATCACGAGAGCTGTGCTTCCACGTCGGGTCACCTCCACATCTCACCTTTAGGAGGGTCTGAGCACACCTCCAGCACCACCACTCCCCACCACAGCCCCTTGCCTCCTTCCTCACCCCCAGCAGAAGCTCTGGGGGTTGGAGAGGGTGAGAGAACCTGATTTCCCACCCCCTGGCCCTGGTGCCGTCTCTCCCTGGCTGCACCGACACTCGCAGCCCCCTCAGAGCTTTGTTGTGGTGGTGCAGCACACACAGCCCTTACCTGTGTACAAGGAGATGTAGGAGGAGTCAATCACTTCGAACTTCAGGCTGGGGAGGAAAACTCGCCACTGGGCAAAAGCACAAGGAGATGGAGAGTGAGTGGGAGGATGACAGGGGTTCAGGATGCAGCTGAGCCCCCCAGGCACCACAGCATGGGCCCACCACCATCCTCAGCTCCCAGAAACGTGTCTGCACTGATCCCAGCCCCAACCCTGCAGGAGGGGAACTGGGGAGAAGGCTGCTCCTGGCCCAGCACAGGCACAGGGGATCTGGGACTAGCAGGCGTTCCCTGTGTGGAAGGCTCCTTCCTGGGGGAAGGTTCCCAGAGGCAGGACATAGGCTCAGGCTCTGGGGACTGCCAAAGGGCCATTTGTGGTCCCCCTGGGCCAATCTGGCCAGCCCCAGCCCCACATCACAGCAGCAGCAACACTCCAGGCAGCAGCAGCAGCACAGGCTCGTGTCCTGCCTGGGAGAGGGGTGATGCTGGAGCACAGGGCAGCTCCTCCTCACGTCCCCTTCCACCTCGGGGAAGGCAGCAGGGAGGCCACAGCCCTCGGACATGCAGGAGCCCTACACCACCTCCTCTCCTTCCCGTGCCTCAATGCAGGCTCCAGAGGGTCCTCAGAGCTGCCTGCTCTGAGTCAGCCACGAGGTGCATTTTAAAAGCACATCTTCAGCCTTTGTCCAGACAAGCCCCGAAACCCCCACAGGGAGAGATGCATTAGGGTCCTGCTTGTTGTTGTTGTTGTTGTTGCTTCTTTCTGAACATCTGAAAGGCTTCTCTCCCTCCAGCAAAGAACAGAACACAGTCTCTCCCATCTATTTGTTTTTCCACAGCAGAAACACAGATCTTATCAAGATGGACCCAGATGGAGTCCCAGGAGGAGGGGGGATGAGTGATGGGGAGGAGGGAGCCAGCAAGGAAAGGGTGTTGTCAGCCTCCTCGCTGCTTTGCTGGCACAAGTTTGACTCCAGTGATTAATGACTGCTTGGGAGAAAGGAAACCTTTGCTAACGAGCCAACATCTTCCCCTCCCAACGCCAGCCCCAGCTCCTGACACGCTCCAGGCTTTGCCAGGGCTGCACAGCCAAGGAGCACAAGCTCGGATTTTAAACTCGTGGCTATCTCTAAGGGGGGAACAGAGTGAAAAGGGCCCCACTCCACCAGCTCGGCCACCTCTCCCACCACTGGCCCTGGCACAGCGAAGGGAGCTGCAGCACAGTGTCCTGGGACCTGCTCTGAGCTCTCCCTGCCCCTGGCAATGGGCTGCTCTGAGCCCAGGGGAGACGTTTCCCCCCACCAGCTCAGAGGAGGGGAAGGGAAGGGCCTGGCCAGGGCAGCACAGCAGCAGCAGGGGAGGGCTGGCGCGGTCCTGAGCTCCCACCAGGCCACCAGCACCAGAGGGTGGGACGAGCAGAGAGAAAAGCAGCCTGTGCCAGGGCTGCTGTGCGGGAACAGCCTGAGGAGACGAGCTCAGCTCTGTCAGAGCAGCCCCGGCTCAGCCCCCCTGCGCTGGCAGCCGTGGGAAGGGGGAATCGTGGCTCTGCTCCCAGATGAAGCACTTTAAGGCACGTGGGGAAAGGCCCCAGCACCGCCTGAGACAGGACCAGGCTTGAGAGGAGCTGGGCCCGGGGGCATTTACTCACCCCAACTTCCACGTGGTCCGAACCTCGGTCGTCCTGCTTGTGGAGCAGCTCGAAGTAGTAGCGCCTGGAGGACATGAGGCTGTGCAGGAGAGGAAGCCGCGGTTAGAAACCGGTGCTGAGCCACTGCTGCCGCTGCCAGGGCGATGGGAACCCCCAGGACAGAGGGGCTGCCTCGGGAGACCCCCTCTGATTGCTCAGTGGGGGCCGACACCGGCCGTGTGGGGTGGGTATCGGCTCCCCCACCCCGCTTCAGCAGACTGGGGGGATCCCCACGGCCACCCCACGCACCATCTGCAGAGCTGGCTGCAGCGCCTTCACAGGCCTGGGGTTTGCTCTGGTGTGGGTCTGCTGAGCTCCTGCCCAGCCCCAGGTGCCTCTTGAGAAGGAGCCACGGTCAGGGTCTCCTCCTGGGAAGGAGGAGCTGCCCAGAGCCAGGGGAGCAGCAGCTCCGTGGCCCCGAGCCTGAGCCGGGCAGGGCAGGGCAGGACACACTTACCGAAGGGGCCTGGAGACCTGGGAGCTGAATTTGGTGAACTCTCCTGGTGCTGTCCACTCAGTGCCCAGCTGGGGAAGGCAGGAGAGTGTGAGACCCCCCAGGGACACAGGGCCCAAACCCCACCAGGCTGTGAGCGTCTCCCCTCCACCTCTACCAGGCAGGATGCTGCGCTGCAGGAAGGCTGCTCCTCAAGCAGGAGGATGCCCCAGGAGCTCTGTCCCAGGGCCTGCTTGTCCCCAGCTCCTGCCACAAGAACTTGTCACCAGCCAACACCACCCAAGAGCCCAGAAATGCACTGGTGCACCAGTGGGGCTTCCAGTTACAGGAGTCAGCAGCGAGAAAACCCAGGAGCAATGATTAAACCCCCTATTCTGGGACATAGGCTGGACTTTGGCAGCTACAACTAGGATAAGACCAAGGAGCAGATGGCCCTTCAGAAGCCAAACCAGGCAGAGATGGGACCGTGCTGAAATAACCCAGCAGAGCAGGGGAGCTGCCTCGGGACCCTGCACGAGCTGCTGCAGAGGGACTCGTAGGAAGGAGGGTCTGTGGTGGCCAAGGAGGGCCCACAGGTGCCAAGCATCATGAGCTGAGTGCTGGGGATGCCCTGAAGGCCCCGGGGGTGGCCAGCAGCAGGCAGGGACGGGCAGGGACACGCACCTTGCCCACGGAGGCGGCCAGGCGGCAGTTGGAGGGGCTGTCGTCCGAGCTGAGCCAGAACTCTGAGTTGTCATCAGATGCCACCGAGAACTGGAAATCCCCTGAGGGAGCAAAGGAGAGAGAGACACTGCAGAGGGACACAGCAGCACCCTGGCATGTGGGGAAGGAGGCATGGACAGAGGGCAGAGGGCCAGACCCCACACTGCAGCTCCGTCCTGGCTTCACTCTCCCTCCACAGCAACCAGGGAAAAGGGTGTTTGGCTCCAGAAAGAGCCTCCTGCCTGGGAGCCAGGGGGTTGGGGACTGTCTCCAAGAGCCTTTCTGTCCTCCAGTGGCCCAAGAAGGAGGAAGGAGGCAGCTCTCTCCACGTTGCTGCAGGGGGAGCAGAGGCCAAGCTCCACCACTCACCATCCTTGAAGGGGTGGATGTAGCCAAAAATCCTCAGCCCGTAGTTCTTCCACTTGGGTGACACAGCCAACTTCTTCACCGTGGTGCGGGTCTGCAGAGGAGAGGCAGAGACATGAGAGCACCAACAGCCCATGCTCAGCCTCGTGCCTGCCCCCAGCAGCACAGAGACACCTTCTCCTGGGCTCCCACGGCCCTGGCACCAGAGGGGACACTGAGGTCTCATCACCACCCACCTCTCCCTCCATCCCTGCTCCCCTGGGAACAACCTGCCCCAAACCAAACCCAAAAGCCTCCAAGCAAAGGCCTTGAGGAGGAAGGCCACTGCCAGCAGAGATCCAGCAGCACCCAGGGAGGGTCAAGGGGCTGCTCCCCCCATCCCACTGCCCCCAGCCCCGGACTCACGTGGGGGAAGAGTGGGAAATGGAGGTTCTTCCTCAGGTGCCTCACGGCCCCTCCACACCAGTCTTCAAAGACGTGCAAGTTTGCCTTCCCTTTGTACTGCAGAGTGAGAGAGGGAGATGAGTGAGCGTCCTCCTCACGTCCCACCCCACTGACAGCCTTGGGACACGCTGCCAAGCCCTGGGGCTGGCACCCACGTGGAAGGGCTGAGCTCCCCCCCTCCCCAAGCCAGCCCCAGGGACACACCACCACCAGCCCTCAGGAGATGGCCACGATGCCAGCCCCCAGGAGAGAACTCTCCTCTTGCTGCTGCTGCTCCCCTGGGTGCCAAGCACCCCTGGGCAAGGGATGTCATCTGGATACAGCACCAGAAGCCCGACCGAAGCGCTCTCGACAGGCACAGAGCGGGCAGCAGGTGCCCCTTGCACACCCACACAGCCTGAGGAGGGGCTGCCCCACGGGCTCATCCCCCGACACCACGCTGACCCCAGGGCAGAGCCCCCGGCCAGCTGATGGAGAGCAGAGGGGAGGAGGAGGAGGAGAGCTGGAGACGGCTTCAGAGCACACTGAGGGAGAACAGGCTCTGGGCTCCCCAGTGAGGGGCTGGGTGGACTCTCCAGACCCGCCCCCCCTTCATCACCAACCCCTCTGTCGCTCCTTGCCCACCTACCTGCTCGTTCCAGGGCAGAGCCTGCCTGGTCAGGTTGAGTTTGGGGCGTGTGGTGGCTCGGTCGGACCGTTGGCCTCTGGAAAACCATCCATCCAAATCCTGCCCGTCATTCTGCCCGAAATCCAGGAGGGGGAGACGAGAGACGGGGAGATCAGGGCCAGGCCAGCTGTGCTTGCAGCCCTGCCTAGACCCAAACACCTCATTTGGGACAGTAAGCACCAAGGTGAAAGCTTTCAAGGCTAATGGCAAAGGGAAACAGGAGGCAGAAAACTATTGGCAAGGTGTCCCGGGGAGCAGAGCTTCAAACTGCTCCAGCTGAAACAGTCCTGCCAAGGAGAGAGAGGAGTTTCCTCCAAACAGTGAGCTCTCTGTTCTGCTGGGCTACTGCAAACGGAGCACTTTGGGCTCAGTGTCCCAGAGAGCAGGAGCCGTCTCCAGCACCCGGGCGGGAGGCTCGCCTGTGCCGTTAAAGGGGATTAGCTTAATCCCATCACCCGTGTAACTCGGGGGGATTAGGTGAGCCCTCGCTGCCCCTGCCTTGCTGAAGGGCTGAGGGCAGGCGGCAAGGAGCAGCCAGGCACTTCTGGAGCCCACCCAGAGCATCCTCCCCTTCACAGCACCTGCAGCTGCAGCAGAGCCACGGTGAGCCCGTGTCACCCCCCCCAGCTCTCTGCCATCACACCCCGGGATTGGGGGCAGAGGAGGGACCAGAGCTCAGCTGGCACATGGGGAAGGAAGAGCCCTCAGCCCGCTCCCAAGAGCTGCCCCTCTCTCCCTTGCCTGGGGCGGTGGGGAGCTGAGAGTGTCATACAGGGACCTGGCTGCTGTCACAGCCCACTGCCACACTGGAGAACAGCACCAGCCCTCTCCAGGCACGGGACAAGGAGGGAAGTGCTGTCCCCGTCACCCGTCCCAGGAGGACTCGCAGCCGCGGCTCCAGCCAGGTGAGGAGGGACGGTGCCAGCCCTGAAGGGCAGAGCTGACTCTCCCAAAGAGAGAGGCAGAGCCTGAGCCCTGACAGAGCACAGCCCAGTAGGACACAGTGCCAAGGGAACAATTAGCAAGCTTTCCCTAAATGCACCCTCAGTGAAGGGCAGTGGTGTCCTTGGAAGCTGTTGCCAGGGACTGTGCTGCATGTGTTGGAGGACTCGCCCTCCTCCTGGGGAGAGCCGAGGTGTGATCCCCACCGAGCCGCTCCATCCTCGCCCTGCACCAGCCTCTGCCTTCTCTGGGCACCTCATTGTCCTCTGTCCCTGGTTTGTGAGGAGCTGGGAGAGACCACGAGAGGGAAGATGACGCCGGACCCTTCTCAGAGGGGCACAGCGTGAGGGCACGAGGCGCGACACAAAGTCCCGGCGGGACGTTGCGGGCCGGGGGTTGCCCAGCACGGGGGCTGCAGAGGCTGTGCCCCCTCCACCCCGGGGCTCCCTGCTCCGGCTGCCTGTGTTGGGCAGGAGACTCGGGGTGCCCTCCCCAGGGGCCACTCTCTGCTCCCCTTACCATGGGCTCGTCCTCGCGGCTCTCGCTGGAGTCCTCGGCCGTGCCGCGCCGCGCCGGGCTCCGCGCTGCCGCCGGCCGCCTCCCGGGCTCCGTCACCTCCCCGGGCCTGTCGCCATCTGCCAGGGAGCACAGGGGCACTGAGACCACGGCCACTGCCCACACCTGCCCTCCCAGCGACAGCCCTCGCCCTGCCACGGGGAAAGGGACCGAGAGATGCCGAGGGGACGTGTGCGGAGCAAAGGCTGCAGCCCTGGGGCTCAGCTGCAGGAGAGAAGCCTGAGCTCAGGGGCACCTCAGCAACGCTGCTCAGGCCCTGCAGGCTGCAGAGCCCCAGGGGGGGCTGTGGGGGACATAATGGGCACAGGCTGGGACACAAACAGTTCCCCTGGGCCAGGAGGAGAAAGTCCTTTGGTGCTGAGGGGAGGGAGCCCTGGCCCAGGCTGCCCAGGGAGGCTGTGGAGGCTCCTCAGGAGGTTCCCAACCCCAGCTGGACACGTTCCTGTGCCCCCTGAGCCAGGGGAAGCTGCTGGAGCAGGGGCTGGGGGAGCTCCAAGGCACCCTTCCAAACCCATCCATGACTGCCACTGCTCCTGGGATCCTGGCTGCGATCCCCCTCATTACATTTGCAGTAAGCAGCTTGCAGCAGCTCATCAGCATCAGGTTTAATTACACCCCCACAGCCCAGCTCGTGGCCCTTTATGTAAGAGCTGGGCAGGATAAGCTCCTGGGGGACCCCGCTCCCTGTCCATCCTGCAGATGCATCCCCAGAGCATCCCACAGCTCTGCCCAGAGCACACCAGCTCTGAGCCCCCCAGACAAACCCACCACACCAAAGGCACCATCCCGGAGACCCCGTTACCAGCCCTGTCACAGATGGCTTCGTTACTGTGTGCTGCATCAACTGTTCCCAGCCTCCAGACCGCTCCCTCTGCAGCTCACCCCCCTCTTCCTCAGGCTGCCGAGGGAGGGTGTGTTCCAAACCAGCCTCACCTCCCAGCACTAAACTAACTGACTTCCCCCAAATGAAGGTGCAGACTGGGAAGTTGCAACGGTTCCAGGGGCTGGGGAACGTTCCCTTTCTCTGCCACAGCCGCCTCTGAAGCTTTTAGACAGGCACCTCAAACCCCAGCGGGGTGGAGGAAGGCTGTGGCTCAGCCACGGCTTGTGGCACACAGCTGGGGGCTGTGGCTTCTGGCACTGGCACACGCTGGGGTCTGTGCCAAACCAGCTCCAGGGGATGCTCAGGAGGCAGGTGCCCCAGGGCCCCAGCAACACACACCCCAAAACCAGCTGCCCAAGGTACCGGGGGAGCCCCAGAGGCCGCGAGGAGCTGCGGGCACCGTGCTGAGGGGGTCACCCCTGCTCAAGGGGATGGTGAGACACCCCTGCCGCCCCCCAGCGCATCCCGGGGGGCTCCTGCCCCCCCAAAGCCCAGCAGCTGCCGGGTGGCTCGGGGAGCCATCAGCATTCCCGGCCGTGCCGCCGGCGTCTCCTTGGAGACGGCAGCACAAGGCCCATCCCCACCCGGGCACAGGAAATTAAGCTCTAAAGCCCCTTCTTCTGCTCTCAGCCATTCTTCAGCCCCTGGCAGCTCCAGCTCCCTCCTGGCAGCTCCCTGCCTCCCTCCCCTCACCCCCAGGGAGGCTGACGGGGACCATCGCAGGCAGGAGCAGGAGCAGACCCAGCACCTGCTCTAGAGGCTCCCCCATCAGAGACTGGTTTGGGTTGGAAAAGCCCTTTGAGGTGCTGGAGCCCTCCCCCTGCCCAGCCCAGCACTGACCCACGGCCCTCAGCACCTCTAGCCCCAGGGCTTTGGGATCCCTCCAGGGCTGGGCACTCCCCCAGCTCCCTGGGCAGCCTGGCACAGGGGCTGACACCCCTCTCAGTTCCTCCTAAATCACTCCTTCCATCACTCCTGGGGATGCTCCTGCCAGCACAGGGGATGGGAATAAAGCCAACCCTGGCTGTGCAGAGCTCCAGGGACAGTGTCCCTCACGCTGACCTGTGCATTAACCAGGCTCCAGCGGCCCCTCAGCCACCGCAGAGGAGCAGGATGGGGCTGGTGCTCCCTGCTTTGGTTTGCATCTAAGTGCCACTGCTGCTCTGATGGGGTTTCAGCATCAGCCAGGCTCACCACCCGTGTGCCTCCAGCAAAACCCTCTCTTCTCCTTGGCAGAGAGAGGAAAGTGCTCACTGCAGAAGCTCCGGCGTGCCGGGAGGAGCGTCACAAAGCCCCAGGAAAAGGCTCTGGGGCTCCTGTGCTGATGTTTACTCCTCTGCAATTGAAACATGGCAGAGCAAAGCCAAGGGCAGCCTCAGCCAAACACCCAAACGCTGATCAGCCTGTGTGGGACCCGAAAACAACCACCCTGCTTGATGAGGGGATGGAGAGGCACCGGCCAGCATTGCCCCCTCCCCACCTAAGCAATCCAGCCCCCCTGCTCTGAACCTCACCCCTGTGAGAGGAGCAGGTCAGGGGGTACGAGGAGGAGGGAGAAAGCAGCACTGGCAGGAAGGAGAGCTTTGGTTTCCCCCTCTGCATCCTCCCAGCTCCCTCCAGGCTGCCCCCAGCCCAGCCCGGCAGCTCCCCCAGCACCCCCAGGACACACAGCCAGCCCTGCTGTGCTGATTCACTCTGCTATCACCTCCCTCTTCCTTTGTGAAGGGCCAGAAAGAGCCACACAAAGGCTGGCGGAGGGGGTGAGAGGATGGGGGAAGGTCTGGAGGATGAGCTGGGGACGGCGTTACCCGGGAGCTGGATGCTCGGCAGCGATGCATTAAGGAGCAGCCACAGTAACGCTCTCAGAGCAGCGCAAGGAGAGGGAAGGAGATGCACACACCGTCACACGGAGTCCCAGCAGCCTCCAGACAACGAGGCCGGGCCAGGAGTGGTCCCCAGGAACAGACCATGGCTGCCAGAGCCCACCTACCAACCCCACCGCACAGCACACAGACCCAGGCGGTGCCCGCTTGGGAGAGACGAGCTTCCCCACCACCACTGCCACGGAGCCCCCCTGCTGCTGCCTCCCCCTCCCCTGGCAAGCACAGAGAGCCTTTCACACAGCCCCCTGCCCCCAGGCTCCCGCTGGGCTGGCAGCACGCAGCTCTCTCCCGAACACAGCCCCTTTCTTCCCCCGGGTTTCAGAGTCGGGGTTTCTCCTGCAGCTTCCTGGAGCCTTTCCAAACCCTCCACCGCGCTTAGAGATGCCCCTCACTATGTTCCCTTCCTTCCACAGCCCCTTCCACGTGCTTCTGACGAGGCTCTCCCCTCCACAGCCCCCCACAGCAAAGCAAGCTCCCCCCCCACCTCCCCCAGAGCCAGGCCAGTCACCCAGGGACCGACCCCGACACCGGCCGGGCCACCTCCGAGTGTCCTGCAAAGGATCAGGGCTGGCATTCCCCAAATCCACCCCTGACACGCTCTGGCTGCTCCAGGGGAAGGGTCCCCCAGGGAGAGGCAGGGAGGGACGGGCTGGTGCTGGCCAGCAGGCAGCACGGATGGGGCAAGGGGCTGGGACAGGAGGGTGGTCGGGCAGCCCCGGGCACGCTCTGCCCGGCTCAGCTCCCCTTCCCCGAGGGGCTCACGCAGGGATGAAAGCCCCTGAGCAGCAGACAAAGAGCATCAGGTGGGCGCTGGAGGAGGTGGCAGCACCAGGATCTCACGGCATCCTCCCATCCCACCCGGGCGTAGACAGAGGCCATCCCTGCCCAGCTCCAGGCTGTGTCCTGGGGGGCGATGGAGCCCCTCCAGGTCCTGCCAGGACACTGCCTCTGGGCAGGAGACAGAGACCACCCCTTGGGGCTCAGCTCCCCAGAGGCTCAACAGGGGCTGGGGGGCCCCTGAGAGGAGCAGCAACGTGAGGTGAGGTGACATCCCAGCCCAGACACAGCTTCAGCAAAGGCGGCAGCCTCGCTGTTTGTATTGAACCCACGGGTCCAACTGCCAGCAGCCTGGCGCTCTCCAGAGCTGACACAGCCTCCCAGGCAGAGCCAGGAGCACGGGCATCCCTGCACCCAGCCTCCTGACGAGCTGCAACGAGCCAACAGCGCAGCCCCCCTTCCACTGCAGGGTGGGAAACAACCAGCACACTGCCCTCAGCACTGCAGCCCCACAGAAACCCCCCCCAGAGCCCTCCCACCGATGCACATGGACAGGGACAATGGGGCTTGTGACCACCACGGGGATGCAGGAGCAGGCCCTGGGGATGCAGGCAGGGGTGCAGGAGCAGGCCCTGGGGATGCAGGCAGGGGTGCAGGAGCAGGCCCTGGGGATGCAGGAGCAGCCCCCCAGGCAGCCCTTCCCCATCTCCTTCCATCACTCCTGCTTCATCTTCTGTTGGATGGGAAAAGGGTTCTGTTTCAGCCCCTGGGTCACCACCTCAAGGCACAGATGCCTCACCCAGGGAGCTGGAGAGCAAGGGGGCTGCTGTTCCTTGCCTCTCCCAAGCCAGTTGGTCTCATGCTGCTTGCCCAGCCCATGGCATCCCTCTGGGCTGGAGCAGTAGGAGTCGATGCTGAATCGCTCAGGGCTGGCGACGGAGCTGCCGTGAGACCGCTCAAGCTGACAAACACCCACGAGGAGAGGCAGCCCCAACACTCCTACACTCAATTTGGGGTCCCAGATCCCCCCCTTGCACTGGCAGCCCCCAGATCTCCCGTTTTCCCCCAGCTCACACCCTGCTGGGCATCCCTTGGCCTCTGGTCCCCACAGCAGTGCCGGGATGGACAAAGCTCCCCAAACACCTCGCAAAGAGCTCGGGGACCTTGGGAAAAGCCTCTACCGAGGGCTGTGGGAAGCGTTTGGCCCTCCCTGAGCATCTCCAGACGTGCAGCCTTCAGGGCAAAGCTTCTTCCTGCTAAGAAGCCAAGATCCCTGTCTGAGCCCCCTCAGCCACACGCGACGGCCAAGGCGTGTGTCGCCCACCCAGGCTGCAGGAGCAGAGGGAGCCCCAGCCCTCGGCCTTCCAGAGGCCCCTGCCACACGGATCTGCCTCTCTCCCAGGCACAGGAGGGGACTGGTGACCTCGGCTGGCTGCAGAGCATCGACAGCTCTGCAGTTAGAGGAGACTTCAAAAGGAGCCCCGAGAGGGAGCTGGAAAATGGCGCAGGAAATTAATTGGCAGCAAACGCCGACACGAAAGGGGATGGAGAATATCTCCTGTCACCTTGCTCTGTGTCTGTTTTCGTGTCTTCTGAAAGGACTTGGGCTGTCAGGACTGGGAAGAGCCTCCCCAGCCCAGGAGTGATGAAGGGACAGAGCGCTGTGCTCTCCTCCTGCGGTCACCGAGGTCCAGAGGCACCCACTGCCCCATCCCTGCACACACGCCTGTTCCAGACCCCCTCCTCTGCCTGGGGTGGCGGCTTCTGCAGAGACTGGAGCCACAAACACCCACAGCATCCTTCACCCGGGGAGGAAACCACACAGCTCCAAAGAGGGCACACACACGGGGCAAAGCATCCCCAGAAACAAGGCCACATGCCCCTCCTGCCATCACACCCCCGGCGTGAGACCCTGGGGCACACGGGGTGAATCCCCAGCCATCGGCTCACACCCACCCCCGTGTATTTGGAGCAGAGGGAGCAGGACCCAGGGCCAGGGTTACAAAGCCCCTTTTCCCTGGGTGTGAGGGCAGATCCAGGCTCCACACACCCCCTGCCACGCTGGTCACAGCTGTGGGCAAGAGGACAGGCTCTGGCACAGAGCTCCCCATAGCTGAGCACAGCTACCTCGGGGGTCCCCACACTGTCACTGCAGCCCCCCTGAGACCCTGGGGGCAGATGGCCAGAGCAGAGGCAGGATCAGACCCAGGCACCCTGCCCTGTCCCACGGCTGAGCTGCAGCAGAGACAGCCCTTACAACCCCCCCAACCAAGCAGCAGCAGAGCAAAGGATAAACTACCCCAGCACGACCCACGGGGTTTTGCTTCACCATCAAGCCCTGCAATTCCCCACCTACCCCAGCTTCAAGGGACTTTTTCTGGGGAGCCCTCAGATGCAAGGGGTCACAGGCAGGGTGGGGAGAAGTGCTGCCCCAGGGCACTTCAAAGCCAGTCCTGCCTTTGAGAAGCCAACCTCCCGCCTTTGAACCACACGAACCGTGCCCGTGCCAAGGGTTTCCCACGCTTCTTGCCCCCATCACCTGCCAAAACACCCCAAACACCCCCAGCCCAAGCACAGGGCTCGCTTGTCCATGGTGCCCCCACCCCCTGCCCATCCTGCACACGCTTGGCAGGTCCAGGCTGGTGACAAAGAGCTGATTGAGGGCACTGGGGCACCTGAGAGGAGCAGGGCAAGGAGCCTGGGGCAACCCAGGCCACGGGCTGCAGGGCTTCCCGGGCACAGAAACGCCCCCCACGGCACCAAAGCCTGCCCCAAACCTCCCCTGTCAGCAAGCAGGGACGGGGGCAGCTTCTCCTGCACCCAGGAGGGGTCTGTCTGGGGAAAGCAGCCTGTTCCAGCCGGGATGGGAGAGGGAGAGAAGCAGCACCCAGCCTCCCCACATCCCCCGCTGCCCTTCCCCTTCACAGGGCCCTTTCTCCTCTTCCCTACCTGCTCCCGCCACCCCTGACACGAGGGACAAACCCCACCACGTTCACGGCGCTTCTGACCCTCACAGAACCAGACACCCTGTCCATGAGAGACCCGCTGCCCACCCCTGCAGCCCCAGGGAACGCTGCTGCCTGGCACCCCCGGCCTCCCCCCTGCTCCCCCTTCGTGCCAGACCCCCAAGGACACGTCCCCAGGAACAGGCAGCCAAGGACGAGGCTCTGCAGCAGGGATGGGCTGAGCCCAACAAAGAGCATCCAGCTCACGGCTGCCTCTGGCTCAGAGCCTTGTTGGGAGCCCTCTGGGCCCCTGGAGAGGGGCAGCCCCTGCTCCCACCCGCCAGCTCGCTCCTTCCAGGCAAAGTTCACGCAGACACACACCCCCAGAGCCCGGCAGAGCCACGTCCTGAGGGCACAGAGAAGCCCCTGCCTGGGTTTGCCTCCCCAGGCAGCCCCCCTTTAGCCACGAATTGGCTTAAGCACCCTTCCTCTCCTCCTGCAGCACTCATCCTGCTCTCCCTCAGCTGCAAACCCTTCCCAAAACCTCCTCCCAGCACCGCCTCCCGTTCAGCACCAGCAACGTGCCCCATGGAGACGGCTGCTGGGGGCAGCATCAGCCCTTTCTCCCTCCTAAGAGCCATTTTAGGTTTCTCCTGTCCTTTTTTTTCCCCCTTTCTTCCTCTCCTTTGTGGGCTTTTTTCCTTCCCACCTGGCACACCAGCATTTCCACCCCATTGACTCAGAGCACCTCCCAGCCAGAACACCCTCACGGCCTCATTATTTCAGATGAGGAATCTGTGTGTTCAATTAGGCAGAGAAGGGTAATTATCTACTTGTAGAAGATAAGGAGAGCAGCGGGGGAAGGGGTGACACAAGCCCTGCAGCATCCTCAGCAGCAGGTAGACCGGTTCTGGCTCTCAGTAGCCAAAAAGCAAGAGTCCTCTCTGCATCTCAGGCACATTTTGGTGCACAGACCCTGCTGGTGATGCTCCCTGCACCCTCCCCAGCCCTGTCTCCACGGACAAGGGAATCCTCCATCCCTGAGACACGAGGGGCCAGGACAGAGCTCTCAGCAGAGCCCAGGGATGAGGGAGGAGGAAGCAGACACTGGGAGGGCACAGTGACCCCCCAGCCTCCCACTCACCTGCCCCAGCGCAGGGGCAGCCGCTGAGCCCCGGGGAACAGCAGGTACGGGCTGCTGGGGTCAGGAGCCCAGCACACCCCAAACCGTGCTCCCCTGGGCTTGGGGGAGGCCTCCTGCAGCAGCTGGGAGATGGACAAGCCCTGGAAGCTATGGGAAGCCAGCTTTTACCTCCAACACAAGCAAGGTGGAGGGGGAAAACGTCCTCGGGCAGAGGGGGCTGCCCCAGGGCTGCCCTCCAGCCTCTGCCCCAAACCCTTCCCCCGAGCTCTCACACCCAGATTTTCCCTGAAGATGTTCTTTCCCCCCCCCCCCCCCCCCCCCCCAGTACATTTTTTTACTTCCCCTTTTTGTTTGTCTTTACTCCACCCAGTATTTTCCCATCTAAACCCTCTCCCAGGCACTTCCACAGCAGCTCTCTGCTGGGTCACAGCAGCAGGACTAGGGTCCACCTACAGCTGACCAAATCCCCTCCCAAGCCCTCTCCATCACCATGCTTCCAGAAAGGCTCAGTGGGACCCCAGCTCCAGCTCGGGCACGTGTTCACCCGGGTGCTGGGCACCAGCTGGAACATCTCATCTCAAGGGGCAGCATTTGCCTGGAGTCGGGTCCCGGGCAGCAGTGAGGGGCTGGATCCAGCCCAGGCAAAGCCCATCCTCCCCTGGGGAAGTGCCCACCAGAGGTGCCCGCGCTCCACATGGCACAGGACAAATACAAACCCCCGTGGCTGGGCCAGTGTGGAACAACAGCGAGTGCAGCCCTGGTCTGGCACCTTCCAGGCCATGACACCCCCACCCCATCCCCTGCACAGCCACTTCTCCTGCAGACCCCTTTCTCCCCCAAAAGCCATGTGCCAGTTGTCTCCCTGCTGCGAGCTGGAGCGGGGTTGTGCACCCCGCTGCTCCACAGACCCTACAGCCCCCCCAGAGCACCCCGAGGGGGCACAGGGACGAGCTGGGGGAGAGCAGGAATGTGCACCCACAGCATCCAGCACCCCAAAGCACAGCCAGGGAAAGCAGAGGCACACGGGCATCGCTCCGTGCACCCTCCCCACACCAAGCCACAGAGGGAAAACCTCATCAAGCCCTCGGCCAAGGGCATCCCCGGAGGGATCCCATCCGACCCCCCATCCCCGTCCAAAGGAGGAAGCTGCTCTGACTCGGGGTTTCTCCATCAGGCTCAAGCCAGGGGCACAGAGCAGCAGCGCAGCCTCGCCCTCAGCCCTCCTCCCAGGCCATGCACCAGCCGCCTCATTTCCTGCTCCTCTCTTACCAGCGCTATCCCCGTTCCCCTCCTTTCACCATCAGGCCCCAAAACGTGCAGGGTGGAACGCTGCTATGGGTGGAAACTTTGGGGTTGGCAGCAGAGAGGCTTCACCAGCCTCCAGAACGGCTCCGGGCCGCTCAGGAAAAGCGTTTTCACACCTAAACGAGCACAAACTCTCATTCCTTTCTCTTTTTTTGCTAAGGACGAGCTCGGCCCGACCAGAAACGCCGCAGCTCGAGTTTCACCTGGCACGTATGTCGTGTGGCTCTGTGCGCCCTGAGCGGCTCGAGGGAGCCTGCGAGGGTAAAGCCATGAGCCATCAGCCGCGAAGCTGAGACGCAGCCGGCACCTGCCCCTCGGGATTAGGCACCCCGAGCACCCCGGCTCGCATCCCCGGCCCGCCCGCCC